>NC_135265.1:153113353-153418710 GCF_051311805.1 Agelaius phoeniceus | reverse complement strand
CTATTTAAGTGCCATGGCAGGAGGTTTGTCAAATCTGGAAAATTCATATGGAAGAAGACAGAGAACAGAGACTTCTTTTTAGGAAGAGAAAACTAGAATGGCTTAAGAAAACATGCTGTTTCTTTTCTATTGGAATTTGAGATACAATGGGAGGGCAGAATTCGAAACCAGGAGATGAATATTCTTCTTTTGACATCGAATACACTAGTTTAATATTTCACTACAGTTTTTATGATGCTGGACAGCATCACAAAGCTGTAGATGCACTACCTGGAGGTCATCCCAGGAGGGAAAATTTCCTGGCAAAGATCAGCCAGCTGTTTCCACACTTCCAAGCTGCCCACCACACCAGCAGAAGCTCCCCCCAAATCTGCATTCAAAGTGTGAACCCATTTTCTTGAGCCTATCACATTGTAGGAGGAATTAGGCAATAACTATGGCAGGGTCTGAATTCCTGGGGTTTTCCTGGGCAGAGCCATGAGTTGGACCTGATGATCCTTGTGGGTTCCTTCCAAGTCGAGATTTCTTTGATTCTGTGATTAATGGGAGAATCAGAGGAAGATAAATAGAGGATGAAGTGAGTGGAACACAAAAATATTTGCATTTTGGCAGAGAAGCAGCTAGAATGCAGCCCAAGGAGAAAGGACATTCAGAGCAGGGAAATCTTGCAGGGATGCTCAAGGTCATCTTGGAGTCCTCAGCTAATGCAGCCACCCTCAACATCTGAGGAGATTCTTCAGTCTCCTGAATTTTCATGGGGGAACCAAAAGATTTTAACTCTGGAGGCTGAGCACTGGAACAGGCTCATCATGGAACTGGTCACAGATTCAAGCCTGCCAGAGATCAGGAATTTTTGAGACAATGCCCTCAGGTGCATGGTGGGATTTTTGGAGTGTCCTGTGCAGCACCAGGAGCTGGACCCATGATCCTTGTGGATCCTTCCCTTCCAACAGGATATCCAGCAGGGATAATAATCTATAGTCCTACATAATTTAAAGATAATAAAAAACCACAAGACATGGAGATGCTGGAGAGTGTCCAGAGAAGGACGGCAAAGTTGATGAAAGGTCTGGAGCTCAAATGTGATAAGGAACCCCTGAGGGATCTGGGAATTATCCTGCAGAACAGGAGTCTCAGGGAAGACTTTATCACTCTCTACAACTCCCCGACAGGAGGGTGGAGCCAGCTGGGCATTGGTCTCTTCTCCCATGCAAGAAGGAACAGGACAAGAGGAAACAGCCACCAGATGAGCCACTGGAAGTTTAGATTGGATATTGGGAACAATTTCTTCCCCAAAAGTGTGGTCAGACACTGGAATATGCTGCGGTGTTGTGAGGGTCCCCAGGACAAGTGAGAGATGAGAATTGACTCCAAGCTCTCAGAAGGCTGATTTATTATTTTTTTTATACTATATTATATTAAAAGAAAATTATACACCAAAACTATACTAAAGAAAGAGAAAGGAGACATCAGAAGGCTAGAAAGGAATGAATAATAAAAGCCCGTGACAGAGAGTCCGACACACTGGCTGTGATTGGTCATGAATTAAAAACAATTCACATGTTTGCATAAACAATCTCCAGGCCACATTCCAGAGGAGAAAAACATGGAGAATCTTCTCAGCTTCTCAGGAGAAAAATCCTGGCAAAGGGATTTTTCATAAAATATCATGGTGACAGGAACAGGCCCCGGGCAGTGGTGCATCCCCAGAGGGATTCAAAAGCTGTGTGGATGTGGCACCTGGGGACATGGGTCAGTGGTGGCCTTGGCAGTGCTGAAAGAATGGTTGGACCCCATGATCTCAGAGGGCTTTTCCAGCTTGAACTGTTCCCTGATTCTCTGATCCTCACCCACAGCTCTCTGAGGGAGAATGATTGACAGGGAGTGAAGGCTTTGCTGGGAATTTCCAGGGCTTGGCGGGTGAACCTCCAGCTCAAAGCCAGTAATAAACCCCAGAAACTTTGTGAGGACAATTAAGTGGGAAGATTGAGAGAGAGAGGGAGATCTAACAGACAGCCTTGGAGTGATAAAGAAATTATCCAGCTGTAACAAGCAGCCTAAGCCTCCTTAGGAGCACCGTGAAATGCAATTGTGAGATGCTGCAGGGAGAGAGAGAAAGGTGAAGGTTATTGTAGCTGAAATATTCAGACTCTCTTATTACAGTCAGCCCCCTTAATAAACTTCAGAATATGTGACTGGGACCTCTGTAATCCACAGAATACACCTGGATAATCAGGGACAGATTTAAACCACTGAGCATGGCCCTTCTGGCTCCTTTCTCAAGGACCTGCACTCCCAGGAACTGGGCAGAGCAAATGTGGGTGCACAGGGCTGTGTCCCAGGTGCCAGAAGTCTCCCAAACTTTTTTGGATCTGTTTCTGGATCTTTCTACCTGGGAATTCTGCAGGGAGGATGAGAGAGGAGTCCATGTGGACAAGCCCACAAGTTGGGATGAGCCAGTTGGATTCAGGACTGCTGCTGAACATCTGGATTGACCAGTGGTGCTGCAGATGTGAAGAGGGATTTCAAAGCCTTGAAAAAGATCCTTTCTATCATAGAATCATAGGATCATTAAGGTTGGGAAAGGCCTTTAAGATAATCAAGTCCAACCATCAATTTAGCACCACTACCATGGTCACCATTACACCATGTCCCCAAAAACCACATCCCCATTTGCTGAGCACATCCAGGGATGGTGATTCCACCATTCTCTGGTTGCTCCAGATTTTTTACAACCCTTCCAGGGGGAAAAAACCCCAGACCAACTCCTAATATGTGTTCTAAACCTGCTTAGAAACTTGTGACCACTTTCTCCCCCACCTTGGCAAGGGCCAAGGTAGAAAAATCATGGAATGACGCTTAAGAATAAAGAAAACTCTAATTTCAGTTCTAGTTTGGAACTGGCTGCATTTTCTAATAAAATAAATATGTGTTTCTTTCTAGTGATGTTTTCAAAGAGGTAGTATTTCCTTCTGAACACTAGCTTTTCAATGTTGAAATTTTAACTGAAAACAACCAAAAAAAAAAATCATTCTATTTCCCTAAACCACTCCACCAAATCTTTTAAGGACTATTAAGAGATTCAGAGTTATTGTAGCTGCTGGAGATGGAGCTGTGAAGATGCAGTTTGGGAAGAAAAAACATGAAAATCAGGCAGTTCCTAAAAGGCCTTTGAGAAGTTGTACAGATCAGTGGGAGGGTGTTTGTTCTCCTCTTCCTCCCTGAGTTCCTTCAGACATGGAAATCTCACCCTGGGACTCACCTCCAGCCATTGTCCTCCTCCCACATGGACCAGCCTCTCCAGCTGATTGTTACTGGTTTATTTTCAAGCCCATGATAGGAATTGTAAGGCTGGGATAGCGAAAATCTGGACCGAGATATTTTTTTTTTTTGCCAATCTTTTTCCTTATTCCCCTTTACCATCAACTTTCTGTGAGTGCAACATCCTCTAAGCAAACAAGGAGAAATTCATCCCCATCCAGATTGGCCTTGAACAATGCCAGGGAGGGGGGAGCCACAGTTTCTCTGGGAAACCCATGCCAGGGCCTCACCCCCCTCCTGGGCAAGAATTCCTTCCCAATATCCCGTCTAATCCTGCCCTGTGGCAAACAACTGGAAATTCATCCCACCATAGCTCAGGTCCTTCCAGAATCTCATGTATGTCTTCACTGGGTTCACAGAGAACAAGCAGAACAGTTCATTTCGTCTACAAGTGAACTCCCAAAGCTGGGAAAAATCTGCCTGGTTTTAAGGTTGCCTTTCCTGCTTATTTCTGATTTTATGTGGAGCATGTTCCATCTGTTTATCTGAACAAAATAAGGGAGAGTGATTTGATTAGGTGAATAAAGCCTTTCAGAAGGAGAAAAAAAATCCCCACCACAATTGCCAACAGCTCTTTAATCCAGCAGAGACGTGTGACAACATCCCAGGGTTGGAAACAAGTTAGAAAAAATCCAATATCAAACAGGACAAACATTTAAAATATAGGGAGGGGTGACTGAGTTGGTAGAAAGAAAAGATTCTCAGAAGAAACAGAATGATTTTTTTTTTTTCATGCTTTTAAATCAAGGGAGGTGCTTTCAGTCAAACTCAGCCCTGGAAGGGTCCAAGGCCAGGTTGGATGGGGCTTGGAGCACCCTGGGATAGTGGAAGGTGTTCCTTCCCATGGCAGGAGGGGGGGGAATTCCATGATCCTCAAGATCCCTGCCAACCTAAACCACGCTGGGATCCTGTGACAAACTCCCCAAACTGGACTGATGCTGCTGGATGAGGCGACAGTCCCTTATCCCATAAAATACACAGTCATAAACTCTGAGAGCTGAGTCCACCTTGGCTGAATTAACAACTATCAATTAAATGACTCATCCTAGAGAAGTGTTTAGGCTCCTTCTGTGGCTGGCAGACAGAAACAGGTGCTTCCAGCTGGTGATTTATCTCATATTAACTTGGCAGAAAAGGAACAGGGGTGAATCATCCTTTGAAGGCCTTCCCAGCTCTCCTTTGAGCACCAAGACCTCACAAACAAATGAAATTAAAGATCTCACTTGAGAGGGCAAAGTTTCATAGGGCAGATCCTTCCAAGAGACAAGGAATTAGTTTTGATATTCCAAATATCAAAATTCCAAAGTGAATATTTGCCTTCCTGTCTGAGCCTGATCCTGACTCCAGAGCTCACTCTGGCAGAGCTGTGAACGGGACACGAATAAAGGGAAAGCCAATCTCTTGGATTCCATTATTCCGAGCTGTAAAAGTCACAGAGCACTTTGGGATCATTGTGGGAACGGGAGCTTCAAGGATATGAAATCCCTGCATTTCATTATCTGGATGTCACTCACAGCACTCCAGTTAAAACTCCAAACAGGCTTTTCTCACAAACACTCATTAAACCCCGGGAAGAATAATGGATAATTGTGATCAGTGTTGGAAAGACTCAGATCTTTTCTGTGTATTTAATTACTTATGGAGCCAGAAAATGATGTTCCACTGCCTCACACTCCCTTCATGAAATGTTCCAAGGCCGTCTCAGCTGCTTCTGGTTTTCCTCTTGGGAATATCACAAGGAGTTTGTGCTGTCAGTGTATTTGCCCATAAAAACTGAATCATGGGAGAACATAAAGTCAACAACCAAACTGAGTCTGAAAGGTTTAACAACTTCCATGCTTAGTCAATAATTTGATGGCTCCCAGGGAAACCTGGGTGTAGGAACTCTGCCAAGATTTTTCAGATGGAAGATGTCTCTGCAAATATTCTTAAAATGAGAGGATCCAGCAGCGATATTGCAAAGTTTCCAGCTCAGACAAGGCTCAGGGAGTGCAGAGCAAGGGGGGGATGTTGTGTGCTCAAGAAATCCTCTCTGTTAATGCTGTGACTCAGGTGCTGCTGAGATTTTGTGCAAACACAGGATAAACGTCAAAGGGTGATGCCCTGATAGGGCAGAGGAGCTGAGCAGGGCCGGGAATTTCTCAACAACGGCCTAAAAACCCCCCACAAAATTCTGCATACTTTTATTTTTCCAAGGTGGAAATTATTTTGTTGTGGACGTGGCCTAGGCCATCTCTGGATTTGCTGTTTGCCTGCAGACAGCACCCAATGTTCTTCAGGCCTAGATGACTCTTTTCCCCCATGTGCCTGATGGGATCATTTCCACCTCGACCCATGCAAGGTTTTCTGGTGCTGTGGGTTTGAAATGAGCATTATTTTTACTCTATAGAGGACAGTGTGCAGGGGTGGGCCCTATCAAGGAGTTATTGGGAAAGGATTTGGGTTGGAAGGGATCTTAATGACCATCTCATTCCACCCCTGCCATGGACAGGGACACCTTCCACTATCCCAGCTTGCTCCAAGCCCCATCCAACCTGGCCTTGGACATTTCCAGGGATGGGGCAGCCACAGCTTCTCTGGGAAACCTTTGCCAGGCCCTCACCACCACCACAGCCAAGAATTCCTTCCCAGTATCCCATCTGTCCCTGCCCTCTGGCAGTGGGAAGCCATTCCCAGTGTCCTGTCCCTCCATCCCTTGTCCCAGGTCCCTCTCCAGCTCTCCTGGAGCCCCTTCAGGCACTGGAAGTGGCTCTGAGGTCTTCCTGGAGCCTTCCCTTCTCCAGGCTGGACATTCCCAGCTCTCCCAGCCTGGCTCCAGAGCAGAGGGGCTCCAGCCCTTGGAGCATCTCTGTGGCCTCATTGGACTCACTCCAGGAGCTCCACATCCTTACCCTGGGGACCCCAGAGCTGGATGCAGTGCTCCAGGTGGGATCCCACAAGGAATCACTGCTGCCCTCTGTTGTTTTTTGCTGCCTTTGGGGTGTCAGGACCAGGCAGATTCTCAGTCATGTGTGGGATGGGTTTGGAAAATCTCAATGCCCAGGACACAGCTCTGCTTATCAGCACCCTTTGTGCCAACCTTGTCACCAGTCACATTTAATGACTCAAACTACCCTGACCAACACTCAGTTTAATTTTGTGTCCCTAAAAAAATTGTGGAAAACTTTGATCAGTGAGGAAACAGTGCTTGTCCACCACAGTGTGCACAGCAGTGGAAAGGTTTTGTTGGAATTCTGGCAGCACTAACTCACAGTTTGTAAGTCACGTTGTGTCGCCAGAATGCAGGAAATGGGAAAAGGCAAAACAGGACTTTTTTTTTGGAAGGAAACTTTATCAAAATCCTACAGAGCCGTGCAGGGTTTGAGATGTGGGATGAACATTCTGCCTTTCAGCCTCTCCCAGTGGCTTTGGAGCAGCCCAGGAATCCTTAATGCTAAAAATGACCACAAAAAAATGCTGTTCTTAGCCAAGGAGGTGACAGCAGCTCCTTACCCGGAGTGACAGAATTATTGGACTGAGACTTTGTGTCCCCTCGCCAAATCCCATCTCCCTTATCTCACTAATTACAGATGGAATGGAGTGGAAACGGCCCAAACCAATTTTCAATAAAAGTGACCACAATCTTTGATTGAAGTCGCTTTGTTCTTGCAGAGGGCAAGGCAGGAAACACAATCGCTGCTCCATGTTGGAGATGGATGGGGCTGTGACAACCTGGGATAGTGGAAATTGTCCCTGCCCATGGCTGAGGGTTGGAATGAGATGACCCTTAAGGTCCCTTCCAACCCAAACAACTCTGTGATTCTGTTTTTAGCCTTTAATAAAATAAATTCAATTCTTGCTAATAAATAAAGAAATAAATAAATTCTTGCTTATAAATAAAGGTTCTGAGATCTGAGACAAGCACTGAACCCTTGAGGGGGGGAAATATTCCCTCATGGTTTGAATCCCCGCTGGAATAACTTGTTAGGTTGTCTTTGAGAAAAAACCCAAACTACTGCTTTGACACTCTGCTCTCTCAAAACGTGTGCTGTAAAAAGTCAAGGAACTTTCTGGAAAAGTTGAACTGGTTGCAGATTTTTCATTAAAATTGCTCCTGAGAGATATTTCATATTTGAGGTCATTCCATGCTTGGGATCTAATTTCAATTTCTGGTGTCACAGGACTGCTGGATTTTGCCATGGGATGGATGTGAGGTTCCAGACCTTCTGCCACATCAATGACTGCCACAAACAGAAATATTTTGGGACTGAAAAAAAGGATTTCTTGGCCTGGTCTGCCCTCGGTGTGCTGCAGGCACAGAATGTGACAAAACCAGCAAGTTCTACAATCAAGAAAGTCATTATTTAATGAATTAATACTGCATTAGTATTTTTTCAATTAATTTTTAAGCTCATCTCATGACT
This sequence comes from Agelaius phoeniceus, assembly GCF_051311805.1. Taxonomy (NCBI): domain Eukaryota; kingdom Metazoa; phylum Chordata; class Aves; order Passeriformes; family Icteridae; genus Agelaius; species Agelaius phoeniceus. Next base: position 153,410,986 of record NC_135265.1, on the reverse strand, counting down.
TTTGAATGTTTGTGGCTGCCCCAATTGCAGAGACCTGGTTTTGCAAACAGTTTTCCTGCATGGGAACACACATTTCATAAGTTAATAACATTTTAACCTGAACATATTTGAAAGGTGTATCCTGCTTTTAATACTTAGTTTTCCCCCCTAACTATAAAATCTCTTCTAGAGGTTTTTTCCCCATCCTTTATGACTGATTTTTACCTTTCTGTACTTCTAAAGGAGGTGGAAGATGGAGTTAATTGTTCCAGCTGGATGAGGGCAGAGGGAATGACAAGAGGACGACAAAGCTGCTTAATTGATTATTAGATAGAAAAGAGGGAAAATCCCTTGAATTCTCAGAATTCTGCTGCAGAAAATGACCTCTTGTCAAAATCCATGGCAACATCTTATATTTCTCTTGTGCCTTGCTTCATGGCATTCATTTTCCTTGAAAATTTCCCTGCTAACTGGGCTTTCCTGGACAAAACTCATCCTTTCCCTGCTACCAAATGTGCTTTGATGTCTTTTTGATCAGGTATAGATGGGGTTTATACTTGTTTATTCCAGCCCCAGGGCATTCCTATGGATCCTTTTTAAACTCTATTTGTTGGAGATGTAGAATTACTCAAAAATCCAGGTTGGAGGTTTTGAAAGGAAGTTTTTCACCCGTGTGTCTGGAGAAAACAGCTGGAAAAGTGGAGCCAAAGTGAGCAGAATCAGGTAAGGAGGCTGCTCAGTGTTTTTTTCTGAGCAGCAGCAGCTGTATCCCTTGGGTTTCAAAGGACTGAGGTAGAAGCTGCTATAAGCAAAGATTCCAGAGCTGGAAAACCTGGAAAACCTGGTGGAAGAGTCAGGACAATAAAGATAAGGAACCTGTAAACCCTCAGAACCCAATAGAAAAATAGCCTTTATCCTATAGCAGGAAGGAGTCAGAAAAACACATTTTTTTTTCTCTTATTCTTCCATGTATCCATTTTGAAGGCTTTTTTAAAAATCTCCCTCTGCCTCAGCTTTTTACATATTTAGAAATGTGGGATAATGAACAGTAATTCACACAGGCAGAAATTTGGGAAATTGCTAGCAATGTTTCTTGGACAACGAGTAACGAGGAAGAAGCAGTTCTTGAATCTGAAATTCCTGCTGGTCCAGCTGGGTGTACCTAAAAATGCTCATCTGCCACCTGGAAAACAATGAAAATAATGCCCATTAACACACAAATATTCCATTTTTAAAAAACATTTGGGTAAGAAGGCAGCTCCTCTTCCTTTGCTTCCTCGGACAGCTGCTGGTGACATGTCTGGCTGCTGTAATCTTAGAATTATGGAATTATGGGCTGATTTGGGATGGAAGGAACCTTAAGGATCATCTGGTTCCAGCCTACGGACAGGGACTCCTTCCACTTGCCCAGGTCACTCTGAGTCCCATCCAGCCTGGAATGACCCCCAATTAAAATGGTTCCACTACAGTGCAGGTCGATCTTCTGCTTGTCCTTCACATGATGTAAAAAGTGGGTTTGGAAACAATTTAGGAGATAAACAGGGATAAATCAGCTGAGTACCAGCAGCATCTAAACCCCAGTGAACAAACTAGAAAACCGCAGGAAAAACAAGTGTTTTAAACAGGAGCAGGATCAGAGTGGAGTCAAAAAGCAATAAACCCCTTTGCCCCCAGCCCCTCAGGGCAGCTGAGGTGATGGAAGAAGGGATTTATTAGCTCCTGGTAGATGCCAGCAGTGGTTTGGGGGTCAAGAGCTCATTGTACAGAACCCTTTTAACTGCAAGATGCTTTTGTTAATATTTCATGCCTAGGGGACCCCATAAAACTGAGTAAGAATTTAGTGTTTTGTTTCAGGATGCTCTTTATGCCTCTGTATATTTTAAGACTTTGAGAAAAGAGGAAACAGTGAGCAGAGACTCAGCTCTGCTGCCAAACTGAGAATTTCTGCTTCACAAAGGAAATATCTGCACCCAGTGGTGGGAAAGATTTGAGTTATCTGGCTGCTAAAGCATTCCAGGGATAGGATATCCACAACTTCTTTGGGAATTCTCTTCTAATGCCTCACCTCTCTCCTAGTAAAGATTTTCCTCCTTCTATCTAACCTAAAGTACCCTTCTCTGGAACTCTTCAAGGTCAAATTCCTGGATCTTGGAGCAACCTGGTCTAGTGGGAGTGTCCCTGCCCATGGTAGGGGTGGGAACTGGGCGATCTTGAATGTCCCTTCCATCCCAAACCATTCCATGATTCCATGACCCCTTGGAGAATGGCCCAGAGTCCAAGTGTGCTTGTGCACCTCCTTGCTTGGACATGGAGGCAGGATGTGACCAACACATGGAGGCAGGATTTGAGTTCTGGGAACAGTTTTATGTCCTTCATCCAGAAATAATTTTGTTGTTTGAGCACCACTTTTTTTTTTCCCCCACATGTCTTCTGCTCCCCAGCTCACTCTTTCCTACCTCTTTAATCACTTTGTTCTGCTTTTTCCTTTTCTTGTCACTTTGAGGAATTAAATTCTCTCTGCACATTCCCCTCTGCTCCTTCAGAGGTTGCCTGAGTCCTTCCCAAGAGCCAGCCCTGCCTTCCAGCAGACCTTTATCTTCCTTTCTCCCACAGATAATTTGCTGAGGGAGTTTTTATCTTCTCAACATAATCTTCTTCTTCTCCTTCCCTTTTTTTTCATCTTTTCCGAGTTTTAACGATTCTCCACAGACAATCAGCCATCTGTAGATCTTACCTGTGTGGCTTCTCCTCATTTAAATGAGGATAAATGCCACTAATGAGTTTTGAAAAGAAGGAACTCCGCAGGAATGTGGAATGAGCAGGGAAAGGAGAGGCTGGGAATCTCAATTAGCCAGCACCTGGGAAATTTCTGCCACAGGGATGAGGGAGCTGGGGCACCTCAGGAGCTTCAAGAGCAGGAAAGTTCTGGATTAGAAAGGGGTGTGAGGTCCTCCTGTTGTCTCCACTGTTATGGGACTGGGCAGCGCTGGAAAAGGGCCAAAACAATCTGGAAAAATCCTGAAATATTATTTTTAACATCCTGAGGATGTATTTACTCCCATGAATGCTCCTGATGGATTGAATTAAACAGATGCTCCATGTCCAGCAGCAAAATCCACCTACACCAACTCCATTAAAACTCTTCACCTGAGTTCTGAGCTGATTTTGGAGGGTTTTTCTGTCCTTTTCCACCCTTTTAGCTGCAAAGGGTAACCAAGGAGGTTAAATTGAACCTACTGACTTTACTCTTCATTTATTTTGGTTTAAACATGTGAGTGGCTGTCAGTTTAAGCCCTGAACTTTTTCTTTCTGTAGGACAAGCAGAATTTTAAGGAAATAGCCAGAAAAATCCATATTAGCATTTTATTGGGTGAATGGAGGAATTTAACCTTTGTAACTCTCGAAGTTCAACTCTTCTGCACACTTACAGCTCATCAAGTCAGCAAAAGTAGCAACAGTTGGACTGGATATGTTAGCGTTCAAAAACACGTAATCACATAAGCGATTATATGCAGTGCTTTTTATTTAAGAGCTCTGGGAATCGGGATAGTTTCCACCCAAATCTGATTCCGACCATACATTCGAGGTGAACGTGTTTTATACTCTATCGTTATATAACTTTCATGTTAATTATTAAACTTATATTGTTCTATTGTATACACAGATTTCAGCTAAACATAGCTTCTCATGGTTCCCCCTTAAATTTCTAATATAGTTTCTCATGATTCTTCTTATGTTTATACAATAATTATATTTAGTTATTAAACAATCATCACATCTAACAATTATATCATTTATCATACTGCTTACGCAGGTGCAGTGATCTGAGAAAACACAAAGCCTAACATTTTCGAAGTCTATCTTCAACATTTTCCAGGGCTCCGCTATCAGATATAAAATCACAAAATCATGGAATGGCTTGGGTTGGAAGGAGCCTTAATGATCACCTCGTTCCCGTTGCCATAGGAATGTCAAGTTAGGGAAGAGAATATTGATATCGTGAGGAGCCAACCTCAAGGTCAGATCACCTCCCCAGGCTTTTACAAACAAAAAAGGAAGCATTTAATTTCTGGAATTTGCACCCTGCTCTGACGCTGGCTCCTCACCTCATCTGAGGGAAAAATCATTGAGTCCTTAAGGTTGGAAAAGACCCTTGGAATCATCAACCATCAACCACCAACCACCATGTTCAAAACTAAACCATGTCCTTAAATCCACACCTTTTTTGAGCACTTCCAGGGATGGTGACTCCACCACTTCTCTGGGCAGCTGTAATGCTTTACAACCCTTTCCATGAAAAAGTTTTCCCTAATACCCAATCTAAATCTTTTCTGCCCCAACCTGAGGTCATTTTCTCTCATCCTGTCGCTCATTACTTGGAAAAAGGAAGTGATTCCCACCTGGATCCAGCCTCTTTTCAGGGGGCTGCAGAGAGTGAGGTCTCCCCTCAGTCAGGATCCCATGGACTTTATTCCCTTGAACTGAAAAATAATTAAAGACATCCAGGATGCTCCAGCTCTGGAGCAGCATTTTTAGCCCAGGACAAAGACTCAGGATCCAGAGTGATTTCCTGAGCAGGAAAAATCCAGTTTCTCCTTGGTCCGATTGGAAAGCACAGAGGAGCCCTCTGGAATCTCTTCCTGCTCTCCCAGGAGCCCATGGCAGGATGGAAATATTGTTTAAATTCAAACAGCAAAATGAGCGTTAATGAGTAATTAAGCAGAAACACCTGCAATGAGTGTCATTACTGCCGTTAACTGAGTGTCCTCATGGAAATTTATGGAAAATACCATCAATGGGAACACCAGGAAAATATTTTGCAGTACAAATTCTGCTTTCTGCACCTCTCAGTGGGTTATTTGGCCTCAAGAGAACAAAGCCATTATCTGGGAATGCTTCTCCTCTTTTAGCACAACACAGAAATAACAACAGCTCCTGCAGCCTTTGATCCCTTGATTTGTTGGGAGGATTTTCCAGATGTTTCATTAATGCTGTTCAGGATTTCTGGCTTTTATCACTTTTTGGCTCCATTTTTTTCCTCTACAGCAGAATGAGATTTTCATTTCTGCACCCAAATAAGCTTTGCACACCTCAGAGAGGAGCCAGATCTCTCCAGATCAGATCTCTGGTTAACAAATCTGGACCATTCCCTGTTTTAAGATCAAGAGGGTTTTGCTCCTGTTTTCTGACAGATATAAATAAAGCTTTAAATTGATTGTATCCTTATGGGTTATAGAGACATCCTCCCCACAATTCTCCATTTTTTAATTTTTTTTTGAGGAATATTGGCATTAAGGTGTCCTGAATGGTTCCTATACAGGGATCAAACCTACAACATATTTTATTTTAATTTCTTTTACTACAAAAAGTAGTAAATACAACTAATATAACAAAATAGTAAATACAATGAGTAATACAACCTTGTTTAATTTATTTTACTTTGTGTAGTAAAATAAATTAAAATAAATTAAATGGGTTGTAGATTTGATCCCTGTATGGGTCATTTACTTAAGAGTTGGACTCAGTCCTTGTGGGTACCTTCCAGCTGAGAATATCCATGAAATCTATGAAAATAGTAATAAAATAAGATAAAGAAGTCTATTTTGTGTTTTTACAAGTGGTATAAATAAATATGTGCTTATTTAATAGGCATGTGTGTATAAATATATTTATATACATATATATAGATATATATATATATATATGCTACTGTAATTTCCGTTCACTCTTTTATGTATTTAAATTCAGCCAACTAAAATTCAACTCATAACATGATTAAAACCCAGGTTGGAATTTATGGCCTTGCTAAAACTGTTGGGATTTTTGCCATTTGTTCCAGTCCAGTCAGGAATTCCCTTCCCAAGGGCTCAGCATCATCATTAACTCATTCCTCTCCTCTTGGGATTTGCTGCCCTGTCTCAGTCCTGGGAGTTGATGCCCAGGTTGTGGAAATACCTTGCACTGTCAAAGGAATGTTTCTGGAATTTCCAAAAATGCAATAAAAATACAACAGCAACCTTGGAAATTTGCCCTTTTCTGAAATAACCAGAAAGTCCTGGCACAAGTGGGATACCCTGAGAGAACTGCAGCCCAGAATTCCAATTGTTTTGGTTTTTAATATTTTTTTTCTCTCTTTATTTAGAATTTAATCTTACTAGGACCCACCAAAGGGAATTTTGTTTGCCCATAATTACTGTCTTTTTTCTCCTCATTGGATAATGGATCTGGCATTAAAAGAATGGAAAAGCTCTGTATGGAGCTTTTTTTTCAATTATTATTTTTCAGCATCTCTCCTGCTGAGGGTGGGGGGGGAGTGTAAACTCTCCCTACCTGATTTTATCAACTCCAAATCCTTGAAGCCTGAACACAACCTGTCAGACAGGTCATGCAAACTGAAAAACAGGATAAGTCCTGGGTCAAGCTGGAAAATCCCTGTGTTGAACAAATAAATAAAAGCTACGACAACAGAAGAGCCTTCGAGGGATTTTTATCTCTCATCCAGCTTTGTATTTTCAAGTTGCTTTCCACAGATAGGAAATTGCACAATGGGCACTTAACAAATGCTCATCTGAAATTCTGGAGCTAGAAACTGAAGAAAATAATAAACAATGCAAGACTCAGGATAAAATAATGGAATGCAATAAAAAAACAGGAGAGATAACAAGGTTCTTACAGAATTAGGATAAAACTGGGGATTGAATCAGCCTTTTCTGACTCCAAGAATTTTATTTTAAAAAAATTACAAACTCTCCTTTCATTGAGTGTATTTTGCTGCTACAAGGTTGGATGGGGTTTGGAATAACCTCGTTTAGTGGAAGGTGTCCCTGGCCATGGCAGGGAAGTTGGAATGAGTTGATTCATAAAGCTCCTTCCAACCCAAATCATTCCAGGTTCCTCTGATTCCACCCTTGACACAAAGCATCCCCTTGAAGGATTTTTCCTGGGATGTGGCATTCCCGAAAGTCATGGGAATTCAGAGCTCAGTTATCTCAAGTCCAGGAGGGCTGTGCTAAATGAACATCTCATCCCTGCAATATTTCCATGATCCATTCCCATTTAAAATATTCCAAGCTCTACTGTTAACCTATGAAATTTGTGTTAAGACAGGAAAGAAGTTTCCGAGCAATTTATGGCTTGATCCCCTCCCTGAAAGGCTTTTCCCCTTTTCTCCTTCCTCAAAGGCCTTTTTTTTCTTTTTGCTGGAAATTCAAATAATCACCCTGCCCTAAGAGCAGCTTTTTGCTTGAACAGGTCCTAGACAAAATCCTGACCTGGGTCTAAGAATGATCAGGCCTAAAATCCAAATGAGGACTAAGAGATGAACCCTGGAAGCAAACAGGCTGCTAATTGCCTGGTTTTAGGAAGATAATTAATTCCACTGCAGCTCACATTGGTGAAATTAGGGCAATAAATTGGATTTTGGAGGTCGTACTGACACCATAAATGACCAGGTTATATCTGATATCCACATCTGAATCAATTATTAAATATGGTGCTCATTTGTTGGGCCTCTTTGCATGATTTGATGCCCAAAGGCTCCCTGGAATCCCAGAATATCCTCAGTTGGAAAGGTCCTACAAGGCTCAGCCAGTCCAGGTCCTGGCTTTGCAGAGGACAACCCCAAAATTTGTCTGACAGAATTGTCCAAATTCTTCCTGAACTCTGGCAGAACTGCTGCTGGAACCACTTCCTCAGGGATACTGTACAAAGAGAGAAAGCACCACAGCAACCGAAATCTGCATTTCTGAGCACATCAGTTAAAATAATCCCAATTTGGGAAACTTTCTTCTCTGGATTTGGGATTTAAGGTGACTCAAACCAGAGTGGGAACCTGCAGCTTGTACAAAGCATTTCTGAGTGCAACGTGAATAAAAAGAGGTTTAAGGGTCAAATATTAGATTTGGTTTTCCCAGCTGAGTTTCCAAAGAGATTTATGATTTGGTTTTGCAGCCAGAACTTCTTGTAGCTCTTTTTCAATACTCCTATTCTGTAAACAGCAGCAAATTGTAGAAAAAAGGTGCCCATCTTGTGCCATTTTAACCTGCTCCAAATTCCTTTGTTTTTATTTTTAAACGACTTCACAGCAGCAACTTTGTGATATTTTTGCAATTTAAAAAATTAACTTTTTTTTTCCTTCTAATTTATTTACTAAGGAGTTCAAAAGGTACAATTTGGGTGGTGAAAATTACCCTATGGAAGTTGCTTCCCATGCTGTGAGAGATCATCCAGTATCCAGAAATGGGATCATTCCCACAGCTGGATGATCCATGAGCCACTTTGGAAAACAGTAAAGCATTCCCTGTTTTTTTGACTCCAAGGCTTTTATTAATGGGCTGTGAAGGGAGAGACAGGGCAGGGAATGTTGGTGAGGAATTACACACTGAGAGTGCTGAAGACAGGTGGAAAAATCTCCAGCACTTGCTGATTCCCTGGATTTCAGAGGTGGGCATTCCAGAGAAGTGAGGGAGATGCACAGCAAAAATTTCTTTGTTGTGCCAAGTTCCATCCAGTTTTATTTTCCTGCTGCCTGCAGATCCAGGAGGGCATTTAGCCCTGACAGGATTTTGTCCCATTGCTGGGCAAGTTGCCATTGAAAGGAATTTGGGTCCACAAACAATAAACAATAAAAAAATGGATGATTTATTGGTGTTTCTTTGGGTGTGAAGTGCCAGCCCAGCATAGCTGAGATAAATCAGGATCTGTTTCTTTCCACTGGCTGCGAAGAGTCCCTGGGAGAACCAGCCCAGCTGGAGGCCCCTACCATGAAAATCTCACATGTTAGAAAAATAAACCTCATTGTTTTGGTGATAGCAGTGGAAACATCCTCATATGACAGTGCCCAAATGATATTTATTGTCAGATAAAATGCAGGCGCCTGTTTTAGGATGTGAAAAAACAGTGATTTTTATACACAGCCACCTCAAGTCCTCCTTGGCAGGGCTGCTCTCAATCCTTTAATTCGTGTTCCTCTTGACTCTGAACTTTTCTTTCTGGCAGGGATTTTGCTCCCCCGGAATCCTGAGGATCATATGGAGCATTTTTGTAAACAGGCAACTGAGTAAGAAAGTGTCTTTAAGCTGCTCCTGAGCAAGAAAATTCTGGGGGGTGGCTGAGTGAAAAAACCACAGAAACTGAGGAAAATCTGGGCTGCTGGGTCAGGCTTCCTCCTTCAGACCATTTCATAATCTGGCAGTGCCTGAGAATTGCTGCCAGAGAACAATTCCTTCATCATCTGAGAAATGGGACCTACCCCAACATCTGGAAATGAGGTGGAGCATCCTCTGAGGAGGGGATTTTGGGGTCACTGCCCTGAACTTGGGAACAGCCTGGAATTCAGTGTGGGAAGAAGCATTTCAAAAGCTGACAAGCTCAGATGGGGAGGGAATTCCTTGATTGACAACCTTTTCCTTTTTTGTCTTATTTTGGAGACACTTTGGAGTAACCAATAAAATGGAATATAGACTCATGGAATATCCTGGGTTGGAAGGACCCACAAGGATCATCACTGCAATCTGTAAATGTCCCATTATGGTCCAAAGGGATCATTATCCTTTAAGTGAGGCAGCTTCTCCCCTTGTCCAGCAAACCCAACCCAATATTGCTCAGTTTTGTCTGTAAATCCCCACTTCATCCCTTGGTGTGACTCCCTCTCCTCCCAGGCCAGCGCTTATCCCAGGAGTGATAAAAGCACTAATTTACGAGGAAAGGATTATGACTGAACTTCAGCCATGCGTGACTGGAGACCCAAATCAAGCCAATAATTGATTTTTTCCTCCTTCCCTCCCGTCAGATCCCCATCTCTCAGCCTGGGCCTTTTGATTTATAACCCTACTATTACAAACAAGTAAGTTCCTCCAATTGCAATTTCAATAACCTATTGATTTTTTTTTTTCTCGACTCTTTTTCTGTGCACTGTTCATCCAGGATTCCACAGCTTCCACTTCATTCTGATATTTGTATTTCCAGCCTGATTCCTTCCTCCAGGATGAATCATCCTGCTTGACAAAGGAATTCTTCAGCTATGGAGTGGAGGTGAAAGATCAGGACGGGCAGGTTCAGGGTATGAAAGAGTTATGGGTTGTGATGGAGCTGGTTTATGTTGGATATTAGGAAAAATTTCTTTGTGGAAAAGGTTGTCAGGCACTGGAACAGGCGGGACAGGTGGAGCCACGGTCTCTGGAGGGATTTAAAAGTGTGGATGTGGCACTTGAGGATATGGTTGGCCTGATGGTTGGACTTGATGGTCTTAAAAGCCTTTTTCAAACTGGATTATATTTTTTGAAGAGTTGTTGCTTCCATTGAAGGAAAACTCAATTTCTCATTTTCTCCAGATTTCTCTTTTTAGGACAATCATATTACATCCATTTTTAGTTCAATGAGTTGAACCTTTTGATGACTAAAATTATTAACTCAGGAATTTATTTTCTAAATACTTCACTTAGAAAGAGTTCCACCTCTGCAAGATCTGTTTTAGCCTGCAAAACAACAACAACAAAATCCAATTATAACCCCCAAAAAATTCCAATTAACAACTCTTTTCAGTCTTATTTTTTCCTTCTTTTTATATTTTTAAATAAAATATAACAGTTAATTCTGATGCTTTTCTGGTACCATGGAGCACGAGAAAAAAAAACCCCATGTACTTTACAACAATACAGGATAAAGTTTTTCTGGCAACTTTCTTTGACAATATGCCAGCCATGCCTGAAATCCTCATTTAAAGTCCTGAATGTGCCATGGAATGGAGATGTGTGCGCTCAGTATGGCCAAAGCAGCACCAAGAACATCTGATTCCCCAAATTCCAGTGCCAAGAATTCCTCTTGAAAATCTTGAGCCCAGGCTTCAATTTTTTAGCTCAAGGGAGAGGCATCTACAGCAGGTCTGGCAATAAATCTAAATATTAATGGGAGAACCACAGGAACCACCTACTAAATTCTGGAAGCAGGATTTGTTGGAGCTTGTCCATGTCCTGCCCAGTAACAAAAGCTATATTTGATTATCCCCAGTTTTAGCTGTTGTGATTCAGGGCTTGAATCAAAGTCAGCCCAAGTCATTTCACTCTCTCTGCTGCTCTTTGCATGAGGCCATTTATGAGCTCTTTCTGTTCTCATTCCAAACCTGAATTAATGCTCCCTATTCATGGCTGGAAAACCTTCTTAAGGGGGACGATCAGGTTGCCAAAACATTCCGAAGGGAAATGCCAACCTTGGAGATGTCTGAACATCAAAAGGCAGCCCTGGTGTGAATTTATTTTTATGGCAATTTCAAACAAAATTCTGTCCATAGGGAGTTCTTGGCAGAGACTGGTTTCAGGTCCAGCTACAATTCCCATGTAATAAATGAAAAATTCAAGCTTTCCCCTGCTTTTAAAAGCCCTGCCCTTTGAATACATTGGGGAGGTTGAATTTATTGACATTTCTGCAGTGAAGATGGAAGCTGGAGATTCTGGTCATTAATATCCAAGGAACTTATGTGGTGCCTTGAGTGGCTGTGAGCTCTGGGGGAGGCTGAGGGTCTTGTGAAGGCTCTGCTTGTAGAACTTAGGTTGGAAAATTGAGGGAAGAGGAGGCTGAGGGTCTTGTGAAGGCTCTGCTTGTAGAACTTAGGTTGGAAAATTGAGGGAAGAGGAGGCTGAGGGTCTTGTGAAGGCTCTGCTTGTAGAACTTAGGTTGGAAAATTGAGGGAAGAGGAGGCTGAGGCAGGATCTGAAGTTCTCTCTTCTGACAGCAGCTCTGGAAAATTTCGTTTTTCACTTTAAAATGATTTCTCCTTCTGAAGAAAATTGGAATTTCCTTTTTCACTTTCCATCTGCTCATTTGCATGAACTTTAATATTTAAAAAGGTTTAGATCAGGTCCATTGGAGGTGTCTGAAGGTGTCTCTGAGCAGTGTTGCACAGGGGAGTGAAGCAGTAGGATAATAGTTTATCCTTGGAACTGTGCAAGAATCTTGGTAACTCCTCCTTATCACTTCTATTTCCAAGACTTTATGGTCTAACACTTCAACCAAGGCAAGAAAATGATGATCTCATCCCTAACTTGTGCTTGGAAACCTGCCAGTGAATGGGAAAGCTGTGAGAAGGCAGCAGCATCTTCCAGAAGAGAGGAGAAATGCAGCTTCCAGACAGTCTGATCACAGGGAAAAGGAGATAAAAGCATGGCAAGTCCCCTCCCTTGTTATTTGCATGATGGCAATCAAGGTTTTTTACAGGAGGAAAATCTTCAGGGAGGAGAATTGGGAAAGGTGGTAGAGGCTGATCCAGGGTGAAAGGGTCATGGAGTGTGGTTGGAATATCTGTGCAAGGTGATGAGAGGGTGATAAGGGACCCTCAGTGCTTTATCTTCCCTCCTGCTATTCCCTGATCTTCCAGTCATGGGCAAAAAAAAGGGTTTCCACATTTCTAAGTGGTGAATGGATTGTACTGGGGTGCAACCCTGCCATCCTTGATTCCCACTTCATCCATCCCGAATCCAAATCTCATCTCACACACTGGACTTTTCTTGTATTGCAAAAATAATTGTCCTTTATTTCCATTGCATTGAACCCTTCTCCACTCCCATGTTTGTGAGGCAAGCTTGTCCAAAGGAACCTTTGGAGATGGAGCTGTAAGGGACAGAAACATCTGGAGAAATGACAGGAAACAGGAACTTTTTGTGCTGGATCCTGGCCCACTCCAAGCCTATGTGGTGCCATTTGTGAGGATGAGCTGGACAAGAGATGGGGCAGAGCAGGAGGAGAATGGTGGAGGTGGAAAATCATTTGTGCAATTACATGAAAAGGAATCTGTAACCTCAATTTCAAGACTGGTTTCAGCCTGTGGAACTTCCTGCATGTCTCCACGGCATTTAAATGAGATTTGATTAGTCCTGCAGGTCATGAGGAGCTAAACAGCTCCAGAGAGTGGTTTGGGCCTGAGAGGACTGAGTAAATCCTTAGGTTCCTTCAGCTGGGTAGAGAAGGAGCTTATGGAGCACACAGGCCAGACCTAAATCCTTGGAGGCAAAGAAATTAATCTCCAGATCCACTTTTACTTCCCAAAACCCGTGTATGATACATTATTCTTTGAATTTTGTCACTTTCCCAGGACGTCAGCTCTTCCTGTTGCGTTGTGGACCTCGGGCATTTTGTGAAAGGATTTTGTGGAAGATTTTATGGATATTTTTTTTCCTTCCGCACTTCCCTATCTAACAACATTTCTCTCCAATTAAGATATAAAAGCTAAGGCTTAGTGGAAGAATCATTATTTTACCAGTTTGTGACTCATAAAATTACAACAACTGCTCTACCTCATGTCAAGGGGGGGTAATTAACCACAATTATCTACGGCACCAGGTTGGGGATTTATTCTAAGCCAGAGGTAGTGGAGCAGAGCTCAAGTGCCCACTGAACAGAGATCCTTTTTTCACAGGCCATGAAATACAACCAAAGTTGGTTTTTATCCCCTAGCAAGCTGGGAAGATGTTCTTAATAGGGTTTTAAATATCTTTTAATTGTGGGGGTTTTATTTATTTTCTAGGAAATATGCAAAGAGGCTGCTGCAAAATGGGACAGGATCACTTTTACTGCCATCATCCCTCTTGTGGGGTGAGAAGGAGAAGAATAGTCCCACCTTTAGAGCAGAATCAAGGGAGCAGGAGGTGCTGGGTGGTGGATAATCTGTGCTAGATTTTGAGGTTCTGCCTCAGCCATGAGCTGCCTTTGGCCAAGTTTTAGGAAAAAAAAATTCAAATAATTGTGTCAGCTTGGGGACAATTCCAGGCTAAGGGAGAAAAAGGAAAAGGAGGCTCAGGGGGGAGCTTCTGGCTCTGCACAGCTCCCTGACAGGAGGTGGAGTCGGGTCAGGATCAGGCTCTGCTCCCAGGGAACAGGGACAGGACAAGAGGAAACAGCCTCAAGCTGTGCCAGGGGCGGTTCAGGTTGGACATCAGGAGGAATTTCTCTATGGAAAGGGTGGTCAGGCATTGGAAGGGGCTGCCCAGGGAGATGATGGAGTCCCCATCCCTGGAGGTGTCCAAGTGATGTCTGGATGAGGCGCTGAGAGCTCTGGGTGACAAGGTGAGGATCAGTCACCTTGACTTGATGATCCTGGAGGTCTTTTCCAAGCAAAATGATTCCGTGATTCTGTGAAATTATTCCCTGTGAGGGTGGTGAGGCCCTGGCACAGGGTGCCCAGAGAAAACTGTGGCTGTCCCTGGATCCCTGGAAGTGTCCAAGGCCAGGCTGGATGGGGCTTGGAGCAACCTGGGAGAGCGGGAGTTGTCCTTGCCTATGGCATGGGTGGAATGAGATGGTCTTGAACCCAAACCATCCCATGATTCTGTAATTCTACTGGAATGTCATCTGGTTCTGGAGCCTCCTTTCGTGGCGTTGAAATAATCCAGTGCAGCACAAAATTCTGTCCTGCAGACAGATGAAAATGGTTCTGGCACCTTCCTTCCTTGAAAGTTTGTCATGGATGTCATTACCCTAAACCAGATGCAGAACAAACCTGTCAAATACTTGATGTCTTAATTTTATTTCCAAACAATTCTGAGAAATTCTTTTTTTTTTTTGATCATGTAAGTGGCCATCACAAGTTTGAGATTCAACCCACATTCCTGCCAGGAGTGTTGTCTCCCAACCACTCCAGATCACTGTTGATGAACACAACTTTAAATAATGATTCATTTTCCACCCACTGCTCAAACCTTTTGCTGCCCCAAACATTAATTTGTTCCTAAATTTAATGCCCTGTTTTTTTGTCTGCTCTGAAATACAACGTGCAAAATGCAGTGGTTGACTGTGATCGGTCAGAAATCCCCATTTCTGCAGGAACACAGGAGAAAAAGGATTTAATATTTGGTTGAGGGACTGTGACACACCAGCAGAGTAATTTCCATGGCCTTTGCTTTCTCTGATTTCCTGAGTGTGAAGGAAACAGTAAAAAAAGCGTTTTCTGAAACCCCCTCCAGCACACAGAGGTTACAGGAATTTATGTGCAGAACAAAATATTGCTGCTACATCCTGAGATTTTTTTTTTTAAATTACACCCCAGAAAATTTTTATTTTCTATGGATTCCCACATTCTGTATTGGCTGAAGATATAAAATACAGGCACACTTCTTAATACTTGTGAGAATATGGAGTGGTTTGTTGGAAAACCTGCTACAATCCCAGTTTGGACATCCAGGAGCATGTGAGGCACAGGTTAAGCTGAGATTAGTCAGGGTCCTGTAGCTTTTGTTTGGTGCCTGGAGGAGAGGAGGTGTCTCCATGGCATCTCATTTATCCCTGGGTGCTTTGAGTCAGGCCCAGATTGAGTCATGCCCGGATTTTTTTTCCTTCCACTGATTTTAACAACATATTAACAGCAGCAGGGAGCTCTAGTGGGTTTAAAATCCAAAATAAGATAAAGGTAAAACACATAAAAGGTCCTAAATAGACACCAGAGTTACAAAGGTTTATAAAATCGCAATTTTTCAGGAAAAGCCTCAGTGCTTCTAATTTATATTATAAAATTGTTTCCCTTATATGAAGAGGCGCAGCTTTTCACCCCAAATGAGCTGATGAATCTTAGGAGACTGAAGGATTTTGGGAGGGTTTTCAGTTTTGCTTTTCTCAGGATCTGACATCCGAGAACTTCCTTTTCACCACTCTCTCTCTGGAGATTACTCTGCTTTAAAACTTCCCAGCTTGAAGGCTTTAAAGCTGAGTGACCTTCCTGTGACCAGTTTTCCATTCCAGTTTTAGAAATGCTCGTGTCCCTTGGTGGTGGGGATTAAGCACAACCTGCTCAGGAATTTAGAGGAAGAATTGGTAAAATCTTAAGCCAGAACCATTAAGGTCGGAAAAGATCTCAGAGATCATCGCGTCCAACTTGTTCTCCCAGCACTGCCAAGGCCACCACTAAACCATGTCCCCAAGTGCCACATCTACACAATTTTTGACATGGTGATTCCACCACTGCCCTGGGCAGCCCCTTACAATGTTCAACAAGTCTTTCAGTGAGTAAATTTTTCCTAACACTCAATTTCAACCTCTCCTGGCACAACTTGAGGCTGTTGTCTCTTGTTCCCTGGGAGCAGAGCCTGACCCTGGCTTGGCTCCACCTTTTGTCAGGGAGTTGTGGAGAGCCAGAAGGTCCCTCCTGAACCTTCTTTTCTCCAGGATGAGCCCCTCCAGCTCCCTCAGCTGCTCCTGGTGCTCCAGACCCTTCCCCAGCTCCATTCCCTTCCCTGGACATGCTCCAGCCTATTTTCCTCCATAATGAAAGGAAACACTACTCCTTCCCTGTTCCAGCAATGTCCAAACTTCTGGGAGGTTTATCCACCAGGGAATCTTCTGCTTTATGAAGACAGGAATCATACCTAGCAGGAATATCAGAATAATTCTTATGGATCATTGCTGCCCTGAACTGGCCCTAAGTTGCTTTGTAGAGCTTCCCCCTGTGGTTGATTAGGGAAGGTGAAAAAATCGGCAATGGATCCATGACATCCATCATGGAAAAAAGGTGGCTGCCACTCCAGCCTCTGCTCCTGAACTGAGCTGTGACTTCCAAACATTTCACCCCTCCTGGGCTTTGCCTTTGCTGCTCTCTCGCCACGCTCTGTCAAATGCTTTGAAAACTGTGATGAAAGGAACTACCTGGCTGCAGGTGCCACTGAGGATTTATGACATTGCCAAATCCAGGGGCTTTTATCCTGGTGCAGCAGCTTCACCTCCCACCCCTTCACCCCCACCCAGCAGCTGGGAGAGGAACTTCAAAAAGTACAGTTGATGTTGTAACGATGTTTTATTATTTCAATGGTATTTTATTATTTCAATGATATTTATTATTTCATCAGCTCTCAGGGATAATAAACAGGGAAATGGGTCTGGGCTGCTCCCTGCTGGCCTTGTGTTGCTTCTGTGACATTTCTTACTTGGATGAGCTTCAGGTGGAAATAGAGGTCAGGAGATATCTGCTGCCATGAGCACCACTGGCCATGGGGACATTTTGTGGTCACACATCGTATCCCACTGGTCTCCCAGGGAATTTTCTGTCTGGAATATTTCTTGGGCTAAACAAGAGCTGTCTCCTATTTTATGACCCCTCTTTTCAAGGCCAGGTTGGATGGAGTTCTGAGCAACCTGGGGTGGTGGAAGGTGTCCCTGCTCATAGCAGGTGGTTGGAATTAAATGACCTTTAAGGTCCCTCCACGAACCATTCCATGTTTCTATGACCAAGAAGAGGCATATCAGGAATCTGATGAACACCTGCAGCTAGAAAACCCAGCACAGGCTATTTCATGCACTAGGAATCCAAAGAGTTAAGGGATATGGAAGAGTCTAAATGAGCAGGACTCAGCCAGAGCCCTGCAGGGGACTGACGAACAAAAAATGACTTTGCTGGAGAATATTTCATCTCCTGTTAACAGAAACGAGGCACAGATCAACTCTGTGATCATTTGTACCACCCTGGTACAGCCAATTTGATGGGTATCTCTATGATCAGTTGAGCTAGCGAGCAATTAAAGTCTAATTTGCATCTGCACATGAAATTAAAATGCTGGATGGATTAATTTTTAAAAGCAGCTCCCTCTCATTGAAGACAGCATTAATTGAGTGGATCCATGCACAGGATGAGACTGAATTTCTCCTCACCAAGGGAGAGATGCTGCCCTGGAACTCAAGGAAATCTCTCCTTTTCTCAGCAGGTGATAAACGCTTCCAGCAGCTCTTCCAGGTAAAGATAAGGCTGTTCCATGACTTCATTCCAGTGAAACCTTTACTACCACAATATCCAGAGTTTATTGTCCACAGAAGTTGCAATTTTCAAGGCAAACTGCATTAAATAAACTGACTTGAGTGGATGTCGCAGCACAAGATTTTCTCTTTCAGCAACTTGGGCATCTCTGTCCTAAAGAGATGACAAAATTCTCCAGCAGCCCTGGGCTTGGGATGGGTGGAGTAGCCCCAGGCAAAGCCTATTTAAAGGAAAACTTGTGGATTTGTCGGGCAGGTGGGGAAAAGGCAGATTCTTTACTGTGGAAAAATATTGGGCGAGACAATTTTTTATGCGCTGCAATACCCAGTGGAGCTGTGCCCATGGAAACATAAAAACTCCATTTGCAGGGCTGTTCTGTAAAAAGAAGGGAAAAAAATACATGTCAAAAGAATAGAAAGATTTTGTTACAAGCTGAGAAGGAAAAAGAAGTTTTAAAATGAAAATTCAGTTGATCCCACCCACTTCTGAAACACTGGAGCGTTACTGATCCACAGAAATTTTCATTATTTTCTATTTTTACCCAATTTGGTTTAAGAAAAGTGTAAGGTCCTGAAGAAACTGAGCACCCTTTCTCTCCCAGAAGTTTTGTATATTAAATAAACAGTATAGTCTATTTATTTTAAATACATATTTTTCTAAGGTTGAAACTTGTCACCACTTCCACTCCAAGGATATAATTTTTTTTTCTCTGCAGTTTGAGGCCACAGAAGTGCCTGGATGAAAGATATTCCCCCTGAATCCACAATTATTGCTACAGCGTTCCCAAAAAGTTTTCTCCTGTTTCCAAAGCCAGGTAAAACCTGGTCCTGGCTGGGGCTCTCTGAGTGCTAAGTAAAAGCAGCAGTCCTTGTTTGAAGGGTCTGGGAATGATACCTTGGAAGATCCAACTCTGGGTGGTTTGGACACTGACTTGGCATTGGATATTAGGAAAAGGTTATTTACTGTTGAAATTGTTGGAATGCAAACCTCTCTGAGTTCCTCAGAGAGAGAGAGATGAATGCAGGGGTTGAATTAAAGCCTTTAGAGAAATTAAGATATATTTAGCCACATAGATATGAAGCAGAAGCGTAGGTTTAAATTTTAAGTAAGTGCAAGTGTAAGTTGTAGTTTTAAGTAAGTAGAAATACATTTTAAGTGCCTTAAGAAACTGTGTTAGCTAGTAAATGCCCTAAGGCCTGGTTTAAAGTTCAGTAACTTAGCTACAAACATAAAAAAACACAGTAGAACTTTGCTTGCACCTCTAGAATAAATACAACTATCTGTGTAAATAGATAGAACTATTCATGTAAATAAACTTATACACATAAATTTTAAATAAGAAAACAAACAGTGGATTTGTGTACATAGATAATAATATATATGTAGTTTTTTTAGGTAAAAACTGACACTACTTTTTTACTACTTTTGTACATTAGAATCATGTTTAGATTGGTTTAGAAAGAATGTTTAAGAATTGTGTTTTTAGCCAATTGGATGTTTTATGAATAAAATGTTCTGTAGTGGGGTGCAAGCAACAACAACTTTTACACATTCTAGAGCAAATAGAACTATATGCTGTTTTTCATGTAAATAAACTTATACACATAAGTTTTAAGTAAGAAAACAGATAGTATATTTGTGTAAATAGATAATAATATATGCGTAGTTTTTTAGGTAAGAACTACTTTCATGCATTAGAATCAAGTTTAGATTGGTTTAGGAAGAATGCTTAAGAATTGCATTTTTAGCTGATTGGATGTTTTATGAATAAAATGTTCTGTAATGGGGTGAAAGCAACAACAGCCACGAGAAGAAGAAGGAACAATAACATGAAAAAGGAAAAGGAAAAGAAAAGGAAAAGGAGAAGGAGAAAAGGAAAAGGAAAAGGAGAAAAGGAAAAGGAAAAGGAAAAGGAAAAGGAAAAGGAAAAGGAAAAGGAAAAGGAAAAGGAAAAGGAAAAGGAAAAGGAAAAGGAAAAGGAAAAGGAAAAGGAAAAGGAAAAGGAAAAGGCGGTTTTTGCTGCTGGCCAGAAGTGTGTCCCACTCATCCCAGGCTCTGCCTTGAATGTGACAGAAACCAGCCTGACTTGCCAGTTTTTCAGCAGAGAAGCCTGTGTTGAGAACCATAAATATTTTGGTGACCCAGAAAGGTGATCCTTCCATAGAGAACTGCGTGCACATTAATTAATGTTATGGGATGGGTTTAGGGTTGCTGTCATGGTTTTAGGTCCCAAAGAAGGATCTTGGTGTCCTATGGCACCATTGAATCACTCCTGGGAAAAGCCATTTCCAGCTCCACTGGAGTCCTCCTGCCACAGAAGAGAAGGGGAAAAGAGCCCTTGGTGGCTTTCAGGTGTCTGAAGTGAAGGGTGTAACAAGAATCTTTCTGAATTCTGTGATAAAAGCAAGGAGATGTATTTTTGGCAGGCAGAAGTTGTTCTGAGAGCAGCCAGCGGAACAAATTGCAACAATCACTTGACGAAATCTTCTAAATTAAATTTCAGATTAAAAAAACCTCATGGAAATTAAGCTGATAATCCATGCATTAAAAGCAAAGCAAATCAGGCTACTTGAGAAGCACTTTGCAAAGAGGAAATCACAGCCCCACATCTCTAAGCTGGGAGTTTTTGACACCCCGGTGCAGTGGAGCTGCAAGACCTTCAGATCACAGAGAAACTCTCTGTTCTCAGACTTTATCAGCTGCTTCACCCCCATCTTGTCCACACAGAGATGTTCAGGAATATAAATTTATGCCAACAGGAATCAGGATAGACTCAGTTTTTGCTGTTACAGAATTTGCAGCCTGGTTGGAGTTTGCTGTGGCTGTAGTTCTGGAATCTAACGTTGATCACTGTGCTTTGTGCATCCCCCACACTTAAGAAATTTTTTCCAGGAGTTGGATTCACTGTAGAAAACTTTTCTTGTCATTTAAAGTCCTCTCACAAAGTGTCTCAGTGCCTGCAGGGCACAAGTTAATATTTTCTTCAGTTTAAATGTGTTCTGGTTGAGGCGATGACAAGAGGCTGCAGGGATGATACAGGACCTGCAGTAGTTTCAAAAAATATTAGTTCACAGAATTTTAGAGTGGTTTGGGTTGGAAAGAAAGTTCTGGATTATCTCATTCCACCCCTCTGCCATGGGCAGGGGCTCCTTTCACTAGATGGATCTGCTCAAACTGAGCTTGAGTAGGACACAGAAAATCAACATGCTCAAAAACATTTACCAGCTTTAAAAGTAATTTAATGAATTTCAATTTCAGATTAAAATAGAAAACCTTGAATGTTGCTGGAATTCAGCCAGAAGTTATAAGGGACTTTAAAACACAGGATCCTGATAAGCTGCCCATGATCCCTGGGCTGGAAAAGTAGGAGATATCCACCTGTTCTGTAATTCCTGAGGAGGGCTGCCCAAAATCCCTGGGATATGGGAGGGCTGGCACACAGAAGGAATGCACAGCAGTGAGGGAATGTGCCAGTGAATTTTTATGTTTGGCTTTATCTTACTGGTTCTTTCCTCAGATCAAACACATGGGCATCTTCCCATCACATTCCCACTTGGACAGGCAGCAGGATACTCTGGACCATCCCAATTCAGAACAAACTTCAGCTAAATTTGAGTTAAGAAGCAATGGTAGCTACAGGTCCCAGATTTATCAGCACAGTCCCAGGCCAGCAGTGTCACATCATCCCCTTTGCTTCGGACATTATTTTATTCGCAGAAGGATTTGGGTTGGAAAAGAACTTTAAAATCACCCAGCTCCAGCACCTCCATGGGCAGGGACACCTTCCACAAGCTACTCAGAGCTCCATCTAAGCTGGACTTGACCAACCAGGATATTTTTTTTTTTAATCTTATTTTATCTTCTCCAAGCCCTGCCAACCTCCTTGCTTCCTCTTGTGTGATGGGAATATGAGGTGGGAACAGGAAGAATCTCCCTTTATTTGGTGATTTCCAAGCTTGTAGTCACAAGTGATTCCAAAGGTGACTTTTCCTCTCTCAGGAGCTTTGTTTTTCCCTCTAACCTGCCCAGGACTGCCACCTCCTAAGGACTGAGGTGCTCCATGTGTTTCCCCATTCCAGAATTCCTGAGTGAAACTGGACTTGCCAATGGAGCTGCTGGTCTTGGTCACATTTTACTTTGCATTGCTCCTTAACTATGGCTCAGTGGCCTGCTAAAATTAATTTCTTATTAATTGTTTTAAAACCGACAGGATCCTGTGCTGCTTTGGGTGAGCAATTGCCTTTCTCTGCTGGGAAATAATTTCGGCATTTCATTTGGAAAAAAGTAATTAACTGCATGGGTATGCTTAGTTGAGTAAGTCATTACAATCTCTGACTTATGCAAATGAGATTGTTCGAGTATAATTCTTACTGAGATAGCTCCACACACACATAAACTTTTAAATTGCATGGTCCAGCTGAGTATTTGTGGGCAAATAAACGATGTTAATGGGTTAATTTATAAACTCTGTTGCATAATCAATTTTCAGGGAACGGGGAGCTTGTGAGGAAGCTGGTCCCAGAGCTTCCAGGGATTTTTTGGCACATCACTGGATGTGGAACATGAGGAATCCACTGGTTCACACATCCCTGTGCTCATTTTGCAGCTGCTGCAGCATGGAACACATTTTCAGGGTCACCCTCCTCATATTCTGACTGCTTTAATTAAGAAGTTATGGTGTTGTGGAGAGAGGCGACCATGCTCATGGATTTTACTAACTGTCTTGGATTTTTTTGTTCCAACAAATTTAAACTTTCAAGTGAGTGTTGGTAATTTCTTTTTTCCTTCTTTGTCGTCTCCTTACACCATGCAGCTTTTTCTCTCCTTGAATGTAATCTTAATATGCAATTTTTGCCCAGCTTAAAATAAAAAGATGGATGCAAAGGTTGAATATGGGCAAAAAAAAAAGAGTTAGGGAATTATTCCATATAATCATTAAATATCTTGTATTGGAAGGGTCCCACAAGGATCATTGAGCCCAAACTCTTGGCCCTGTATAGGACAACCCCAAGAATTACCATAAGAATTTTCCCCTAGAAAATTATTCACTTGCCTCAAATATGCTCATTTATCCTGAAATCTCTTGGGAATTTCGAGAAAAGAGTATTTTGGGGATAGACTTCTAAAAGAAGGAAACAAATGCCCTAACTTTGCTCTCCACAGCTGATGCTGTACAGACTCAGCATTAAGCCAGGCAGTCAGACAGGAAACAAAAAATTCCCAGTTGGAAGATTTCCATTTTACTACAAGGCTCTGAGTTAACCCAAGGATCTGGTATCTCTGGAGAAATCCCCGAGTTTGGAAAACCCTCTGCTAGTAGGTCAAAAGAGTTCCTGGAGGATTTGATTTATCATTCTCTGGGGTACTGATTCGCTGGGACTTAATTTTCTGCCTCCCGAGTAATCAGGAGCTCGCATCCACCTCCTCCTCTTGATTGATGAACATGACTGGGAATACAAGGAGGAACGAACCCTTGGATGGAGGAGGTGGAGAGATAGGGAGTGAGAGATTTCCCCCCGGGAGAGCCAGGCTTTGACAAGGCTGATTAACAGAGAAACGGCCAAGGAAGCACGAGGTCAGCAGCTCTGCCCAAGCTGCTGCTTCATTTTGAGAGGGGCTGCTCTGAGGCTCTTGCAGCAGCAGAGCTGTTAACAGGATATGTTTAATCCTCTCTGGCTGACAGGGAGCTGCCAAGATGCTTGGAAAGCCTTCCTGCACTCCTGGAAAGACAGGTCTGTGCAGATGCTGAAGTTGGAAAAGGAGCAGTCGGTCATTCCAGGCAGAGTCAACGGGGATTTTCAATTTGGGTTTCCTTGGAGCGTGGCACAAAATCTGCCCCAACATGTGTAGACCAGAAATTATTGGATCAGAATTGATCAGAATATACGGGGTGGTATTTAAATCTCTAACAGCTCTGAATTGCTTAGGATTACGTAAATAAAAGAGGAAAAAATAAACATGAACAGTAAAACTACTGACTGTGACTACTGAGTTGAGGTGTCCAGCTGTAATTCCGGAAGGAATTGCATCCAGAGCCAGGTGCAAGGCTTTCTCAACAGCTGGAGCTATTCCCTAATTACTGAACTGTCCTATGAAATCCCTTTTAAATTTTTAATTTTTTTTTTTTATTTGAGTGGTTAACAGTCAAATGGAGATGTGCAAAGTCTGGGTCTCTGCTCTCAGGAGAACTGAATGTTTCTTCTGGTAAAAGCATCCCAGTTTAATTAGTCGGTACCACAGAGACTCTGTTCAGTACCAGAGAATCTCCTCAGGACCATCTTTTGCTCCCAGTTGAAAATGATTTAACAAGGAAGGAGAAACAACAGCATTTCTGCATGACCTGGGTCTTGCCCCTTCTCCCACCAGTCTGAGGAGATGAGGTTTGAGGCAGGAACCAGAACAATAAGACCCTTTCTCAGCTCTGATAGAGCCAGGGCAGGTAATTCGTGCATAATTTGTTTGCTTTTTTTTTTTTCGCAAACAACCCAAAAAAACCCAGAAAAAATGTCAAGTCTGTTAAGCAGAATTTGTCTCAGGCAGCAGCTTTCACCTTCGTTAGTTCCTTAATGAAAGTTTTTCAACTCAGTATCAAGCAGCAAAAAAAAAAAAGGCAAAAAGTTGTTTCTTTGAAACACAAATCCTGTCGCAAGGTCAAACTGAGATTGTTGCTGCTTTAATAAACACCTCAAATTGTCTCTGATTAATTCTAAGTAAATTTCGTGTGTGATAAGTGATTTTGAGCAAGTGCTGTTGACACACGGAGCTGATGGAGATTAAGGGGAGAAAGAGATGAACAATGGGGTGAGATTAGAAACTCGTTGTCACTGGGAGCAGGACCCTGGAGTGGAAGGATGACACAATCATTTGTCATTGTGGAGGTGAGCGGAATGAACAAGGATTTTCAGGGAGATGGCCGGAGATTTGGAGCATGGCCGAGCTGCTCAGGAGGCAAAGTCAGTCCGAGCCATAAGGAAAGCAAACAATGGGACAGCATACTAAAATAAACCCTTTTTCTGTACTGGTGGGAGTGGGAACAGTGGGGCAAAGCAGTGGGAATTTGTGGTCCAAGTGAGTCAGGGGATGTTTACAGTGGTTGGTATAAAGGGAAAATCGACTTCAGGTATGGGACTGATTTGTGGGGCTGATGCCTCAGGTTTTAGCTTTTATATTTTTCTGTATAGATTCTGTACTGTTTAGTGTGTAGTTCTGAGCTTCATATTAGGGGATGGTGAGCTCTCCTCACAGAGTTGGGAGACAAAACAATTCCTTCTCTAGCTGGGGACCAAGGACAACGAACCCAAATCTCAGGTCCAAGAGCACAAACAACGTGGAGTGAAGAGAGAAAAACAAGAAGGGTGGGACTTCATGAGCTAAAGCTGTAATCAGACAATTAACTCCAATATGCAAATGGACCAGAACTTATAAAAGTGAGAGATCCCATGCCCTGTTGTGCATTTTGTGACCATTTTGGGTTCATCTTGGGTGTAGCCCTGTCTGGGCTTTTGTGCTGCCCAAGGTGTATCCATTAAAGCCTTCTAATAAATCCCTACTTTATTCTTTAACTTTGTCCAGTCTCTGTTCTAGGTGAGTCTTCACAAGGCAGCAGGACCAAGATCATAGAATCCCAGAATGGTTTGGATTGGAATGGACCTTCCAGATCATCTAATTTCAGCACCCTGCCATGGGCTTCACACCTTCCACTATCCCAGGTTGATCCAACCCCATCCAACCTGGCCTTGAACACTTCCAGGGATGAGGTATCCACAGCATTTCTGGGCAGCCTGTGCCAGGGCCTCACCACCCTCCCAGGGAAGAATTTTGCCTAATATTCAATCTAAACACGGTTTCTCAGTTTAAATCTATTCCCCCATGTCCTGCCTCCTTCGTGTTGTACCAAAAGTGTGTTTTAACCAGGGAGAATCAGGGGAATACAAGGCAAGCAGCGATTGCACCCATCAGGAGTTCAATGTTCTGGTTTTCTTTGGTGGCTTAGGATAACAAGGATTGCTCCCTGACCATGGCATGGGTGTTGGAATTGGATGATTTTTAAGGTTCCTTCCAAACCAAACCATTCTAGGTTTCTATGAGTTACTCATCAGAGCCAAAGCCACTTGAGAAGATGATGGAACCAGGAAACAGCTCTTAAGTGGCATAAAAGGAAAGGAGACAGATGGAGTCAGAGTGGAAACACCCCCAGGGCTGGAGGAAAGGGAGGGAAAGGGGTGCTGTGGCTTAGAATATTCAAAATAGTCCAGATACAAACTTGGAAATGGCTCCAGGGAATGAGACTTTGCTGCCTCTCAGGTCTTGTTGTCCTAGAATTTCTTTCCAGCTCAGATGGCAGGGATTTTTTTTTTTCATATTCTGAGACAACGGAAATAGGGTTTTTTTTTTAAATTCTATAAATTTATTTTAGTCTAATAAAATTACATAACAACATATTCCCTTCCCCCACTAAAGGACATTAATTGCAACAACTTATTTTTTTTATCAAATCTTAATTAGACCTTTACCTATTAATAGGAACACCACAGAAACTCGAATCACTCCCATTAACAGGTGAGAGATGTTTATTGATGACCCTCACACTGGGTCTGGTATGAAAAATTCTTATGAAAATTTATTCCTCTCTAAAAAAGCAATGACTTATTCAAAAGATGGAGATGATTTGTGTGCAGGCAGGGAGGGGGGAGCCTCGATGAAGTTTCTGGGACTGGTACATTTGAAAATCAGTTCTTCAGGGCAACATAAATAAATACAGCAGAACCCCGAAGAAAATAAAATAACATGAATCATAAATCAAAGCAACGTAGTGGAGCTGCAGAGGACATCACAAATAGATGGGATAACAGAAGGAAATATTGGCCGTGGCATAAATAGCTCTTAATAAATCATGAACCAACAGGAGCAGGGCAGCAGCTTCCCCACTGAAGATAAGGACAGCTGGAAACATCTTGGTGGTGCTTGTGCAGGCACTGCAGACGTGGGCTGGAGATCAAGGAATGTGCTGGAGACCTCTGGACTCCTTCTGCATTCGACAGGAATGTCACTGGCCTGAGAGGATGTGGGATATTGAACGTGTTAATGGTTCCGGTTCAGGGATCAAGTAAAATACCCACCCAAGAACAGAAGGGGATCAAGTAAAATACCCACCCAGAGCCCACCTCAGGCTACACCTGAGTGCTGAACAAGGTAGGAGGCAAATCCTGTGAGGAGGGAGCTGTCCTTCTCTTTATCCTTCATTAGGATACTCAGGATTCAGAATTTTGGGATAATTAGGATTTTAGGATAATCAGCTGGGAAAAATCCCCTACCTGGGAAGCACTGGGACATTCACACATGACCTCAATGGCCCCAAGGAGTTCATCTCTGCTGATGGGCCATAATGGGCTTAACTGGGCTTATTTAATGGCAGCTGTATCTTAGAAGGTGTCAAAAACTCCCCAGGTCTTCCACGATCCACAACATTACCTCATCCCTGTATCCTGTGATTCCATCATCCAGTCAAAACTCCTCACCCCAGGGTGTTGCCATTATATTGCAAAGGTTCCATATTGTTATCCCCTTATTACAAGAGTTTCATACCTCCCTGATGTTTCTCATAGGCAGCTCCTCTATGCACTGACTCTTCCTTCTTCTCATAGTAGCCAACTGATTTCAGTTCCCCCTCAACCAACCAACCCACTCTTTTATAACACTCTTCTTCTTATTGGCTACAGATGTGGCCTGTTAAGGTCAGGCCTGCTCCTAATCTTTAATAATTAGCCCAGCTGCAACTCCTAAGGAGTAAGATTGCATTCTATACTACCTTTATTTTCTTATGTTCTATCCCCCTACACCAGGGGAGGTACCTGGACGTTCCTACCTAAACTTGGGTGAATATAAACACAATAGATGGTGTATTCTGGGGTTTTCCTGGGGATTTCTTCCCACCATTTCTCTGGGACTTCCCCCACCAGCCAGTGGATCCAATCTGTGACCATCACTTTGACCAACATTTTGACCTCTGTCCCTGGAGGTGTTGAAGAAAAGAGCAGATGTGTCACTTAGTGCCTGGTGCACAAGGTGGAGTTGGGTCACAGTTTGATGACCTCAAATGCCTTTTCCAGCCTCATTGATTCTGTGATTCTGTGATCTCTGGGGTGAATGATGGTGACATGGCCTTCAGAAGAACCCACCTGCAGAGCTGCCTCCAGCTCTGGGGTCCCCAGCACAGGAAGGACATGGAGATGTTGGGGCGAGTCCAGAGAAGGCCACCAAGGTGATCAGAGGGATGAAGTAACTACCATGAGGAAAAATTAGGAGAATTGGGATTATTCACCCTGCAGAAGACAACTTTTGGGATTACCTAATTGTGGCCTTCTGGAATCTGAAGGGAGCCAAGAAAGATGGGGGAGAGATGATTTGAAAGGGCCTGGAGTGACAGGACAGTGACTTCAATCTGACAGAGGGCAGATTAGATATTAGGAATAAATCCTTTATGTGAGGATGGCCAGGCATTGAAACAGGCTGCTCAGAGAAATTTTGGGTGCCTCATCACAGGAAGTGCTCAAGGGAAGATTGGTTTGGACTTAGAACAACCTGAAATATCCAAATGAGCGAGAAAAAAATGCAACATAGGACCACAGAATCATGGAATGGCCTGGGTTGGAATGGATCTTCAAGATCACCTCATTCCAAACCCCTACTATGGGCAGGGACACCTTCCCCTGGGCCATGTTGCTCCAAAACCCATCCAACCTGGTCTTAAATGCATCTGGAACAAGGTTTTAGTTCTTCATGGTGGCTCTTTTCTTGAAGGGAGGTGCTGGTGGATTTCTGTGTCCTGGATGAGGCGGGTGGTCAGACAAGCTGAGAGCACTGAGTTCTCTTCTCCTGAAGTCAGTGAGCTGTTGCGAAGATAAAATATTTGTAAAATGGAAGGAAGGGAGGAAAACAAGATCCATGTCATTTTTCAATCAGTTTAGTAGGGGAAAAAAAGGAATAAACAGATTAAAACTCCTGTACTCTGGATTTTATCTGTCTTTGATAGAACTGTCAGTTTCAACACAGCCTTTTTGGGTAACAAAAATGATAAGGTCGGCCATGAATTCTAGTAAAACAAACAGCAACACCAGGACTAATTGTGTTGTTTCATTTCCTCTGCTAACCTTGAGAAAAAGAGGATGTGGATTGATATGTAAATGCATTTTCAACCCTGGCTGTGGATATGGTGACACTTTAATAGAAAGCAATGCCAAAGTTACTGCTGATGGAGAGCTCCAATCGTTCAGTCTGGTTGGACCATTTAAAAGAAACACCGGCCTGTGAACCAGCTCCTGATTCCCACATTCCCTGTGGCTTATGATCCCAAACACAAATGTAGGTTTAAATATCTGAGCCATTCACCACCCTGGCAAATCCCAGTGTTTCACTGGGGAGTTCCCAAAGAGAGGAAATAAAACCGGGCAGTCAAGGTAAAAATGGATTATGGCTGACTGGGTCACTCTTTGGGAGATGGTTTTCTCTTTTGGTTGGCACTGATAGGGAGCCCTTGAAGCCTGAAGACTCCAAATTGGACCAGCTGCGTGAGAGTCGATGCATTTTTTTAAGACAACCCTGAATATTCAGCTTAAAGCCCTAAAGTGACCATAATTTGTATTGAGAGAAGGACAACAAAGCTGGTGGGGGGTCTGGAACATAAATCCTACAAGGAGCAGCTGAGGATACTCAGATTGCTCAGTCTGGATAAAAACAGGCTCAGGGAAAACCTTATTGCCCTCCCCAGCTCCCAGCTGAAAGGAGGTGGTGGCAAGGTGGGTGTTGATGTCTTTTTCCCAGGCAACAAGAGGAATCAACCTCAGCTTGCATCAGGGGAGTTTCAGGTTTGATTTTGGAAAAATATCTTCACTGATAGAGAAGTTAAGTACTGGAAGAGGTTTCCAAGGGAAGTGATGAAGTCACCATCCCTGGAAAAGCTCAGAAATTGAGTGGACCTGGGATTTCATTATGTGATTTCGTAGGAATGATGGTGTTTGGTCAAAATTAGGGCTTGATGATCCTGGAGATCTTTTCCCAACTTAATGATTCTATGATTTGTTGCCACGGACATATTTTATGAAAAATCCTTTTGCCAGGATTTTTTTCTCCTGAGAAGCTGAGAGGCCTCAGAAATGAAATGTAAACAATAATGATCTGCTGCTGTGGAATGCAACAGGTGCATCTTTGATTGGTCTCATGTGGTTGTTTTTAATTAATGGCCAATCACAGTCCAGCTGTCTCAGACTCTCTGGTCAGTCACAAGATTTCATTATCATTCCATTCTTTTCTATTCCTTGCTAGCCTTCTGATGAAAACCTTTCTTCTATTCCTTTAGTATAGTTTTAATATATCATTTTCTTTTAATATAATATATGTCATAAAAAAATGAATCAGCCTTCTGAAACATGGAGTCAAGATTCTCATCTCTTCCCTCGCCCTGGGACCCCCGTGAACACCACCACAATCCTTTATTTCTTTTCTCCCCCCTTGGCAGTGAGCAGCCAGGAGGAGCTGGAATGCCCTAGCCTGACACACGGTGTGTAAATCCCACACCAGAACCTCATGCCTATAACTCCTACACTTACAGCAATAACCTCTTGTCACATCTTTCCAAGGTGCCCACATTTTTCATTTATGCATCCAAAATAACCCCTCTTTTCTGAGGTGTCATCTTTCCTGCGGTGATTAATTGCGCCTGCTTTAAAAAACCCACATTTCCCAGCGTGAATATTTTGTTAGAATCCCTCAAATTGCCTTTGGCAGTGGTTGTCTCTTCTTGTCCTCAACAACTTTTTGAAGCCGTAGGTTCCTGTGAAATACTTGCCGTGATCCACCCCAGGAATCCTCGCAGGGAATAGCACAGGGTTTAAATATAAAATCTGAATGAACTTAGGCTGGAGGAATTATCTGTTCCAAGGTAATTTTCACCATTACCATAATGGGAATCAGAGTTAGGAAAAAAGTGTCAAAATGTTATGGTGGAAGCAGCAGCTCCGTGCCAGGCAGGGGGAGATGGTGCATCCCAGCTCCGTGTTTTTTAGGGAATAGCAGTGAGGGATGCCACAGGTGTGTGGGTGACTCTGGCACAGCTGAGCTTGGGACAGGCTGAGTGCCAGCTGGAGGCACTAAATCCTGGAGCAAACACCTCTGGAGCACAGAGAAATTCCTTTTAAAGACCTCGGTATGGCTCAGCCGCTCTGCTCATTCTCCAAGGGTCAGGGGTTGGGTTTGCAACTGCTGAATTTATAGGAAGAGTTTTGGCTTTATGGAGTGGAATAATTTCAGGATAGGAGTTGGGCTGGTGAGAACATGAGGCTGAGATAGGCGTTCAGAGGTCAGGTGAGGTTGGAGGTCAAGCCAACGTCCACTTAGGTCTGGTGAGGAAACCAATTCCTGCCTCACATCCCAGCTGGGTTCAGCTCTGGGCTCTCAGCACAGGAAGAACATGGAGCAGTTGGAACAAGTCCAGAGGAAGCAGCAAGGTGGGATGGAGCAGCTCTGCTGTGAGGAGAGGCTGAGAGAACTGGGAATGTTCAGCCTGGAGAAGAGAAACTTTGGGGTGACCTAATTGTGGCCTTCCAGTACCTGGAGGAACTGGATAAAAAAATGGAGAGAGATTTTTAAAAGAGCGGGGTGGCAGGAAAAGGGGACTATTTTAAAAGTTATCTTTTGAACTGATAAAAGATAACTTTTGATTAGAAATTTGGAAGAAATCCTTCCCTGTGAGGGTGGTGAGGTCCTGGCACAGGTTTCCCAGAGAAGCTGTGGCTTCCCTGGAATTGTCCAAGGCCAGGCTGGATGAGGTTGGAGCCATCTGGGATAGTGGAAGGTGTCCCTGCCCATGGCAGGGTGTGGGGATGAGCTGGCCTGGCATGTCCATTCCAACCAAAACTACTCCATAATTTTTTGAACTTCCTCACCAGAGCCAAAAACACCAGGGAGGATGGAACTGGGGACGAGATCATGACATGGTTGAGCGGAAAAACAAGGAGGGGACAACCCAGGAGTGGTTTAAGATGAGCAGGTGGCACCATTGCAGTGATTAAAGATAAAAACCTGGTATAAAAAGCTCAGTCTAAAGGCCATGCACAGCTTGTGGACAGAAGGTCATGAAGGGAGTGAGGGGACAGAGGCGTTACAAGGTGTGAAGGCACCTGCCAGGCAAATGCTGAACTTGGACAGATTTTACAGATACACAGCAAGACAAGAGGAAAGATAACATCTGCTGCTGTCTCTTTTTTTTTTTGTTTTCGATCCAGAGACTGTCATGATGTTACAGAAATGGCTCCAGTGCCTCATGCTGTGCAAAGCAAGGGTCAGAGCACAAATTTCCTGATTTTTTTGTGCAACCCTTACCACCAGGGAACCTCGCATCTCTCAGGCTGGGGAGCTGTGTGAACAGGGAGTCTCCCTCATGGAGTGATTTTCTTGCTAAAACAGCAGTGAGGCTCTGCTCTGTGTTGTTTGGGGAGAATGTTTTTTGCACTGAAGGCAAAAAATAAAAAAAAAATTCCCTGCAACAGGACCCCATCAAGCCACATTTTATCCCAAGCAGCCACAGTGAGAAGCTGGGACCTGTGTGAGAATATGTGGCAGCCCAGTGCCAGCCTGTTTGCTGGGAACAGTGGGAATGTTTGCTGCTAATGTAGAAAACCGGGAGATGGAAACGTGCTCTGCTTGCTGATTTTAACAGGGAAGAATGAACACTGATCCTGAATTTTTCATAGCTTCAAATTTGCTTTTTTGTCTCCCACCACCTTTTCAGCAGTGGGGGCAGCTGTGTCCATCACCTGCCATTGCCAGCCAGGAAAAAAAATTTAAAATTAACATTTTTTTTCCAAGCAGAAGCAATGGGCAGAGGACTCTTCTCAGGGCAGGGGGCTTCAGCTCATTAAGCTCAGAAAAAGGAGAACTAAGAAAGGATATTAAAGAAGTTTTTAAAAAACTATTTATTTGCCCAGAAAGGGCAGATGAGGAAAATTTTTCACCAAGTTTAAAACTTGTGGGTTCAAAGGTGCCAAATTTAGAACAAAAAGAGTTTGGTTCTTCCCAAAGCCTTATGAAACTGTGGAAGACTTGGCTGCAGAGTTTGCAAAGCAATGGAGCAAATCCATAGAAGGAAAATAATTTTGATTTTTATAGTTTGAAGTTAAGGCCCCTGGCTCAGGATCTCTTCACACAGAGATCAGTGGAATTGGGAAGAACATCCTAATGAGTATCACAAAATCAGAGACGACCCTGAGTTGGAAGGAATCCACAAGGATCATCAAGCAGTATTTAATTTATCAGGTATCCTATATATAATTTGTATATTAAGACCAGAAGGAGGAAGCTCTGATCAACCTGGTCTAGGGGAAGGTGTCCCTGCCCATGGCAGGGGTCGGAATTAATTGATTTTTAGGTCCCTTCCAAACCAAACCATTCCACGATTCTACAATTTGTTTCAAGTAATGAAACTTCCCAGGCCCGGACCTGAAAGCAGAGTTTTGTTTGCTTTGCTCTGAGTTTAGATTTTATTTCTTAATTCCACTTTAGATGTCTCATTAGCGGAGTGACATCTTCCTATTATGATCAAAAATGCAAAACTCAGATTCCCTTGTCTCCACATTGCTGTCATCCTGTCTTTTGCCATCCTGGATGGATCAGCCTGTTGTGATTTTGTTACCCTTTTATGGAAGCCATCATTACTGTTTTCCCTCTTCCTCATTCTTTTTCTCTTTAAGGCAACCGGAAAAAAAAATAAACAAACAAACAAACAAAAAAAAAGGTGAAAAATTGAATATACAAACTGTCTCTGTGACCGGGTGATTTCCTCGCTGCATTGGGAAATTTCTGCTGTGCCAGCACCTCTCCTGAATTCTCAGGATGTTCTGCTGTGCTCCTGAGAGCTGCTTTGCCCCCATCACCCCATGCATGGCTGCTTGTTTGGAAACAGCCTCACGGTTACGGAGATCCAGGATTTTTTGACTCGGCTAAGTAGCCAGGAGGGGGGGTCCGTGCTTTACAAATCAGCTCTGTCTGGGTAAAGCAGCTTCAAGCTGCGCTGTCAAATGTCTCTGTGAGCTCTGCAGGGCACAGGGAGGGGTGGGATGGGCAGCACCTCTCGGGGTCTCTCGCTGGTCAGAGTGACCCCGAGATAAGTTGGAAAGTCTCTTTTCCCAGCCCGGTGCTTGAAGAAGGAGTCAGGGCTCTTCGTTTCTCAGTCTCAAGGTTGTTTATTGTATCTTATCTATAAAATTCTTTCTCCTGTCCAGCCGAGGTCCACTCAGCAAGACAGTCCAAGGCAATCTGCCTGCCCCCGTGGTGGTGTTATCTTTTTGTACTAAAAAACTACGTGTACAATATTTACAATTACTTTCCTATACCTATCACTTATGTTAGACAGTGAGCTTCTACTCTAAATCAATCGAAAAGTGCCAACATCACCCAGAAGATGGAGGCCAAGAAGGAGAAAGGCTGGACACTCCCAGATTCCTCCATCTTGCCCCCTGAACCCCCATTTTGAAAAACCCAAAAAATCTATTTTTCACCCAGTGATAAATTCACTATCATTCTACTTAAACTTTCGTGGCTTGTAATTCTTCATACAAGGTTGGTAATTGTTTTTTCCAAGGGCTAAATCAAAGGCACAGGGGTGCCTTGGACTCTGTGCCAGGGTCCCTGAGCCCCCTGGGCAGAGCCCTCCAGGGCAGCCAGAGGAATTTCCTGGGTTTTGACAAGCACTGAGGTGGGAACTGCTTCAGTGCTGTAGGAAAAATGGAAGTGGCCTGGGGGACGGGGAGCAGCACAGGAAAGGCAGTGGAAAGGGATTTTTGGGATGCAACAGAGCAGGTCAGATCATAGTCATTGTGCTG
This sequence comes from Agelaius phoeniceus, assembly GCF_051311805.1. Lineage (NCBI taxonomy): Eukaryota > Metazoa > Chordata > Aves > Passeriformes > Icteridae > Agelaius > Agelaius phoeniceus. The sequence continues at coordinate 153,376,408 of NC_135265.1, read as the reverse complement.
CCTGTGATCCTCATTTTGTATTTGGCCCAAAAATCATGGAATTGTGGAATGGTTTGAGTTAGAAAAGACTTTTCAAGGTCATCTTGTTCCAACTAAATCTGCCAGGGGACACCTTTCACAATCCCAGGTTGCTCCAAGCCCTGTCCAAGCTGGCCTTGGATACTTCCAGGCATGAGGCAGCCACAGCTTCTCTGGGAAATCTGTGCCCTCTCAGGGGAGAATTTTTTCCTAATATCCAGTCTAAACCTACCCTTGTAGAGTCTGGTTGGATTTTCCACCCTTTTTGAGTGTAACTTTTCTTTGGACTTCAGCCTGGTGTCCATGCCTTTTGCATGGGAGTTAAATTGTCAGAGCTCCTGCTCTTCTGTTTTCCCTGAAAACCCCTTGAAATCCCTTCTTGGAACAGGAATGTTGTCTAATGTCTCCCCTGGTGTAGCTAAATTGGGATGAAAACACCATGCAAAGGCATCAATTCAATCAAGGCAGAGAATATTCCCCTGGGGGAAAAATGGGTTTCGCTTTGAATATCTGACAATTTAGTGAGAGAACAGCTCCAGCCTCATTAGGCTCCTCATTTTGTGAGATAAGGAACAGAGGGATTCAACAGCCTGCTGCTAACAGAGCCAGGCTTCTGTGCTAAAGCTGGGAAATGTCACTTTGGAGAGGATGAAAATATCACAGCAGAAGGGTTGTGCCACTTTGTAAAATACAGCCATCAACAGGAGCTGGAAGGGAACTGGGGCAATTGGGAAAATAATAAAGAATAACTCAGATATCAGGGCTCAGCCACTGGAACAGTCAGAGGAAATGAGATCTGAGCACAGGCCTGGAGAGGGTTTGGGGAGGTGTTTCCAGAAGAAATCAGGAGGCATTCCTGCTTTTCTACTGATAAGATCCCACCTGGAAGAAAAGCTCAACACTCCCATGAGCAAAGAAAAGCCATTAAGGGAACCTCTTTTATGAGAAGAGGCCTTGGGCAGGTTAGAAAATTGCAGGCTAAGAGGAAATTTCTTTAATACAGCTTTGAAATAACATCCAAACCCCTTGCAGCACCATTTTTCATCTTTTTTTCTTTCCTAGGCAGCGCGTGCAGAACCCCAAGATAAAGAAGGCAGGGCAACAATGTAACTGATAACATAGAATAATTAAATTCTATATATATATAATGATTCTCATAACAGAGAATAATTAAATATCCTGAATTGCAAGGGACCCACAAGGACCATGGACAATCCCAAAAATCCCACCATGTGCCAGACAGACAGTGTTGGCATAGAGCAAATAGAAGAATGAAAAAGAATAAAAATTTTTTTTTAAAAAAAGGAATATATGTGAGAAATAATAAGAACAGGAAGATCATGGAACTGTCTCCCAGCTGGAGCTGAGGGAATCAAATCTGCAAGAAAAAACAAGAGCAGGTCATGAGGGATTGCTTGACTACTGAACAAGCATTTTCTGCTTGTACCAGAACTGATTTTTTTTTTGTTGTTGCTGTTGGTTTGTTTTATTTTGCTTTTTCGCTCCAGCCTGGTACAAGCACTCTCACTGTCCCTGACGTCTGTTATGATCTGTTAGAGGTTGTTAAATCCAATAACCCAATATATGAGCTGCTGCTGTAGCTCCATGTCCCCAGGTGCAGCCAGCAGGAAAACCGAGCACATTTTCCAGCTGGGAGCCCCCAGTATGTTTTATTTTATATTTATATACCCATTTATCTGCATATCCATGGCCGGTCACACAGATCAATAGAGACAGGAAATGCAAACCAATGCCATCCACAGAAATAACATCCATTTAAATGCACAGCACTCCCAGAAACATGAAAAGCTCTGATGGACCGATGCTGTTCCTCCTCTGAGATGACCAGGACTGAAATTACTCCAGGAATACTCACACACACTCCATGGCTTTTTCCAGGCTTGGATGGACTGTGCAGGAGCAAGTCATCAAACCCTCAAGTCTTCCCCCTTGCTGCCACCTGAACTTTTGAACCCTGATGCTTCAAAAGAATCATAAAATCTCCCATCTTGGAAGAAACCTTCAAGGATCAAGTCCAACTCCTCCCCCTGCACAGGACACCCCAAAAATCCCACCCTTTGCCTGGGAGCATTGTCCAAACAAGCCCTGGCAGACTTGGGGGTGTGACCATTCCCTGGGGAGCAGTTCCAGTGCCCAAACACCCTCTGGGGGAAGAATATTTTCCTAATATCCAAATAAACCTCCCCGGGCACAGCTTGAGGCCACTTCCCCTTGTCCTTTTGTTGTTGTCTGGGAGGAGAGGCCCAACCCCTTTTTACTGGTTTCTCAAGGTTGGGACTGAAGGCACTTGAGACAATAGTTCCTGTTCAGACTCAGGTATTTATTATTTCTTATCAGTGAAACAGCCTCACAACCATGAGTTTTGCAGCCTTTCATTAGTAAGGCACAAAATGGCTAACTATTCTCTTGTTACAAGGTCTTTTAAGACTAAGCTATCCAATTAAGAAATGACACCTAGATTATTTTCCCTTTTAACCCAATAACTGATCCCTTGAAGCCTGCAGTGCAGACTTTTCTGTCCAATTACAAAACATCACCCAAACCCATGAAGAAGGAGGAAGAAGAAGGTAAAGAAGAACAACCTGCCTCTGCCCTTAAACCTCTACCTTTCTCCATATTTATTTCTGTATTCTAAAACCCCAAACTCTTAAGTTTTCCACCCTGTGGTATTACACACTTCTAATCAAACTACACACCCATAATCCCAGTGCTATCAATCAATTTTGGAAGTCTTCTTTACAGCCTCAGGTCAATTGCAGTGTTCTCTTGTGGGTCTGTGCCTTTAAGCACAGAAAGTTTAAAATTCTCAGCATCCAGGGTTCCAACACCTTTTTCTCAACAACCCTGATATATTCACACACTGCCATTAAAACCGCCTCAGAATAAGTTTCCAAAGTCCCCAATTCTCTTCTTTCTGCATCCCATAATGAGTGCTGTTGGTTTTATGCCTTATTAGCCTACAATTAAATGGGTTTCCTGTTTGGGATGATGGTTTTGTTGTTCTCCTGAGGGACAACCAGTTCAGTTCCCTTTGAGGGGAAAATTTTCCATCTGTTTTCAGTCCCTTGACCTTCCTGGAGCCTTTGTGCTGATGGTGATGAAGGGTTAATGTCTCATGTCTTGAAGAAACAGGAGATCCAGCTCTTTTTTATACTGAAATATTCACCACACATCCCTGTGGTGTCACTTCCCTCCTCGCAAAATCCGCTTGGGATGAGCAGATCAAGAGGAAATGGCAAAAAAAGAGCAGAAGCCACAGTGATGGCAGGGAATAAACTTAGAATTTTAGTTTATTTCCGATTTTTGGTTTATTCCGTGGATGCCATGAAGCTGTTGGAAGCCGGTAACCCCAGGTGTCATGAGGGGTGGAGCTGGGAAATTATGAGAATTTTTTGTTCCTCACACCAACTTTAGGACTTTTAGAACCTATTTTATGTCTTACAGAGGCAGCTTTGTCTTGGAAAGGGGGCTGTGAAAATTCCCCAAGTTACTCAACTGGAGAAACCCCCCATAGATTTGGAAGGTATTGCCATGGAAAATGAAGGAAAAGGTTGGTTTTAGTTTATTTTAGTTTTTTTCTGGTTTAGTTTATTTCAGTTTCTTGGTTTATTCCATGGATGCCATGAAGCTGTTGGAAGCCGGTAACCCCAGGTGTTATGAGGAGTGGAGCTGGGAAATCATGAGAATTGTTCCTCACACCAACTTTAGGACTTTTAGGACCTATTTTATGTCTTACAGAGGCAGCTTTGTCTTGGAAAGGGGGCTGTGAAAATCCCCTGAGTTACTCAACTGGAGAAACCCCCCATGGATTTGGAAGCTATTGCCATGGAAAATGAAGGAAAAGGTTGGGGTTATGGGAACAGCAAGAGCTGGACCCAAAGAGGAAAGGACAATAATTTTATTGTGTGAAAAGTCAGCTCTTATCCCGGGCTCTGTGCAGAATCAGTGCCCTCAGGTCATTCCTCACCTCCTGAGCAATCTTTTCTCTCGGTCTAAGTGGCTGCAAACCACCCAAGCTCCCTGCAGTTAGGAGGCTTTACTTAGGAGTCATCTGGGGACAAGTGCACAGGAGCTGGAAAATGTAATTATTGGAGAGATTTTGATTCAGGAGCCTATGCAAAGTTAAAAGTGCTTTGCTGGGGAAAAGGGAGAAAGAGGAACTTAAAGGTCATTTAACAACCTGTCTGATAACAGTGAAATGTTCACACTTCACACAGATTTTGGCTGGACAAACTTTCCTGATTGCATTTAATGCCACCAGCTCTGAAAAACTGAAATCTCCTGTACTTAGATGCCTCCAATTCTTTTTCATACAAGTGCTGAAGCGATGAATATTTTCACATTTAAAAAAATGCAGCAGCTGATTGAACGTGAAGGGAACTGTTCCCAAAATGAAACTGTAGCAGTTGGGCTGGAGAATATTTCCCATAGCCAAAAGCACTCTGGAAAGGTTATTATTACATAATGATGGAGATGTCAAAATTAAAGCAGGAACAAGGCCAGGATAATTAGGATTCAGCTCACCCAGATTTTGCTGTCTGAAGGGAAGACTTCCAGTCAAATTCCAGTCAAAGCTACCAAGCTAGGAGGGGTTGATATGAATAAAATCATGGATTTGTGGCCTCACAAATCCATTTGGAAGCTTTGGAGATGCTCTGGGGAATTGCAGATGGCTTCTAGCCATGGATCCAGAAGGTATCCATGAGACACAGGTGAGCTCTGTGTCTCATGGATACCCTTAGACACCACAATGTGGAAAGAGGTTTTACAGCGACTTCTGTGAGCCAGAGAGGTGTTTAAGAGGATCATGTTTACCCCTGAAAGAATTTTCTACCAAGGTCATTGACATAGAAACCAAGAAAGAAAGAAGGATAAAGAAGAGAAACCTGCAACTGCCTATTCCAATAAGCACCTGGTTTGTCTCTCGTGACCAATGAGTAAAGTGTGAACTTATGAGTTTTGTAAGAATGTAAAATGCATGCTTTTTATTCTTTTGTAGAAATAAAAGCCTGGCATGATATAATAAAAACAGTTTGAAGCCTTCTGGAAATGGAGTGTGTTGCTTTGTATTGTCTCTGTCTCAACTACGACACCACAAAATCCCAAAGTGTGGGGGAGAGTCAAGCCCAGATTTTGCTCCACAGGGATGCATCCACCTCAACTCCTGGGAAAGGTGGGCACCTTTCCATAGGAACTGGGGCTCTGGCCCCTCTGTGGGAGAAGGATGAGGTTGTTCCAAGTATCTTATCCCACAGCAGATGTTTGTTTGCATTCCCCTTACTGTTATTTAACTTCCTTTCCTCTTTATCTCCCTTTCCTTCTATTGCCATCTAAGACTTCTCAGATTCTGGTATTTCTGGTAATCTGGTACTTTCAAACACAACTCTGGCTCTGGAAGAATGTGAGTAACTCCAGGTTTCTGGTCCTGTGTGGATGTGTTTAATATCCCAGAGCATCCCAAATGCCACAAAACATCTTTTGTGAGCAACTGAGTGGAGCCCTCAGCATGTGCTCATTGCCCTCAAAATATGATAAATGTTTGTATCATGTTCCGGAAATAATTGTGGAGTTTGGGATTTCCCTCTGTGTGACTTTGGAAAAAGTGGCTTTGAATTCAATATTTGTATTTTTAAAAACACCCAATGTCTAGCTTTGATTTTTTATTGATTTTTATTGTGGATTTTTATTTTTTCCTCCTATTGGTTATAATTAAGTCACCCAAAAAAAACCCAGCTTGTCTTTTTTGTCTTTTTTGTCTTTTTTGTCTTTTTTCCAACAGAAACTCCAAAACTTTGAAATGGAAATTTATTTGTTTTTCCATAAAATCTGTGGAAAATAAACCACATCTTTGTGTAAACTCAAGACTGGTTTGTTTGCTTGTTTGTTTTCTCTTCCATGAGCTTTATGCATTCCAATTTATCAGTGCAGGGTCACATGAAAGTCGTTTTCTTTTCCTTTTTTTTTTCTTTTTATCCCTTCAAATAAATGATGGAAAGGCAGCACGGAAAGTACTGTGTAAAAGACACTCTCTGATATCATTAACATGTGAAAAGAACTTGTCAAGGATAAAGTAATGCCAGTTCTTCCCTCATGACTGCAAACATTTCCTCTCTGTACCTCTGTTTTTCCCAAGTATTCCTCGGCAGGGCTGTTCCCTGTGCTGAAGTTGCCATTTCCAACAAAGCAGATGATTTATCACTTTTATACCTACATTGATTCCCGTGTCAAACTGGACAAAGATGCATCTGAAGCAAAAATGATTGAAGAGCGAGGGAAATTGATTTATGGAATATTGATATATGGAAGAGCCCTAGTGCTTTGCACTTTGGAAGAGCATTGGGAATTTTTAGAGGAGTGTGGTCAAACCGGCTGGAGGCAACAGGGAGTGAAGACCTTCACTGGGGTGAGATGAACTTCAGTTATTTTTAGGGTGAAATCCTTGGTTCAGGCACTGAGAAAACACAGATTTGCAGACCTTGAACAGCGTGGAACCGTGGATTGGTTTTGGTTGGAAGAAACCTGAAGGATCATCCTATTCCAGCCCCCTGCCATGGACAGGGACACCTCCCACTATCCCAGGTTGCTCCAAGCCCCGTCCAACCTGGCCTTGGACAATTCCAGAAATGAGGCAGCCACAGCTTCTCTGGGCAACCTGTGCCAGGGCCTCATCACCCTCTCAGGGAAGGGTTTCTTCCTTGTGTCAAATCTAAATTTACCCTCTTTTAATTTAAAACCATTTTGTAGAAATTCTTCTGGAGGATTTTTAAGCTTGTGGTTAATTGCAGGTTAAACAGATGTTTTTACCACGAAATTTGGAGTTGACACAACATAAGGTTGGAGAGCAATGGGCAAAATCCAGCTGTGCTTTGTCCCTGAGCAGCTGGTGGTTGCTGCTGGTGGAATTCCAGAAAGGAGAAATGAGATGGAATTCTCTGGACTTTTTGTTTGAGACAGAAAATTTCCACATGGCCTTACTTTGGATGGGCTTGGTGGAAAGAAATCCCCATCCTGTGAATTATTTACGTCACTCCTCACGTCATCATCAGAGGGGATGATGTCATCAGACATCACCCCTTATCCCCGGCAAAGGCTTCTCTGGGAAAAGGGTCCAGAAATGCTGCAATTCTATGAATGGAATGGTCTGTGTGGAATGAGACCTTGAAGATCATCCAGTTCCAACCCCAGGGAAATCTTCCACCATCCCAGGTTGCTCCAAGCCCCATCCAACCTGTCCTTAAACATTTCCAGGGATGGAACAGCCACAGCTCCTCTGGGCAAACTCTACCAGGACCTCACTACCCTCACAGGGAATAATTTCTTCCTAATATCCCATCCAACCTTTCTCTCTTTGAATTTGAAGCCATTCCCCTTTTTCCTGTTGCTCCAGGCTCTTGGGATACATGGATGTGATCCCAAAGAGGGAAACTGAGGCATGAAGGAATAGGTTCACTGCTGTAACTTGGTCTGTGGGGTAGAAGTGAAACCTCAAATCTGTCCTTTGTGTGCTAAGAACCACCCTCTTCTCATCTACAGGTGAGAAATAATTTGAATTTCAGCATTTACTCTGCTTTAATAAAAATGAGAAAACTGAATCCTTGAAGAGATCTGTTTCCATTGATGAAAAAATTAGAGATTAAAATGTTCAGAAGAGATTAAAGATCCCTGAGCTCCTGTGGAGAAATTCTGTATTCTTCATAAAGCCCTCATGGATTTCAGGGAAGAAGGCAAAGGAGGGATTATGAGAAGGCATGGAGATCCCTCTGGTTTGTGAGGGGAAGGAGAACATGGAGATAAGAGTGTCTTATCTTGTGTTTCATAGCTGTGTTAGTCTCTGCTGAAGGATTAGGATCTGTAACATCCAGGTGCTGGATAAGTGGGGTTCTCCCTCAGGTGAAGGTGTCTGAAAGGTGCCTGAGGGTGTCTGAAACATCTGTACAGGGCTCAGAGGGGGACAGGGAGACCCACACCCCTCTGGAATGGTATTGGGATGCTGGGAATCCTCCTGGGATATCACTGAGAGCTCAAAATACAATCATAGAATCATAAAATATCCTGGCTTGGAAGAGGCCCACAAGGATCATCAAGTGCAGCTCCTGGCCCTGCATAGGACAAACCCAAAAATCACTTCTTGAACTTCTTGACCTGAGCAGAAAGTTCTCCTCTCCCTCACAGCTCCTCTGGATTTGCATTATCTTTGCTTATCTTTGTTCTGCAAAACAAAAAATGTCATTTTTATTATAAAATCCACATTATTTGTAACAGTGCAGTGTTCTGCAAAATAAAAATGTCATTTATTATTATAAAATCCACATTATTTGTAACAGTGCAGTGTTCTCTGCTGTGACATTCAGACCAGGAAGGTCCAAAAACCCCAAAACCCACATTTCTCACCTCAGTCATCACAGGCCTCTATGACAATTATAAGGAATGCTGCATTTCCAGGAGCTGGAGCTGGGAGAAAGGATTCTTTCTGATCAAATTTCATTTAAACCCAGAAAGTTATAAAATGGGAAGAGCTCTGGGATGGCTGTTGAACACTCAGCCCAAGTGGCCTGGATTCCTTGGAGCAGGCATGGACAGCCTGGTGTTTGATGCTGTGCTCGATGCTTCCATTTCTATCCAAGAGGCAGAAAGAAAAATGGAATCAATAAAAAAAAATAAAATAAAATAAAATAAAATAAAATTAAATTAAAATTAATTAAAATAAAATAAAATAAAATAAAATAAAATAAAATAAAATAAAATAAAATAAAATAAAATAAAACTGAACAATTTATTGACTCAGTTGTCAGTGTGAAGGGTTCATGGTGGGATCCTTGAGGTGCCCTGTGCAGGACCAGGAGCTGGGCTTGATGATCCTTGTGGGTCCCTTCCAACTCAAGATATTCCATGGTTTTTAAACATCCCAGGCACCTATTTGACATAATCAAGAGGGGACAAGACAACATCCACGCTGAGAACTCCAGTTGCTGTTAATTCCTGTTTTCAGCAGACCTCGCCTTTGGCACTCACTCCAGCCTTTGTCATCCCTTCAATCTTATTTTCTTTAGCTCAAGTAAATTCCTATTTCCCACGTCCCACTGCCCAAACGCCATGAAGTTTGCTGTGTCCTATTAATTTGGATTGTCACTAGAAAGCAGCACTTGTATTTTACACTGTTTTTCTGTGCTGGAAATAACAGATTTTTCAAAAACAAACAGCAAAACAGTGCCATCTTCTATTTTTTCTCCCAAAGCTGATGGAAAGCAAGGGGGTGCCTCTCTTTGTCTCATCATGAGGATGCAAACACAGCCAAGAGATGAGCTGAGCTTAGATCAGGCCCTTGGTGAGCCGGGCTTACTCAAGCAGAGCATTTGTAACACATTTAACAGCAATAGAAACCATGAGTCCTGCAGCAATGCTGGATTAGCAGGGACCTGGAACAAGATATTAATTATTTAGAGCTACATCTGGAGAAACTGAGTCCTTTACCCTCTGGGACCACCCTCCCCTCTCTCTCAACCTGCCATCAATTTATTCCTGAGATTAATTCAGAGCATGTTTCTCCTTCCCCAACAGTGCTTTAAACTGAGGGAAAGCACATTGCTGTAAGCAGTGGAATTAAATTTGCCATACAGAGATGTGACTAAGAGATGAAATAGGCTCAGCTATGTCTAAAAATTGATATAAACCCTGAAGTTTTGAGATTATTATGTCTGTGGAAAACCAAAAATCACTAGGATACTTTCTGAAAAAGGTTTATTACTGCTTTGGACTAATCTCCTTTAAATTTTTCCTGTATTTATTTATTCTTTCCTTCCCATCCTGTCGCTGGACCCCATGAGAAGAGCTCAGCACTTCTTGGGATCAATGACAGCCCAAAACTATCTTGGGTTTGGGCTGTCATTGATGCCAAGATCTGGCTTGGGCTTGATATGATTTTGGCCTTTTTTGTAATGTAAAAGGATATGGTTTTGGGTTTTTTTTTAAGTAAAAGTGTCACAGTGAAGAGTAAATTCTGCCCCAAGTCTTCAGTCCCCATTCCAGCTCCAGGGAGAGACTTCAGTCTGCTTTGATGAATCTGGGCTTGCTCCCTTCAAACTCATTATTTCCACAGTCATCTACTAATCCTAATTTTAAGGCACTTTTTAGTCCTTTAACTGGTAAACCCTTGGGAAAAAATAGCTTATTTTGTACCCTTGATAGGATTAAATTCAGAATCTTGTCTTGTAAGTGAGGAACACCAAACCTTCCAGCCCCTAGAGCTCTCTGACCTGCAATTGTGGCTACAAATCTCCAAACCTTGTGCCTCCCACATCTCCTGGGCTCTGTTATCCCGAGTTTTCCTGCACAAAATCTGGGACTGTGGGAGCTGGTGGCTGAATTAGGGTTTCTTCAGCGTCCTCGTCTGCAGGAGCATCTGGTGGTGCTTTCTCTTTGCACATGGCTTGTTGCCTGAATGAGATTTATTGTGATTTATGTAAACACAGCAGGCAGAGGCTTCGCCAGCTACACAGGGAAACGGCTCATCAGCTTTGCTCCAGGAAAACAGACCCAGGGGAGGAGGCCTGGAATCTCCTCACTTCCAGCTTTAAGGCTTGCGAACAATTCCGGCCAGAGAGTGGCGGCACCTGTACCAGGCAAAACCCAACTTGGCAGAAAGTTGGGTTGCCAGAGCCAGAGCATGGCTGGTGAATGGGGAGCAGCCAACACATCCATCTGGAGCAGATGGGGAGGATGGATTTGGGATTAATGGACTGGACTTGGATGCACAAGGCTGGGTTGTGTCTAGAGAGGGATTAATATTTAGCTCATCCCTCCTCGGGGCTGAAGGATGTACTTGAGGTGTCTCCGTGTGGGTTTTGGTGCCACAATTCTGGTTTTAAGCGAATTGTTTTGTTCCTGAGGGTCTCGGTTTGCCCATCAGTTCCACATCAAGGAACAGGGGCGGCTCCCAAATCCAGGGAATTCTGAGATTCCTAGAAACTTCCATGGACTGAAATCTTAAACCAAGAAGAACTATTAGGGGATAACACAATACTCCAAATTTTTCAATCAAGGATCACAATCAAAAGAAAAGAAAACAAAAGGGAAATTAAAGTGGAGATGATACTGATCTGCAGGAAATAACTCCATGCATCATCATTCCCTCCTCCCCCTCTTCCCTCCCCTGCTACAGCTGCAGCCATGGAGATTTATGGATGCACACATTCTAATTTGCTTTATGTTTTGTCTGGAGGAAGACACAGCTGTACAGAGCTACTTTGTCAGGAAAATGTCACATTGCACTTAATTGCCTGATAAAGAATGACAAGTCAGAAACAATATCATTATCGTGTTTAACTTCTACTTTTTTTCCCCCAATATATAATTTAAATTTCATAAAGTTTTGGTTGGAAGGGAAGAAAGTTGTTGTGAGATTCTCAGTAATGATTTTCCACCTGAAAAACCATGCAGTGAAATGCTGTCATCTCCTCACAATTTCCCTTCGCATTTTAGGGTAATAATCAGTGTTGACTCCTTTCTTACTGAAACATCTGCTTTGTGCTTCCATGGGTGAGTTGAAAAACACATAGAAATTAATTTGGGCAGCAATTAATTGATTTATGGGTTTAGCAAATGGAGCTAAACTCTCCTGGAGCCCCTCAGTTTGGGAGCTGGGGCTGTTCAGCCTGGAAAAGGTTCCAGGGAGGCCTCAGAGCCTCTTCCAGTGCCTGAAGGGGCTCCAGGAGAGCTGGAGAGGGAATTTGGGTAAGGGATGGAGTGATAGGAAACAGGGAATGGCTTTAAGATGAAAGAGAAAAGGTTTAGATGGGATTTGGGAAGAATTCTTCCCTGTGAGGGTGGTGAGGTTCTGGCACAAATTGCCCAGACAGGTTGTGGAGTCCCCATCCCTGGAAGTGTCCAAGGCCAGGTTGGATGGGGCTTGGAGCACCCTGGGATAGTGGAAGGTGTCCCTGCCCATGGAAGTGGGTGGAATTCCATGATCCTTAAGGTCCCTTCCAACCCAAACCACTCTGGATTCCATTCCATGATTTCTGGAGCCAGGAGGCAGCGCTGAGTGTGACCTTGGTTTGGGTCAGCACCCGAAATCTCTGGGAAAGGAATCAGGACTTTCAACAAAATCCCTGTCTGGGAACAGTCCTTTAGAAAGGGGGGAAAGAGGAGCCAAGAAAAGCCCCACATAATCTCCATTTAATTCTTTGTGGAGTTCCCCCATGAAATAACACCCTGTTTTTCAGCTGTGTTGCCATCAAAATATGTGGATTCAAATTAGGGGATTTCAGGGCTCAACAGAAGCATCTCCTGACACCTCTCATGCCAGCGATGGTCAGGTTTGTACCTGTGACCATCCTTCTGCTTCAGCCCATGGATTTACAACAAATCCCGGTTTGGGACAAAATTAAACACAATTTTCCAAGCTCACAATCATCCTTGGATCAAAAAAAAAAAAAAAAAAACAACCAAAAAAACCCCAACTTAAAATTTCTGGAAGAATATTTCAATATTTTAGGAACTTAAAGGAATCTGTTGCTCCTTTTTCAGCTCTTGGTGTCTGCATAGAATCTCTGTTGTATTTTGTAGGATATTGGGTAGGGGAATCTGAATCTCTCTGGCTGCTGGGAGAGATGTCCTGGGAAATGGTGACTTTGTGCCTGTCATTTTTATACTTTTCCTCTTGATTCTGTGATTCTGGGAAGGAGGAGATGTATAATATTTGCCTTGAGCGACCTGCGGAAAATAACCTCAGGTTTGGGAGCCATCCCTGAAGAACCTCTTGGGATATTTTTTGCTGTTTCCAATAGTTTCTCTTTTCCATGGGCAGCTACCTGAAATCTGTGTTTTAGATGGGTTTTAATCTATTTTTTTTACCCATTAGTCACAACATGAGTGTGAGAAGTCACTTGTTCACAAAGGTTAGAGGGGATTGTTTGGGAAAAATACTTAGGTAAAATCCCCTGGATAATGGGTTGGAACATTTTATTCAGCCATGGGAATATCAGTCAAGGGAAATGCCTGTGGGAAATAACAGGAATACATAATAGCTGACATTTCCATTGCTGCAGGAATTGTTCACAATTACTAAACAACTCCATTAGTTTTCCTAAGGAAATTGTTCTTTCTTGAAGCTGCAGATTAACACCTTTGTATCCAGGCTTTCCGCATGTCCATGGAAATTTATTTTGCAGGATGCTGTGGCAGGAACCAAACCACGCTTTGGTCTTTTAGATTCACTGCAGGATAATTTTTGAAAGAGCCAAACTGGAATAAAACCACTTACTGTGGGTCTTGTTAATGGTGCAGCCATGAAAATGTGGGCTTGGAGAATCTGTTTCACAACCTGCAGAGCTCTAACCACAGGTTAAGAATATTTTGTGGGAAAAGATGGATATTTTAACTTCCATCCCAGCACATTGTAACTATAGAACTTTGCTGAGCTTCATTTCTCTGCCTGGAGTAATGGAAAGGTTTTTAGTCTCTATTTTTAGTGCTGAAAATAAAGATAAACCTATTTATCTTTGTTGTTGTTGTTGTTGTTGTTGTTGTTGTTTTTTATTAATAGAAGAGCAGTTGCTCTTTTCTAAAGTTAATGGCAGCAGTCAATGAGAAAATGAAAATATTTCCCTGTTTCAGAAGTTTGTGGAATTATTGAGGGTTTTTTCTTCTCTGTTTTTCTCAGGAGTAGGAGGCTGCCCTGACTGAAGCATCCAGCATTTATGGCTGTATTTTTAGATCTGGATTTTGGGGCATTATGAGTTGGAGCCCTTTCCTTCTTTCCCCTTTGACAAATGTGAATTATCGCAAGGAGATTCAGTCTCCACAGTGGCTCCTGAAAAACTTTTCCTCAATCCTTACAAACCCAGTTTTGTTGGGTTAATTGGACCAAGGATGAAGAACTTGCACCTCCCACAATCTGGGCACTGGATTATTTTTTGTTTCTCCTCCTTCCTGAAGAAGATTCTCCCTTAGATCTCCTTTCTTTTGTCTTTGTGACATCAAAGGTGGGTCACACCAGCCCCTCCAAAGAGGCTGCTCTCCATTCCTTGGAAAACTGCTCCAGTTGCCTCTGTCTCACACATTTTGGGCTCTGGATCCCAAAAGGACAAAGATGCCTCTCCAAAAGTCTTGTCTCTGTTGCCACATCTGCCCATTTTCCATTCATTCTCCAGGTATTTACTGTTGAATATTCCTGGAAGCAGGAGCTCCGATATTATTCAGAACCAAGTTGCAACCAATTCCATGACCAACAAAATTCTCCAGTGAGAAAGTAGAAGGTCTTAGCTTCCCATCCCTGGAAATGTTAAAAAAAAGGACATGGAGCTCCCAGACATCTGAATTAAAATGTGGGCAGGTGAACGAGGCCTGTCTCAGTTGCAGTCAAACTTCTCTCTGTCCTAAAGAGCTTTTTCTTTTGGCAGATGTCTACAAATAAGCTTGTGAAGTCCAAGATTTCTCTCTTTCATGGAGCCTAAAGTGTTCTCTTTTCTCTTAGTTCCTGACTGTAGAGTTGCCTTCTACTTTTTTCACTTGAAAATTATGGGGTTTTTAAAATAAAGATCTATTAAAAAAGAAGATAAAAGATGCCACGAGATATAGAACTGGTTTTAACTGCCACCAATCCAAATGAATAACTGGAGATGTCATATCAAGGGCACGTGACCATTGTATGAAATGTGATGCAAAGATGACAAAGTCTTGTGTCCAGGCTGGAAAATAAAGGGATCACAAAATGTCAGGAAAGCCCATGAGAGTCTGAGACTTTAATTTTTATTTCTGTTTGCACATTCCTTTTAGGCATATGGAAAAAGGCATAACTCCTAAATGAATCTCAGTGTTCTGTATCAACACAGAGGGCCCATTCTTCATTGCAAAGACAGGTTAGGAAAAGCAGCTGTGAGGGAAAATCCAATTTGATCCCAAATATTGGTGACTGCAAAATTTGGGATTCAGTTGGGATTTAGTCCAAGTAAGTTCTAACTGATCACTTATGAGGGAACTTTTAGCTGCCATGAGAAGAAGAAGACATCCCTCCACAGGCTGGAGAGAATAGTGGAGAAAAATCACGTCAGACTTGCCCAAAAGCTTCTTTCCCAGTCTGAAAACTCCAGGGATGCAAATAATCTCAGTCTCCATTAATGTTTCTCTGAAAGAGCGAGGCATCTGGGAGGTTTGTCAATGAAATGTCAATGATGATGTTAAAAGGGAAAAAAAAATGTTCCCCATGGATGCCTGGAGAAGGGAGCTGCAATGGATCTGAGGAGCTTGGCTCTGTCTGCACAGGGATTTTTCCCCTCTGCATATCTCCTTTGTTTTTCATAATTTTTCCTTCTGGATGAACTGCAGAGGCAGCTTCTGAAAAGTCAGGAGACATCAAGACCCCGTGGGCTTTTCTTATGCCACTTTAAATTGCCAAACTTGCTGTCAATCCCAGGTTTTGTGGCTACTCCAAGGTAAGACAACGGCTCCCAGGAGAGCACTGAGGGTCACAGCTGTCACCCTGCAGACCCTCAGTGCCCAGAGGCTGATGGAGAAACCAAAATAGGAAAATGACACCTCAGCGAGTCATTACCTTTGGATGCTGTTAGTGCTGCTGGAGGGGAAGAGCTGGGAAATAGAGAAAATTGGAAAATGGAGGAGGTCTAGAGGGCAACTTTGAAACTGGAGCAGAATCTCTTGTACCCGAAGGTCTCACTGGGAAGAGATGCCTTGGCATGGTCCTGATTCCTTGATCCTGTTTCTGCTGCTCTGTCAGAACTTCTCTGCCCTCTGTCGCCACCAGAGCAACCTGCTTAAGGACTTGCAAGCCCACAGAAATCACCCATCCCATCCCATCCCATCCCATCCCATCCCATCCCATCCCATCCCATCCCATCCCATCCCATCCCACAGATGGAAGAATCCCGTGGATGGATGAATCCATTAATGATGGATGAATCCACGATGGAGCACTTGTCAAAAAAAGACCACCACAAAACCAACTGAATTTGGATTTTCCTACATTTGTGTGGAGCTGTGCTGCCCTCAGGCTCAGGGATACTCCAAACCAGAGTTTTGCAATTATTCCTGCTGGTCTGGGATAAAATTCCTGCTGGTTTGCTGGTTTGGAACAGGGGCTGCCCTATTCATGGAATCATGGAATGGTTTTGGTTGGAAAAGGCTTCCAAGATCATCTCATTCCAACTTTCTGCCATGGTGAGGGGCATCTTTCACTATCCCAGGTTGATCCAAGCCCCATCCAACCTGGTCTTGGACATTTCCAGGGGTGGGGCAGCCACAGCTTCTTTGGGATACCTGTGCCAAGGCCTCCCCACCCTCACGGGGAATAATTTCTTCCCAATATCCCTCCCAAATCTGCTCTCTTCCAGATCTAGAACCATTCCCACTTGTCCTGTCACTGCACATCCTTGTAAAAGGTCCCTTCCAACCCCAAACATTCTATGATTTTATGATTAGTTTATTAACAACTGTTAATTAAGTGGCAGTAGGTGAACCTCATATTTAAGACTGGTATCAGCAATACAACAGATAAGTTGCAATATGAGACATATAAAAATTTTAACACTCTAAGAAATCCAAACACCCTTCTTTAATTATTGCTGAGTGTGAGCACTTCAGCTCCCTCGCAAAACTTATGGATTGAAGGGAATCCGGATTTGTTCTCTCTCCTCCATCATCCTGCAGAAGATGTGGCTGCTAAAATGGATGCATTTATAAATTACCATGTAATTTTCGTAAAACTGCTGTGTTTTAACCCCAGAGATGCTCAGTCATCCCCCCAGTGAATGGAGGAGAGAATTGAAAGGATAAAAGTGACAAAACTCCTGAGTTGAGATAAAATCAGTTTAATAATTTCTCCAATAAAGTCCAGTTTTATGGGTGTGTGGCTTTGCCTCCAACCGCCCCCTTTTGCACACTTTGATAAAACCAGGCCATTAAAAAGTAAAATAAAAGAGATGACTTCCAAATTAGATAATAAAGCTGGGGCGAAGCAGGTCATTAGTGGCTGTGAATTTTTTATGGCTGTGCCATTGAGCAAGGTGGGGAGGGGAACGGGAGCATTTTGCTGGGGGATTGGTCTCTCCTTGGATTTAACAGAACAGAGAGTGCCTGACCCTGCTGAAGTCATCCAAAACAAAAACAGAATCAATCACAAATCTTTCCAAAACGCTTCTGCTGATTGCAGGTAAGACCTAGGGCAGTAAGAGCTCAGTCTTCAGTGGTTTCCAGCCTGTATTACAAATTCAGGTTGTATGTAAAAGGTGCATCAATTGTTTTTCGTCTCCTTCTTTGCACTTGTTCAGGTGATAAAGTGGAGCAATGAAGGCAGGATAAAAACTCTCTTGGGTTAAATGAACCCAAAACAATCAACTCCTTTTGTTGAAATAAACTTTCAGCTTGGGTTGAGCGGAGCAGTAACTCAACCAGCATCAAAAGCTTTTTGCCTCCTAATGGTTTGTTGTTTGGGGCTAAATTTCTAAATTAAATATTGTCTGTGAGCAAAGTAAAAGGACCTCATCCTTAGAGAAATCCTCTTTTCCAGTGAGGAATTCAGCTGTTAAATGGACCTGAATTGTTTCAGTCCAACAGTCCTGAAGAACAAAAATACCCAGCTCTTTTTTTTCTTTTCCTCCTGCATTAATGCCAATTCACTGAGTTTTTAGGGGCTTATTCTGTTACTCCTCTGCTGGTATCTGTGGAGCTGCTCATGGCACAATTTCTCTGTGTAGATAAACGTAGTGTAAAATCTACAATAACAATGGATAGGAGGTAAATGCCATAATTTCGATAATTCCTATTCCTGTTCCTATTCTCTATGGGGAATAACCTCAAGTTCTTCCAGGGGCAGTTCAGGTTGCATAGCCTGAAAATTTTTTTCATAGAAAGAATGGTTAGGAACTGGAACAGGCTGTCCAGGGAAATGCTGGCGTCACCATCTCTGAAAGTGCTCTAAAAATTAGTTGATGTGGCACTTTATTACATGGCTTAGTGAACGTGGTGGTGCTCAGTCAAAGGTTGGACTGGATGACCCTGGAGGTCTTTTCCAACCTTAATGAATCCAGGATTCTGTGGTTTTTACTTTGGAAGCAGATGTACATTGTCCTGGCTGGGCCTGAGACAGCTGTGAACGAGAGGGAATGTGGGTATGGATTGCACAGTGCTAATTGAAGAAGAATTAAAGAGAAATTGTCCACTCAACTCTTTTTCCATATGTGAGAAACACTGTAATGTATTTATCACACATAGGATCCCAGAATGGTTAGAGCTGGAAAGGACCTTAAAGATCATTTCCTTCCACCCCTGACATGGGACACCTTCCACTAATCCAGGTTGATCCAAGTTCCATCCAACCTGGCCTTGGACACTTCCAGGAATGGGGCAGCCTCAGCTTCTCTGGGAAACCTGAGAGGTTTCACCTTCCCAGGGAGGAATTTCTTCCCAATATCCCATTTCACCATATAAAAAAACCAATTGCAGACCACAGTAGTCCATGCAGACCAGAGAGGACAGATGGGCTTGTTCTGTTTCACTCCTGATATATTGTCTCCTTATTTTGACTTTTTCACTCTCAAACTTCCACCACAGTTATGAATATTCTGCTTTGCTTCTCATGACCATGGACACTGTAAGCTGTGAGTCACAGTCACTGCTCAGCCAGGAGAAAATACAAAATCCACATCCAAACACAAATGTGCAACAGGGGACAAATCTGATTGTTTTCTTCCTCCTAAAGTGGATGAGCAAACTCAGAACTCTTAAGGATTCATCCAGCCTTGAGATGATATGATCCATATTATATCACTCCCACCAAGGGGAGGATTTTTTGTGAGAAGCAGGATTGAAATGAAGAAGGTTGAGGTGCCCTAAACTCTTCTGATCTCTCTCTAACTCACGGATCCTTGTTATTCATCACCACACAGACTTGAGGGAACTGTTAAGTGAGGTATCACTTAGTCCTGTGGTGTTCTGAGAGGGCCACATTATCTACTTTAACCAGGAGCCTGCAGTGAATTAGATCATTAGGCAGAGATGGATTTGACACATAACAAACTCGTATCTCACATCATTAACGTTCAAATCACCTTCTACACTTTATTTCCCTAAATAAAATGATTTGGAAGCCAGCAACAATAGGGGTTGGTGGCACTGAAGCCTCACCAGGAACGATTTCAGGGGATAAAACACGAGAGAAAGGATTGGACATGTTTTGAACATCTCCAGATATTAAAATTTCTCATTTTTTTCATCTGCTGTTTCTTTTTTATTTCTCTGAGTGAACAAACCCAGATCTCAGAAATTATATTACCCTGAGAGTGTAATTGCTCTGGGAAGTACTTGGTCCCCGTAGTGATAAGAAAAATAGTTTGAGATGTGGATGAGGGAAACCTGGGGAGGTGGGATGATACAACCCTGTAGTCTTGAGTCCTAACAGAGTTTTTTCATGTCCAAATTAAAATTATTTCAGTCCTTTCTCTGCTTCTTCAGCATTAGCTCTTCAAAATGATTCTGGATTGCCTAAACCGTAAAAAACCCTGAATTTGGAGTGCCTACCCTGAGCTGTGTGAAACCTTGTTGAGCAAATATATTCCAGTGAAATCTGGGATGAGTCCTTGGGATCAATTGCAGAATCTATCTCAACTAAACATGGTACCAACAGCCTTCAGGTCAGTTAGATTTGAGCTCAAATTTGCATTCCCTACATTATCTGGGTGTCCAAAAGGTTGTTTTCATGGCAATTTAGCCACGATTATCCATGGGTGGATTAGATGGGATAATCTGGACCAGCAGGTGAAGGTCTGAGTGACATCCTGAGGTCTAGAACACCCATATCAGGCAACCAAATTGCCCTCAAAAACAAAAGGTGTTCCAGACTGATGTGAAGGAGGTAATTTTTGCAAGAGATTTGAGAAACAGTGGCTTAAAGTGGAAATAAGAGCAAAAACAAAGTGGAAATTTTTCACAGGTAATATAATTAACTGTCAGACGCGGTTACCACAAGAGGGAGGAAACTTTCAGCTTGGAAATACCTCAAAAAAGAAGAGGTTCTAAAAATTTCAGCTTCTGTTCTTATCTACTGTTCTAGAGAAGAGACAGAAAATGTTGAAACAAGATTTTTGCAGAAAGATTAACTTGATAATCAATAATATTCTATTTGAGTATCATAGAGGCACAGAAGAGTTTGGGTTGGAAGGGACCCTGAAGATCATCTGTCTCCCATGTCCATGCCATGGGCAGGGACATCTTCCACTTGACCAAGTTGAGATATCCCTATTTCCTGATTCGTTCAGTGTGAACTACCCAAAAGCAAATCTCTCTGCACGATCTCAGACCAGAATTCTATGGGAGGTCAGGGATGGCAGCAGGTCCTCCATGAGCTTCCTCACAGCAATAAATTCCTCTTACATTTCCCTTCAGAATCTCAGAATCGTTCAGGCTGGAAAAGACCTCCAAGATCATGGAATCCAACCTGTGACTCATCTCCACCTTGTCACCCAGCCCAGAGCACTGAGTGTCACATCCTTGGACACCTCCAGAGACGGGGACTCTGCCACCTCTCTGAGCAGCCCCTTCCAATGCCTGACCACCCTTTCCATGAAGAAATTCTTCCTAATTCCCAACTTGCTGGTAAAAAAAATCCATGCTCAAAACTTTTCAATTATTAACCAAACCACACTGACATTTGAGTGCCATCTTGGAAATAATGACAGGGTAGCAGAACACCATGGAAATTATCTGCATGGAAATTCCTGAGGCAGCTGAGGCCCTGAGGACTGAAACAGTGCAATTGTCAGAAGGTTGATATTCCCTCTTCACAGTGAAAACAGCCAGGCAGTTAGGCTGGAAGAGAATTCAGGATGTCAAGGAAATCTGATGTTTATTTGGCATCAAGGGTGGATTTCCTGAGCAGTTGGAGAAGCTGAAATGCACCTGCTCATTTTGCGTTTCCAGAGGGAAAATGCTGCTGGTCATGGGGCAAAGAGTTTCCTTTAGGAATCGAAGAATCTCAGGATTGTTTGGGTTGGAAAAGACTTGAAAATCATCTTACTCCAACCCCCCCTGCTGTGGGCAGGCACATCTTCTACCATATCAGGTTATTCCAAGCCACATCTAACCCAGCCTGGAACATTTCCTGCATGGAACATGGGATAAATTTGAGAGACAAATTTGATTTAGCAAGACACCCGACATGGAAACTGGGAAGACCTTCTGGAACCAAGACTAAAAGGCTCAGGAGTGAAGATTTATGAATATGGAATTGTGGTAGGTGTCAAACTTTGCTTTGTTTACTTCCAGGTAGAAGTACAAACTTCCAGGAAGAACCTTCATAGGATCATACAGAGTTTGCAATAATACTTAAATGTTAGTTGATGAAAATAAAGATCCCTTGATCTGCATGCTGAAGGCCAGAGGGGAATGTTTAGGTATTCATTAAGCATGGATGAGTATTATTTTAAGGTATTATGGAGAATATTTCTATAACTGCTCACAGCATCTTTTCTAACTCCAGTTGTTTTCCAGTTAATTGTCCCTTGTTAGTCAGGGTCCATTGCTGTTTTCATGGTTAAAAGGAAGGAAAATTCAACACTGGCTGGCTGTTAAATCTCTGAGAGTGTTTTAATTCCAGCAATTGGTCATCCATGCATGTTCAGCAGGATCCAAGCTTTTTATTTTTTGGAACATTTCTCTGTGAAAGGAAGAGATTGTCTCACTTCCCTCCTGGTATCCCTTACTCTGAGTGTGGGATCATGGCCTGTGCTGACTCATCTGAGAGAAAAATAAAAGAAAAAAAGAAAAGAAAAAATAAAAAGAAAATAATAATAAAAAAAAAAAGAGTAAGAAGTAATGCTTCTGGTAACAGGTCCTGACTCCTGGGGAATTTTTTTGAGGATTTGGATCAGTGGCAGCCCATTCATCATTGTCCCTCAGAGAATTGCTGCAGACAACTGGAGATTGGAGCTTCCCTGCTGGGAATAAAGCCATATCCAGCTTTATGACAGGGTTTTCCAGTAGAAATCCAGCCTGGTGAAAGGGCACAGGTGAGGAGACAGAAGCACAGAGCAGACTCCTCAGCAGCTGTGCACACTGGGGAATTTTCAGGGACCTGGCAGTTTTCCTTCTCTGGGAGATTTATTTTTTTCTCAGGGAAGCGAGACTCATTGAAAAACTGGAAATAGTCCCATGGAAGCCATCCAGCTGCTCAGGGAGCTGGAGCACAAGCACAGAAAATGGATGAAGGAGTGGACCTTGGAATGAGTCTGGAGGAGGCCACAAAGATCTGAGGACTGAGTCCCTCTGCTCTGGAGGCAGGCTGAGGGAGATGGAAGTGTTCACCTGGAGAAGAGAAGGTTTGAGGGAGACCTCAGAGCCCCTTCCAGTGCCTGAAGAGGCTCCAAGAGAGGTAGAAAGGGAATGTGGACAAGAAATGGAGTAGCAGGACAAGGGGGAATGGCTTCCCACTGCCAGAGGGCAGGGTTAGATGGGATATTGGAAAGGAATTCTTCCCTGTGAGGGTGGTGAGGCCCTGGCACAGGTTTCTCAGAGAAGCTGTGGCTGCCCCATCTGTGGAAATATCCAAGGCCAGGTTGGATGGAGCTTGGATTAACCTGGGACAGTGGAAGACGTCCCTGCCCATGGCAGGGGTTGGAATAGGATCATCTTGAAGATCCCTTCCAACCCAAACCATTCTGTGACTCCGTGATTCCTCTGGAGCTAAATTTCATGGGACCAGGGATGTCCATGGTCTCCTTGGTGTCCCCAGATCCTCAATCTTGCTCTTCTGGAAGGCGTCACCAGAGCTGGGCATAAAGAAATGTGTGAGGCCCCAAGTAAATGGCCACACCAAAGGTTTCCATGAGGACATCGTGGACTTCTCAACACGAACACAAAATCTTTGAGTTGAGCTCCAGAAAAAATGGCTTCTATTTGGAAAAGGGCAACAGATTCCAGGAGATTTTGATAAATAAAGCTCAGCAAAAGCCAGCTGGAGTTCCCTTAAGGAGATGATAATGCCAGTTGAAAAATGTCGATGTTGATTTTTGTTGATGAATAAGAACCTGTGACACTGCAGGAACTTCCTTAGGCTGCTGAGCTCTCTGGAAACTGAGCCACAGCCACAGCCCTGGCCAAGAACTCCCTTGGGAGAGCACTGATAAATTGTACAATCCACCACGAATTTATTCAGTTCCTGAGAAGTCCAGATAACAGCAAAGTGCTGACACAATTTATTTTTTTTCTTTCAGATTCTGGGTTTTATTGCAAATACGTTTCCTCTTTATTTTAGGAGAGTTTCAAGAGATAAAGGCAATCCCAAACTTCACTTTGGGAAGTCATCTTGACACGAAAAAAGTATCTGCAGGCTGATCTGTCCTCTTGTACTACTGAACAACACATTTTTGCACTTTTGAGTCAAAAGAGAACTGGTTTTGGGATAAAATTCACAGAATTCCAATACCCTGAAATGCTTAAATCACTGGAGAGACCTTGCTTTATTATAGTTTGTGTGTGGGACATGATTCTTAATTTTCACCTCCTTTGTGCTCCGAAATACCCCAGAGCCCATTGAACCAGGCTGAAATTTTGCAATGGCAATAAAGTAACATAATAATAAAAAAGGTGCTGTTTCAAATGATAAAATAATTAAATACAGCTAAATTCGAAGCGGCTCTGGCAAAGTGTAATAGCAAAAGGCCATTAAATGAGCTGTCCATTTATAGAAAACATAAGCTATAAAATTCATTTTTAATGGACTGTTTCCATGGAAATGTTCTTTAGGAAGGCCGTTTTATAGGATATTAAGCAGCACAAGGAGTTGAGCTGAGTGGAGTGGTGACTGTAATGCAGGGTCTATGGTTTGTAAAAAATTGAAGCTGTTAAAAGGTTTATGGCTAAGAGAGTGAGGAATAATTCAGAGCCGTTTATCACTCACCCGGCAAAATTAAGTGCTGAAGCTCAGCACACCTGAAGTGGAATCCCCTCATTAGCTCCTTACCCAAATGTCTCGGAAAGAGAGGGAAAATCTGTTCCCTGATTATGGAGGCAATAATAATTATAGGTAATTTGTACATCCTCGTTCCGTTAATTGATGGAATCTTGAGGTGTTTTTTAAATATTAATTAAATAACTCGCTCTGCACGATGAAATCACTCTGCACAATAAACCCTTGCTTTTATTTGCAGCCTGCTCTCCTTATGCCCAGGCCTAATGGCTGTCATTTAATGTTGGAATTTCATTAACGTGCTGCTGAGCCTGTGGTCTAGTCAGAAATCCATGGCTGAGGTCCAGAAGCAACTTGCTCCCTGTTCTAGGGACTGGAAAATCCAGGGAAAAATGAAAAAGGCTGGGAGAAAAAAACCCTAGAGGCTCAGAAGGGGAGATATTTACCTGTAATTTTGAGGCATTTCTAGACAAAGAAGATCCCCCAGATAGGTTCAGTCAGTATTTATTTTTCAGTGGGTCAGAAAGCTGAAATGGGTTGAGCTGGGAGGAATCATGTCATTTTAGACATCTCAGACGGAGAAACTGGGTTTGTCCCATCCCTGGAAGTGTTCAAGACCAGGTTGGATGAGGCTTGGAGCAACCTGGTCCAGGGGGAGGTGTCCCTGCCCATGGAAGGGTTGGAACAAGATGACCTTGAAGGTCCCTTCCAACCCAAACCATTCAGTGATTCCATGATTGAATTCCCCCTCCATGTTAGGGCAGAAGGTGCAGAACTGAGGAAAAAAAAAAAAAAAAACCAAAACCAAAACCAAAAAAGCAAACCCCTCAAAAAAAACCCCAAAAAACCCCAAAACCAAAACTAAAAAAATGCCTAAGTGACAGAAATGCATTTAAAATGCAGCCTGGCTACATCTGACTGTACAGACAGGAATCAAATCTGGAGAAGCTTTTCATTGATTCTCCAGTAAGGCCCAGCCATTACAACATTTTGGAAATACTCTGAAACACTCAAATTCTGGCACAGCAGGAGCATCCCCTCCTGTTCTGTCTGAATATGGATGAGGGCAACCTCAGCTGAGGGTCTGTGGGTTATTTCAGCCTCACACACATGGGTGAGAGCTTTTCCTTTCTCCAAGGAATGTGCCACCAGCACATTCCTTGGACACAGCTGTCCCCAACCAGCACAGCAGGAATTTAATCCAGATGTCAAACTGCTGGGAGTTTGGCAAGCAAAGGATCATCTGGAAATCCACAGGGAGGCTGCATCCAAAGCCACATTTATCCGGAACCTTCCAGCCTGTTCCACAGGGAGCCACTGTTCTGGAAAGATCTGTGACAAATGACTCTGCTCCTTCCTCCACACAGCAATGGGAAGGGTTTATCTGGCAGCCAGCTGGCCCTGGTTAGTGAAAGATTCTTACCAGTGACCCCAAGGGGTGCTCAGACAATTCTCTGATTTTGGTTTTGCTGTTGTTTTCCCTCTCTGGTGCTCAGAGAAGCAGAAGAAAATTGCTTTAATGGGAAGTGACAAGTCACAACTGAGACCATTTCTTTCCATCAATGGGGGTAAACGGCCAGGAAGAGCCTTCAGGTCTGCAGATGTCCAGCCACAGGAGTTTGCTCTAATGTCACTTCTTGTCCCTTCTCTGAGGGTCAATTTGCAGAGTTCAAGTGATGCCCCAGCCACCCCCATCCTCCCAGAACCATTCCTACACAGCCAATTATGTCTTGAAGCTTTAATCGCTTCAAATCTGGCTTTCATTCTGCTCCAGCAGCATTTTTAACCTCTTTTTTAACCAGCTCTTCAAGGATTTCGAGCACTTTAGTATAAACAAACACAAGGTTTTATTATGAAGGGTTTAAAAGAGCTTCCTTCATCTGTTTCGTCTCCCTTTTCATTTAAAAATGCTACAAATTGTTTCTGGTGGTGGGGTTTGTGTCAGCCAGTGATATTCCATGAATTTGTGCTTAATTCTGGATGAAAAGTTTTGGGACTAAACACTGAATTTCTTTTTTGGTGGAGATTTTTTTTTTGGTTCTGTTTGGTTCTTTTTAGTTTTTTTGGGTTTTTTTTGTGTGTGGGGATTCAGAAGCATAAATGCAGACCAATCTCTTGCACAAATTTTCAAGAGGCATGACCCAACTTCTAAACCACCACACATGCTGTGGGTAGAAAAAGTTTCCCAAAATAGCAGAATAGCAGTGAACACATTGCAGCACTCCCTTTATTAACACCATTCCATTAATTTCCCTTCAATATTTGCTCTTTCTGTGGAAAAATGGCATTGTTTATGGGTTTAATCTTTCTTTTTTTAGGAGGCTGATGCTGTAGTTTGGCCACTGAGATACAATTAAATGTCTTTTCCTCCTCTCCTTGACCCTGGTTGTGATTCCAGACAGGACATCTAAGACCCTTGTCCATTAAAAAAAAAAAGGAGGGAAAAACACTTGGCTAATCAGATTACCTTAAAATAAATAAAAGAAAAAAAATTAGGAAGTGAGACAGTATTCTGAACCATTTTCAATAATACAGGATGCAAAAATATTAGGAAGGGAAGAAAATGGCTTCAGAATGTGATTCTTTGGCCTGGATCCTGGATATTGAATTTGTTTGGAGGGGATAAATCAGAAAGAAATGGAAACAAAGTATCAGGAAGGGGAGAAAATGGCTTTGGAGAATTTATGTCCCACTGGAGAACCAGGAATTGTGAAGGGAGAGCCAAAGGTGGGGAATTTAAATGAGCCCAGGACTGGAGGGCCAGAAAGATGTTCCATCCCTGTTCATTAGAGAGATGAACTCCTAAGGGACCAGAATTAAACACTTGGAACCACTGGGATCATCTGTGGAGCTGAAACTGTTGCCTGGTAATGACTCCAGCAGAACCAGTTTTTCTTTTTGATTCCATTTTTTCTTCTCATGCACACATTGACTTTTACCTAACACGGCAAAATTTACATTAAACAAACAAACCCAAACAAAAATGACAAACAAAACCACAAACAAACAAACCAAACCCAAATCCAAGCCATAAAAACATTAAAAACCCCATCAAAGCATACAAAAATTCTTCCATAAAAACACTTAGCATATGGAAACTGCCCACTCAACATACTCGGGGCCACAGACTCCAAAAAGGAAGGCTTAGATCTGAATAAACCCACCCAAGGCACAGTTGCACCATCTAAAACCAGTTAGAAAGAGAAGAGTTTGTGCAATTCTGCCTCTAGGAAGGAAAAATCACCTGAGGAGAGGGGAAAATGGGAAGGTCAGGCTTTAGGCAGACTGTCAGGCACAATCAGGGTTATCATCCTACAGCCCTGCTTTTTCCTCAGCCTCTGTGGAATGCCTTGGATAAAAGGCTGAGAATGGAAGAGATTCAGAGTAAAAGAGGAGGTAGATTGGATATTAGGAAGAAATTCTTCCCTGTGAGGGTGGTGAGGCCCTGGCACAGCTTTCCCAGGGAAGCTGTGGTTGCCCCATCCCTGGAATTGTCCAAGGCCAGGTTGGACAGGGCTTGGAGCAATGTGGGAGATGTGAGAGAGGTTTAAACAAGATGATGGAACTGAAAATACGGTAAGGAGAAGTGAGGCAGAACCATCCCTTTCCCTCCTTTGGCCTATAAAAGCATGGATGGCTTTGGGCCAAAGTGAGCCCCAGCACTGAGCAGATATTTAACACCCAATAAATCTTTACCTGCAGCAGGAAAAACTCCAGATTTGAAACTTTCCCCCGCTCAATTTAGCAAAGCTTTGCAGTGACCAGACTTGGAACAGCTTCCGGGCTTGCCAAGTCATTTGGCATCGTTTGCTGTCCTGTCTTTTATCTCAAGTACAGCCCTTTTTTAATAAAGGCTATAAAATATTCCTTTCTTTTATGGCTGCACAAATATACCTCAGCTATCAAAAAAAAACCAAAACCCCAAGAGCCTTTCCTCACAAAATCTGAGCATATGTGGGTGACTTGAAACCTCACTGTGAGAGATGATCCAGCCTTGACAGAAAGCAAAGATATTGAAAGAAAACTCTCCTTGGGCTGCCCATACGCCTAATGAGGCTTTTTGCTTCCCTCTCCCATTTTATCTCTGCTGTCCCATTAATGTCCCTTCTTCTCCTGGTGGCTGCTCCTCACGTGCTGCCCATTAAGGACAGATTAAGCAGTGATGGATGGCAGCCTGATTCCCTGGAAGCATGGCTGGCATTTGGATGTGTGGCACAGGAATTCATTAGGAGCAAAACTGGGCTTGGGGATAATAAACACTTCAGCAAAGTGCTCAGAGAGTTCTGGGAATCTCCACTCTTCTCTTCTGCTGGGACTGCAAACTGTTCTTCCAGGCAGAGACATGGAGGATAAAATTGGAAAAGAAAAAAAAAGGGGAATAAAAAGGAAATACAGGATGAACTCAAACTGTTTGATGGGTTTGAATGACAAAAAGATTAACACTGAGAGGAACTATGAGGGGACGTAATGCAGTGCTCTGTTTAATGAGAAATTGGTGTTGTGGGATGGAAAATCATGGAATAGTTAAGATTGGAAAAGACCTCCAAGTTCATCAAGTCCAACCTTTGACCAAATGCCCCCATATCCGATGAACCACACGGCAAAGTGCCAGGTCTACTCCTTTTCCAAGCACTTCTAGGAGTAGTGACTCCACCACTGTCCTGAGGGTCCTGTTCCAATGCTTGCCCACTCTTCCAGTGAAGAAATGATCCCTCATATCCAACCTGAACCTTCCCTGGATAAACCTCAGGCTGTTTCCTCTTGTCCTGTTTGTTCCCTGTGAGAAGAGACCAACTCCCGTCTGGCTGCACTCTGCTGTCAGAGAGTTGTGGGGAGTGATAAAGTCCCCCCTGATCCTCTTTTTCCACGTTGAACATCCCCAGTTCCCTCAGCTGCTCTTCATCACTTCTGTTCCAGATCGATCTCCAGGTCTGGGAATTCTCATGGGAAGTACAAAACTGTGTGACTTCCAAAGGCTATTTCTTCTGCTCAAGCCTAGGACTGACCCTGAAAGGTCTCTCTCCAAGGAATAATCCCACCAACTTAAAGCAGAACTGGGAGAAAACTGTTTGCTCCACTGGGGATCAAACCACCTTTAATTCCCATAAGGATTAGTTTGTTTTCCTGATGTTGAAAAAGAAAATTGGAGGCGTGGAAGGAGATGAAGCACTAATTAACCTTGCCTGGGATGGGGAATTAGTGCAATTATTTCCCAGCACGACTCCAAAGAGGGGAGCACTGGCTTTGCACATCCTGCATCTCCATGATTACAAACTGGAGTAGCCCTGGTGTGGTGTGGGATTATCCCACTTGTGGCGTGCGGAATGTTCCAAGAGGGAAAACCAGCTAGAGACACAGAGAGGGCACTGAGCTCTCCCTGCAGCAGGGCTGCCAGAATCCAAATTGCCTCTGCAAACCACATTTATTTTTAACCAGGGGCTCCAAGGAGCAGCCACGAGCCGTTCTTCAGGGAAGTCTCAGGTGGGAAAGAAAAGGAACAAGCTGTCACATTCACCCCCTGGCAAAAGTTGAAAAGTTGAGCAAAGGGAAGCGGCTTCCATTGGAAGATGAGGATTTGCTCCAATCCAAAGGCTGTGCTCATTTTTCTTTCTTGTTTTCTACCACTGGAAAATGCCAGAGGGCAAATGGCAGCTAAGAGCTCCTTCCTTTATTGTACCCGGACAAAAAGGTTTCTCCATCAACAGCTTTCTTTCTGATTTATCATCAAAAAGAAAAAAGTCAAAATAACCTTGGATACCAGCTCACACCAAATGACTGGGAAGGGAGGGAATGTTTCCAGCTCCAAGGACAAATCTTGTGTGTTGGCTCAAACCAAAGGCAGATTGGAGAGAAACTGAAGGCTTTGGAGATGGGACTAAAGAGAATTTATAATGGCTTGACCTGCTCAAACTCCTGGGACAGTTGCACCTGTTTCTTGTTGGGAAAATCTTCCTTTCCTAAGGATCAAAGCTCAAGCACAGGCTAGAGTTATCCCACACAAGCCCTTGCTGTGCATCACCTGGGCTTATGCAACCCCTCAGCCCAGAGAAAAGGCAGGATGTTGATGCTCCCTAAATAACTCCAGGTGACTCCAAGTTAGTCCCAGAATTTATTTAAACCCTTGAAAACACTGGGAGAAAGTATTTATTTTCCTAGGAAATGCAACGGAACTAATTGAACGTTCCCAAGCCATGTGGGTAACTCCAGTGCCTTAAGTTTTCCTCTTGTCTCCATTTCATTTGGCATTTTCAAAGTTTTGGTTGAAAAACCAAACCACCTTCCCACTTGTCCTGACCTGTTTAAAGCCCAACTTCAGCATTTTTTAAGTTTCAAAAAATATTTTTCATTGCTGGATTTCCTCAAACACACAAATATTTGATGGTGTCTTAGATCTCTTGGTGGAGTTCAGAATGCAATTCTCAGGAGGAATTTCTCCATGGAAAGCATTGTTAAACATTGGAATGGGCTGCCCAGGGAGGTGGTGGAGTCCCCATCCCTGGAGGTGTTTAATAAATGACTCCATGTGGCACTCACTGCCTTATTGACAAGAAGGCGATGGATTAGACCTCAGTGATCCCACGGGTCTTTTCCAACCTTAATAATTCCATGATTCTGTGCTGAAATAACCACTCTGAAGAGGAGACAGATTTAAGGAGGATGGCAGAGGTCTTTGAGGAGCTGTATTGAAAATCTCCCATTGTCTGTGAGGCTTTTTACCCCCTCTTCTGTCATTTTCCTAAACAATTCTTCTCCTTTTCCACTCCTTATCCTGGAATCATTTGCTCTCCCTTTGCATCCTTGGTCAGCAGACAGTCATGGTTTTCACATCAATCATCTGGGGGACTGAAGTGTAGGGCCAAAATCCAAATTCCTGTGGGGAAAAAAAAAATCTGCTTCCTTCACCTTTGAACTCTGGGAGAAGATGGTACAGCATTTTAAAATCCACGTGAGGAAATGACTCAAATTTTATTCAGGAGAGGTTTAAATTGGATATTAGGAAAAAGTTCTTCATGGAAAGGGTTGTCAAATATTGGAACAAGATGCCCAGGGAAGTGATGAACTCACCACCTCTGTAAGTGCTCCTAAAAAGTGTGGGTATTGCACTTGAGGACATCTTTTCCATCTTTTTCTACGTGACACAGACAAATCCATGCAAAATATGGGAGTTGGGAAGAATTTCAGCAGAACTGTGTCAGCTCAAGAACCTTGTGAATAGGTCAAAGGCATAAACTCCTAACTCAGCTCTCTTTTTCCTTTGCAGGTGTAATTTCAATAACATCAGAATTATGAAGCTGATGAACAAATCCATCATCTTCTCCCTCAAGTGTAGATGACGACTGTGGTTGCAACAAGCCACGTCCTGAAGGACATTCAAGGAGGAAATGTGTTCCACATTTTCCAAAGTCCAGTGCTGCCTGCAGTGGAAAGGGATTTCCAGTGGTTTGATAGCTTGAGAAAATAAGGACATTAATGGTGAAGAATTCACCGCCTCCAGCTCAGTCCCAGAGGATCTGCCTTGTGCACAAACCCCTCTCTACAAATTCCTTAGTTTTTCCCACCTTGTAGTGGAAATTCCGGCTGTGCTCTCATTTAGGAAATGCTTTTCCTCTGAATTTCAAAAGGATGGGGAAAAAAAAACAAACCTACAGGAGAAGAATGAGCCTCACAATCCCATCCCTGAAAAATCCAAGCAGATTTGGAGTGAGGACATCTGCTGTGCAGGATAAACCATTAAAACAGTGCTGGGATTTGCAGAAAATGTTGGGACTTTTCCACTAAACTGATCAGGTTTTAGTATTTAGTTTAACATTACATTGAATATCTTATATTCTAAAAAAAACACATTTATTGAGTTATTAATAATTTGACTTCTTTTTCACCAGAAAGGAAAATGAGCTCAACAAGCGTTTGGGCAACACTTCAGCCACAGGTTGGGATTCTTGGGCTTATCTGTGCAGGGACAGGAGTTGAACTTGATGATCCCTGTGGGTCCTTTCCAGACATAATTCCATGAAATACTGCTTGCACAAGTTGCTCACCAAATACCTTTAGGCCTCTAAACAGAGGAAAATACATAAAACGATGAGCTATAGATAAAGCAGGAAAGTATTTACTCCTTGAGGGATTTGGTTCCTCAAAATCCTATCCAGATATCTGAACTGCTGTGGTTAAAGATCATGGAATCACAGTTTGGGTTTGAATGGACCTTCAAATTCATCTCATTCCCACCCCCTGCCATGGGCAGGGATAACTTCACTATCCCAGGTTGCTCCAAATCCCATCCAGTCTGGCCTTGGATGCTTCTCTGGACAACTGAGCCAGGGCCTCACCACCCTCAGGGAAGAATTCCTCTCTCATATCCAATCTAAACCCGTTCCTTTTCACTTTAAAGCTGTCAGGGATTTAGATTTATGCAACCAGACACCATCTGATCCTTCTCAAGTCTTGAACTGCTTCGGGGTCTTAAAACCCAGAGTCTTGCTGACACTCTCAGAGAAGGGTTTTGGGGGACGTTATTTCAGGATACTGGCCACACTCTCTTTTATCCAATGTTTTTTGATTCCCAGTGGAAAGCTGCTTAATAAAATGTGGCAGGAGCCTGTTGACTCGCTTTGCACCTTTATGAGAAGATCAATGTCTGATGGATCAGTGATGCAATGGAAGAAGGATGAGAGAAAAAAAGAGAGCGGATTAAAAAAAAAGGAAAAAGAAGAGAATGAAGTGATGAATCTCTTACGAATCCCCCAAGCTCCGGGCAGCCAATAATTTGACATGAGCTGTGCTTAGGGCAGGCTCATATTTTCAGACAGGATATTAAGACATGCAAGGAGGAAAAAGAGAGGCAAAAGTGAGTTCTGCAGGTCCCATTGGCTGGCGGGGAAGTCCCAAACACATTTTTGTCTCTCCTTCCCCTTTCCCTTTGTGTCCCAGATCAGATAAACCCCTTCCTCATTAAGGCTGGGAATATTTGAGTCTGCTTTGAATTTTCTGTCACTCAAGAAATAAATCTGTCATCCAAACTCAGGAGAAGAGGGGCAAGGAAGACACACAGCTGCAAAATTAATTTGCACAAGAGTCTGAGCAGCAAGAAAACTTGCCTTGGGGCTGCTCATTAGCCAGGCTGATGACAAAGGGAAAATAAAAAGAAGGTGAGTTTTAAGGCATCTTTCCAGCCAAGGCACTCAAACATCCATTTCCATCTGCCCAGGATGAGCAACTTGCATGAATTAGGCTCATGTGCACCATATGTCTCTTTATTTCCATCTTTATCCTCTTTGCAAAGCTGTTTGAAGAAAAGATGCCAGGTTGGTGTTTTAGAGGTTCAGAAAGTTCAGTGCAGGGAAGAAAAAAGCAACAAGCCCAAAAAACCCTCAAAAAGCCTCCTAGAACAAAACAAAAATGAGACAACCCCCCTGCCTAATCACTCTCACTAAAGAATTTGCATAATTTGCCTCCACTTCTGCTATTTCTACTAGCAGTACAATTATTTCAGCAAAGCAAGAGATAATTAATTACCAATATTCACTTTAACTGAGTTTAAATAACAATTAGAAATGCATCAATTATCAGCAGACGTGGGGGTATAAACCAGAAACCAAGGGCTGGGTAAACCAGGTCAGTGAGTCCTGAGTGTGTGGGCCTGAAGGCAGGAACAGCTGTTCCCAAGCCATAAAAGACAATGTTTGTCTGCTCCTTTCCTGGAGATTTCTGTTCCTGGCTGGCATTTGGCTCAGGGGCTGCAGAAAGCTCTTGGGAGGCAGCTTTGAGGCACCATCATCACTTCACTGGAAGTTAAATAGAGCACAAAGGAGCCCTGTGCACTTTATCTCTTCACCCTGAACTTTGGAAGATAAATCACGCGTGGATCTTCTTCGCAGCAGCAACTTTTGTTTGTGATGAAATCGAGGAATCCAGGCAGGAAAGTGTCCTGGAGTGAAAGAACCCACTCAGAAAAGTGTCCTGAGCATATGCTTTGGGATAGAAAAATAGAAAGGAAAGTGATGGCAAAGATTTGGACATTGTGAGTCCTTGGAGGGTTGAGATCTGGTCCCTCACAAGTTTAAATGTGAGTTTTGTGCCATGAGGAGAAACAAGCAGAGGAAGCAGAGGTTTCCTAGAAAAATCCACAGGTAATATTTAGATTCTGCATTTTATTTCCTTCTTTTCACTAAAGAGAAGGAAGAAGAAAACTTCCCTAATTAGCTTTGGTTTTGGGATCATCATGGAATGGTTTGGGTTGGAAAAGACCTTCAAGATCATCTTGTTCCAACTCCTTGCCATGGGTAGGGACAACTTCCACTATCCCAGGTTGCTCCAAGTCCTCTCCAAGCTGGCCTTGGACACTTCCAGGCATGGAGCAGCCACAGCTTCTCTGGGAAAACCTATGTCAGGGCCTGACCCTCCTGAATTTCTTTCTGATATCCTATCTAAATCCACACTCCATCAGTTTGAAGCCATTCCCCCTTGTCCTGTCAGTCCACACTCCAATAAATGGTCTCTCCACATCTTTCTTGTCAGCGCCTGGAAGGATCTGGAAGGAATTTGGATAAATTGAGCCTCATTTCTTGGTTCTGAATACAAAATTTTTGCATTCAGGTGGCCTGACTTGGCTCATCTTGGTCCCGTTTCCCCCAGCATTCAAATCTCTCTGTAAAATCCCTCTGCCCTACTCAGAGGCAATCATCATCTTTTAGAAATGCTGTCAGCAGTGATTTTATTCTTCTTCTCAAATCACTGACAACAATGCTGAAAACGTCTTGCAGAACCTGATGATCTTCCATTGACAAATTCTTCCTGAGATCTGTTATTTGATGACCTTTTTAATTTATTTGATATTTAAATTTCTCTTCCTTTTTTTTTTTTGTTTGCTTTTAATAGGACTGTTGGAAATGAATCAAACCTGTTAGAAAAGTCTCACACTGAGGCTGTTCCCAGTATCACCAATCTTTTATCTCCTCAGAAACATAATCAGGCTGGCTTGACAAGGCTCCCTTCCATAAAGCACTTTGACTGACATTAATTGTGCTCTGACCCTCTGGTTTTTTATTGATTGCATCATTTAGCTTCCTTTTTTTCTTTTTTCCCCCACAATTTTGTGTAGAATTGATTCTCGGGCTTAGAAACTGATAATTGCCATCACCAGCTGATAATTGCCATCACCAGCTGATAATTGCCATCTCATTTCTCCTGTCCCATGTGACATCAGTTTGAGACTTTCATGGACCTTCTTGCCTGAACTGTGGCACTCTGATGAGCTTTATTTGTTTATTTATTTAATAGGTCATGGAACTAAAAGGTCTTTAAGCCCCTCCCAGCCCAAACCATTCCATATTGCCATGATTTAGCAAGTGAATGAACACTGAGAGGTGAGGCCCTTCCTCTGCTCCCTGTCCCCATGAGGAAAGTGCTCCTGGAAAGCCAAATCCTGAGTGAAGAGCAGGGAGTGCTGAGTTCCTGCCTAGAAATTCCCCCTCATTCCATGAAATCTGATATGTTGCTGTCTCAAATTTGGTTTTTTTTTGTTTGTTTGTTTGTTTGTTTGTTTTTTTTTGCTTATTTACAAGAAAAGATCTTCCTTTGGGCTTCCCTGCCCAATTCTCCTAGGGTAAATCTGGGGTATTTCTGTTTGACTGCCCTGACCTAGTAGGAGTTCACAAAATCCCATTTGTGGGCACTCTCGGAGGTGACCGCAGCTGTGATTTTCCCAGTGGAGGATGGATGAGAATTTTTGATGGCCTGTAAGGTCCTTTCCAACCCATTCCATGTTTCTCTGCTAAACTGCTGTAGTCTGAGCTCAGCGGAGTGCAGGAGGATGTGAGAGCACAGATCAGCTGCTGGAATTTCTGCAGGGGCTTGTTAACAGCACAGCTGGCCCGTGGCTGGGAAAGGGCCGCCCCAGGACATGCCCAATGAATTATCTCCTATTTTACTCAACAGGAGACATTTTTTTTTTTTTATTTCCAGGGCACTGGAGATGAGGTTTGATGTCAGGAGTCGCAGAACCCTGTAAAACAGGGAGCTGCCCAGAGATCAGTAATCCCAGAAATATGCACTCCTGAGTGCTGAGCCTGCAAGAAGCAGCTGGGTGGGGGCTTGTTTGAAATTGTTTTATTTTAATTCATGGGGCTTATTTGAAATTGTTTTATTTAAATTCATGTGTTCAACCACTCACTCAGTTCATTACAAAGCGTCGCTCATGACTGGCTGCATTTCCAAACTGGTTTCCCAAGGAAATGGAATATATGGGAATATATAAATGGAATATACACCTTAGGAGCTGTTTGTCTCATCCCTTGTACCTTTCTATCCTCTTCACTCACCCAGAACAGGAAATGGAATTTTTTTGGCCAAAGAAACTGTGGCTGGGCCACCCCTGGCATTGTTCAAGGCCAGGCTGGGCAGGAGCAACCTGGTCTTGTGCAAGGTGTCCCTGCCCATGGCAGAGGGGTGGAATGAGATGATTTTTAATGTCCTTTCCAACCTAAACCATTCTGGGATTTTATGAAGAGGAGTTTGAAGGCTTTAATGTGTGAGTCGCTTGGTGAAGTACCTGAGAGAGGAGAGCTCTTGTCTGCATTGCAGGGAGGCAGAGCAGGCTGCCACGGGATGGAGGTGGAGGGAGGACGGAAAGAAAGGAAGAGCTGGCAAGACACAAAAAGTCACAGGGAGATAGATTTGGGTGAATTTTGGATCACTCTGGACTGGGAGGATTGTGGAATGGCCTTGCGGAACCAAAACCTGAGCTCTGGTACCCAAGTTGCAGCTCTGGGGCGTTGGGAGGATGGGCAGTGGCCTCTTTGCACCATTAACAACTTGCCCAACTGCCCTCTGGATTCTCATCCCTGATTTTCCACAGTCATTAACACCAGTTCACTTCCAGCATCTCCTTTGGGTGTAGGATCTGACGCGCACTTTTCCAGGTGCATCCCTATTTCCTCAAAAAAGCCACACTTTTCCTTAAATCCGCTCACTCTGGACTTGCACGCCACTAACAGAGGTCTCTGAGCACTCAGTGTTCTGTGGATGAGTCTGAATCTTCATATTTAATACGCACTTCTGGCAGCTGATTTTTTCCAGGCAGGTGAAATTTCCCTTATTTCCCCATTTTTTGCCTTTTCCAGCAGTGCATGCTGGTCAAACTGGGATTGGTTATTAGGAATGATCTCAAGAGGGAGTGAAGGTTGGGAGTATGAATATTCATATTTAATATAAAATTTACTATGAAATCATAGAACCACAGAATGGTTTGGGCTGGAAGGGACCTGAAAGGTCATTTTGTTCCACCTTGTCATGGACAGAGAACCTTCCACTAGACCATGTTGCTCCCACAACACTTTGAGGGATGGACCATCTCTGGAAAACCTAAAATAAACTGAAAATATAATTTAAATATAGATGCTGCATTAATTTTTGGAGAAGCATTAGGTATTTCCACAAACCTTGCCTGGTTTTAAGTTCAGCAGACAAAGAAAACACAGGCAGATGCCCCAAAATACACTCTCCAGGCATCTGCACACAACACAGTTCCTGTGTGGGTGGATATGTGAGGAAAAATCAATTTTCTGGAGGTTTCCTGTGGTGCCTGTCACCCCCTCAGCTTAATTAAACACGAAAAATCCTCGCTCCACGTCCCATCCATCAGCCTGAAGTCACAGTCGTCAAGCTGGCACTCCCCACACCTCCATCCTGTGGGTCAGGGAGGGCTGGAGGGATAAATTGCTCCGTGGTGACATCCTGATTTGGACACACATGATCTCCCTGCATCCAGATGAACAATATTCCCTGCTCCTCTCCGGATCTTTGCAATTCCCTTTATTTTGAGACTCATATTTGCTCCTGTCTGTGTTTCTTAAACAGGCTGGTTTTTTTCCTCTCTCAGATTTCAGGTCCAGACACGGGTTGTTGTCTTCTGACCCATCCTGGCTCCCAGCATCCCAAATACGTGTTCATGCCAGGGATGTCAGGAGGTCTGGAAAGGTCGGACAACCGCGCTGTTCCCATCAATTTTCTTGCTTCTGAGGCTCAAAAGCAGCACAAACAAAAGACCTTTTCAAGTGCTGCTGTAAGAAAATCCTGCAAAGCTTCCAGAGCAGGGGAGGGATGGAGCAGCTCAGCAGGCACTGAGGGAGAAATGAGGTTATCCAGGAGTGAAGTGCTGTGATCCAGGAGAGCTGAATAACTCTCCTGGCTGGATATTGATTTCTGTGTTCCCACTCAAATCCAGGCTTGTCTGGAGGAGCTCTGAGGGCAGCGTGGGGTTCTCCACTCCCCCAAGCCCTGGGCTGTGGTGAACGTGACCATGGCCAGGTGGGGAGAGCTCAGATGTCCCTCTTTTGGTGGAACTGGCTCTCTACGGGCAGGCAAAAATAGCCAGGGTGTAGCCATGATATTTTCTGAAAAATCCCTTTGCCAGGATTTTTCTCCTGAGAAGCTGAGAGGCCTCAGAGGAAAAGAAAAACTATAATTATCTGCTGCTGTGGAATGCAACAGGTGCATCTTTGATT
Source organism: Agelaius phoeniceus (assembly GCF_051311805.1). NCBI lineage: Eukaryota > Metazoa > Chordata > Aves > Passeriformes > Icteridae > Agelaius > Agelaius phoeniceus. The sequence goes on along the minus strand of NC_135265.1, from coordinate 153,337,951 downwards.
GGTCTCATGTGGTTGTTTCTAATTAGTGGCCAATCACAGTCCAGCTGTCTCTGACTGTCTGGTCAGTCACAAGATTTTATTATCATTCCAATTCCGTTCCTTTCCTTGCTAGCCTTCTGATGAAATCCTTTCTTCTATTCTTTTAGTACAGTTTTAGTATATAATTTTCTTTTAATATAATATATATAATGAAATAATATATAATAAAATAATATTTATAATAAAATAATATTTATAATAAAATATATAATTAAATTTTAATATAATATATATAATAATATATATATAATAAAAATTATTTATTATAAATAAATCAGCCTTCTGAAACATGGAGTCAAGATTCTCACCTCTTCCCTCATCCTGAGACCCCTGTGAACACCACCACATCCGGGCTCCTTGTCTGCCTTGGCGATGAGGGAGACATTGCTCCATCCACAGGACAGTCCCTGCTCACTTGGGATACAAAATGGTTTTCCCCATCTGCTGATTTGCTGGACCACAACCCCCTGAAATCCGAGGAGTGCAGGCCAGGTGTGTGTGAAGGGACACGGTGACATTTTATCAGAGGCAGGGCAGACTCTGAGGCTTTTGTCCCTGGGTTCCAGCATGTCAGAAAGGAATGAGCCTTTCAGTGGGTAGCAAGTCAATAACATAGATAAAAAGCATGTGAATCATCACGCTTGGAGATAAAAGCTCATTTCAAGCCTCCTTTTCATCTTCCAGAGGAGGATTGGACCGGGCAGGGCTGACCACTGACCACGTGTCTGTCCCTTCTCCCAAGTAACAAGGGATGGGACAACAGGAAATGGCCTCAGGTTGCCCCAGGGGAGGTTTGGATTGGTTATTCGGAAAAACTTCTTCCCAAAATGGTTGCTAGGCTGCCCAGGGAAGTGGCTGAATCACCATACCTGGAGGGATTTAAAAGATATGGAGATGTGACACTTGGGGACATGACTGAGTAGTGGGCTCGGCTGTGCTGGGGCAACAGTTGGATTCAATCATCTTAGAGGGCTTTTGGAAAAAAATGCTTCACCAAAATGGTTGTCAAGCCCTGGAACAGGCTGCCCGGGGAAGTGGCTGAATCACCATACCTCGAGGGATTTAAAATGTGTGTGGGTGTGACATTTGGGGACGTGGTTTTGTGGTGGCCTTGGCTGTGCTGGGTTAATTGTCCTTCCTTCTACTGACCCTCAAAGCAGGCTCAAGGTGATTTGGCCTTCTGGCCACCTCCTCTGATGCCAAATTCCTCTGTGTTCTCCCTCTGAGTGTCACCACTCAGGGCCCAGCCAATTCAGCAGAGTCTGGAGACTGTGGGAGAAGGAGGCAGGGATGGCTTCATCACCCCTGGACAACCCCAAAAAGTGGAAAGGTGCAGCAGGATTTGTACCAAAATGGATCATCCCAGAACAAAGGAAGAGCCAAACAAGCCGGAGTAGCCCGAGGCCAAAATGTGCCATCAGATGTAAGAACAATGCAGCAGGGAAGGAGAGAGGAGAGCAGTGAGGGATCAGAGTCATTTTTGGAGAGATAGGGAAAAGCAGGAGAAGGATTGTAAAGAAAGCTTATCTTGTTCCTGCCTGTTCTCCCACTGCCTTCGGGATTATGCAAATGAGTCATTCAAGTAGATTTCCCTGGTAATTAAAAACTCTGCTCTTTTTAATTAAACTTTCCCTCCAGAGTGAGGGGTTTTTTGTTTTTAGTTCCCCCTTGAGAAACTAATCTTTACAAGACTTCTTTTCTTTCCCCTCCTCTTCTTTTCTTCTTTCTCTTTCTTTCCCTTCTCCCTCAAACTTGTCAAGGCCTGTCACAAGCTGATCTGAGCACTGAGTTAAACTAGAATTTGCTGGAGAAAGCAACAGGAGAAAACTTTGAATCTGGGTTGAGGCAGCAAGTGGGAGTCGGACTTCAGAGCGTGGGAATGACTTTAAGGGCTTGTGCACAGAAGTAGAAAGAAAATATCAGAGGAAATCCAAAGAAAGGTAGGATAGAAAAAAAAATTACATGTTTGAGTGCTTCCAGCTCCTGAGATTTAGCTGGTAGGAGGTCTGCAAGGAGATATAATTAGTAGGAAAGCTGTAATGAACTCGAGGTGCTGGAATATTTAACTGCAGGTCATGAGAAATTGGCAGGGTTAAAGCAGATGAACAATTACTGCACAATATCACTTCAGAGAGGTTTTTTTTTTTTTTTTGCATTCCCAGCAGCTGATGGAATCATAGAATCATGGAATATCCTGAGGTGGAAGGGACCCACAAGGATCATTAAAGTCCAACTCCTTCCCTGCACAGGGGATCTCAGGAATTCCACCATGGAGACAAAGTCTGCATCAAACAGGCTCAAATTCAATGCTGGATTCATGTTCTCCTTTATCCATTGTCTTGGGATGTGGTGTTTCAATGCAGGACACGGGTGCCAGTGCTGTTGTCACTGTCACCTCCATGTCCCAGCCCTCTGAGGGATTTTTTCTCCTTCCCTTCACTGGACCGGACTCTTTGGAAAGTGGAAGGCTGGGAGAAGAAAACAAAACAAGGAAAGCAAAGAAGGGACCTGGTCTAGTGGAAAATTGGCCCGTGTAAGGGCTTGGAATGAGATGATCTTTAAAGGTCCCTCGAGACCCAAACCATTCTGAGATTCTGTGATTTGCCACCAGGAGTCATCTGAGCTTTCAATGCCCATGAGGATCTGGTGAATGATGCAAGGCCTAATATAACTTGCCAAGACCCTGATGCTGTGAGGACAGCTCACTTTGTCAGCCTCTGATTCTGGAGTTTGGAGCCAGGTTTTGCTCCTTGTACCCCTGTGAGCACCTTGGATGTCAGGGGAGAGATAAGCAGAGCCATCTAATTTGGGTGCTCTCCTTTGAGTACAGTCCAGTGAAGAGGAATCCAGAGGAGGTCAGGGCTGGGTGGATCTCACCCCAAATAAGATTCCTGGATTGGTTTGGGTTGGAAGGGACCTTTAAATATCACCCAGTTCCAAGCCCTTTCCATGGGCAGGGACACCTTCCACTATCTCAGGCTGCTCCAAGCTCTGTCCAACCTGGCCTTGGACACTTCCAGGGCTGGGGCAGCCACAGCTTCTCTGGAAAACCTGGTCCAAGGTGTCCCCAGACTCACAGAGAAGAGTTCCTTCCTAATAACCCATCTAAACCTCCCCTCTTTCAAGCAGCTTGCCCAGAAGGCTTCATCTTGTGATGGATTGGTGATTGTCCCCTTGGCTTTAAAACACACCCAGGGACTTGGCACAATTCCCTGCTGCCTAAATCCGGGCTCGGGTCTGCTGCCACAGCTCAGGTTGGTGTAAAATCTCTCTCCACACAAATTCCTGAGGCCCAGGTGACCTCCATGAGTCTCTGCAGCCCTCGAGGGCAGCACATGGGGTGGGGATGAGGCGCTGGGTGGGCCATAACTCAACACACGACCCTGAACAGGGCAAGACCTCCTTGCAAATGTCCTGAGCTCTGCTCTGTGCTTGGAAGTTATAGCCTCTCTCCAGTGCCGAAGGAAGATCTATGGATCCCCTAGGGAAAATACAGCATTTCCATTCACCACCTCTTTGAATCTGCATCCTTTCCCCATCACAAGGAGGTAATTTTAGCCTTGATGCTTTATCTTCACAACACAAAGGCTCTTGGTTTCAAGTGCTGCACTTTTTTTTTCCCCTTTTTGGCAAGGAATTTTCTGGTTTAATTTAATTTAGGTTTTTCAATCAATGCCTTAAGCAGGAAGATGATGCAGATCAGGGAGTGTCTAAATGCACACAGACATCATGGGAAGTGGCAGATAAAGACCAGTGGAGATCTGTGCTCCATGAATAAAATGTCTTTTCAGGATCAATCATAAAATCCTAGACTGGTTTAGGATGAAGGGACCTTAAATATCATCTTACCCACACCCCAGGCATTGGCAGAAACAACTTCTACTAGATCAGGTTGCTCAGAGCCCCCTCCAGCCTGGATCATCAAATACTTTCCAAAAGTTTGGAGCTGTCAAGTGTAAGAAAGCAAAGGAAAGAGGTGGGAGGTTAGAGTGAGATCATATTTTTAGTGTGGTGCAGAAAATCTTCAGCAGACTTCAGGATGAAGCGAAATTCTGCTCCAGTCAAAGTCAAACAACAGAATGAACACCATTTTCAGCAACAAATGTCAGGTATTGAAAAATTTCTTTACAATGTTGAAAAGGACAGAATGTTTCAGTCCTTCATCTGAAATTGCCTGTTTGGAATTTCTCCTGTTCTTTTATCTGAAAAATTTATTTTAAGAACTGAAAAAAAAAAAAAACCCAAAAAACCCAACACAGAAATAAACCTCAGAAAGCAAAACACTGTGTTCTGATGTCACTGAAACAAACCTTTGCTTTCAGCTGAAGTTTTTTGTTCTGGTGCCTTTGTTTGAAGCTTTCAGCATTTCAGGGGCTGTTCAATTTCAAAACGGAAAAACCCCATAAGTTCTGGAATTTCCCAGTAATCAGAAAGTCTGGTCCACTTTTAATGAAATCACTTCCAAGTTGCCAGTTTTGTTTTCATCCACATCATGGTTTATTTGTTCTGAACAAGTTTCCATTGGGATTAATTAAAGGGGGATTATTTAAAAAAAAAAGAGGGAGAGTGACATTTTACACAGACAAAGAGTGACAGGACAAGGGGAATTGTTTTTAAATGAAAGAGGAAAACGTTGGGTGGGAAACTGGGGAGAAATTCCTCCCTGTGAGGGTGGTGGGGCCTTGGCACAGCTTTCCCAGAGAAGCTGTGGCTGCCTCATCCCTGGAAGTGTCCAAGGCCAGGTTGGATGGGGCTTGGAGCAACCTGGTCCAGTGGAAGGTGTCCCTGTCCGTGACCATGATAAAATGATAAAATTGAGTGATTTTTACGTCCCTTCCAACCCAAACCAACCCAGAATTTTTTCTCTGTTGATCTCATGTCACCTCCCTGAGTCCAGACGTCAAGAAAAAAAAAATAATTCCCTATTTTATTTTTTTTTTGGTTCTTCTGGCCTCTCTTGATTAACTCTTGTACATGATGTTCTCTGAGAGGTACCTGCTACTTTCATGAGAAATGAACTGGAATAATTTATTCATTTGCATTCCGACACTGCAGTGGAGACAGGAAAGGCTGACAAATGGGTTCACACCAGCTGGTTAAATCTAGCATGGGAAAAGGAAAAACCCAGGAAAGGTTATTTTGCCAAGGGATCAGAGGAGATGAGGTCCAAGAGAGGAATCTGCTTTAAAAAGAGTGAAACCCCTGTTCGTGTGTGACAGTAAATAACCAAAATAATTATTCTGTGTGCAAAATAGGTGGAAAGGTTTTTCCCTTCTTGCCAAGAAGAAATCTTGGTTTTCCCTGTGGAAGCCACTGACCCTTGGGAAAGGGGGAATGTCACCATGTCTCTTTAACAAGGTCATGCCTGGTTCTGAAGGTCGTGGCTGCCAGGGTTGCTGATGGCAGGAGAGCTAAAGCTGATTATTTTGGGAGATTTTTTACTTTCAAACCCGCAATGCTGCCTTTCTATCCCATGAATGATTTAGGATTCTTGGATTTTAATTTGGTTCTTTTCTTTCTTCCCAGTTTAAAGATTCAGGACCAGAGGCAGAGACAAATAATCAGCTGATTAATCTCACAGAAAATCTGAAGATTTTCTCTTTTTTTCTTGTGACAAAATTAATGCATGCTGTGAGCGAGCCAGAACCCAAAGTCTGGCAAGGCACTGACTTGGAAACTCATGAAAAAAGGGGATAATTTCAGGTGTGACCTCCAGAGTTTGGGGTCCCAGAGGAGAGCCCAGAGTGGATGAGAATGAAGAATGTCCAGCTGGGAATGTCCATCCTGGAGAAGAGAAGGCTCCAGGGAGACCTTTGAGCCCCTTCCAGTGCCTAAAGAGGCTCCAGGAGAGCTGGAGAGGGACTTGGGACCAGGGATGGATGGACAGGACAAGGGGGAATGGCTTCCCTTCCCCAGAGGGCAGGGATAGATGGGATTCTGGGAAGGAACTCTTCTCTGTGAGGGTGCTGAGGCCCAGGTTTCTCAGAAAATCCGTGGCTGCCCCATCCCTGGAAGTGTCCAAGGCCAGGCTGGACAGAGCTTGGAGCAACCTGGGATACTGAAAGTTGTCTCTGCCCATGGCATGGGTGTGGAATGGGATGAACTTTTAGATCCTTTTCAATCAAACCATTCCATGATTCCACGATTTCCTGATCCATCTGTTACCCACAGCTTGTGGGCCCTCAAATGTCTCTTTCGTGTACCTTTGACTTCCTGGGATAAATGATGTCTGGTGCTCCTCTACTGCTTTCTAACAGCTCCAACCCCAGGATTCCCACTGGAAAAATTCAAATTATAAATAGAATTATAGGATGGTTTTTATGTTATCCTGCAGAATTTTTGTCATCTTTAATTTCGTGTGGTTACCCTTAGTTACGTAAATAAAATTATTTTTTCCCATAGAAATGCCATGTATTTCTATTAATGAATCTTTTGCTCTTCCTCTTGGGGAGAATCAAACAGATGGGATTTATTTTTTGAGCATTAAAACGTTATCAAATTTTCATAACAAATAATTGCTTCATATTTAAACAGTGTTGGAACAAAAAAAACAGGTACTGGGGCCTTCCATCCTCCAAACACAACAGTGGGACATTAAGTCCTCATCTTCTTGCAAGGTCACACTACAGACACACATTACTTAAATTAGTGGGTCCTGAGGGTACTTTTAAGATGCTGGATTGGTGGCATTTGAGCTTGGAAAATGAACGTAAGAGGAGGGTCAGGAAGTGCTTCTCCATTCCCTGCTAGATGGTGACACCTCATTTTTCTTTTCTAAAAGCCTTTTCTGGAAATCAATGAGCTCGAGCTCCCCGTTAGGAACTTCTGTGGGGTGGCAAAAGCTGTGACTGCAAAGTCCAGCTTCTCCCGGGGACTGAGGGAAGGTGAAAGCTGAGAACTTGCCCTTGGCAGTGACTGGGATCAGGCACTGAGGGACTGGAATGAAAGGGGAATATTCCTGGTTGGGAAGGACTTAGGTGGAGGGAGGGAGGAGGACTCAAGCCTTTTGTCTCTCACAAGAAAATACGTTGCAATAAGAAACAAAACCCTGTCACTTTTGTCAAGCCATCTCCTTCTTTCTCCTCCTTTCTCCTCCTTTCTCCTCCTTTCTCCTCCTTTCTCCTTCTCCTTCTCTTTTTTCCTTCTCCTTTCTCTTTTTCCTTTCCCCCTCCTTTTCCCCTTCCCCTTCCTCTTCCTCCTTTCCTCATCCCTTCCTTCTTTCTCCTCCTTTCTCCTCCTTTCTCCTCCTTTCTCTTCCTTTCTCCTTCTCCTTCTCTTTTTTCCTTCTCCTTTCTCTTTTTCCTTTCCCCCTCCTTTTCCCCTTCCCCTTCCTCTTCCCCCTTTCCTCATTCCTTCCTTCTTTCTCCTTCATTCTCCTTCTCCTCCTCCTCCTCCTTCTCCTTCCTCTTATCCTTTTTCCTTCTCCTTCTCCTTCCCCTTCTCCTTTCCTTCTCCTTTCCCTTTTCCTTCTCCTTTTTCCTTCTCCTTTCCCTTTTCCCTCTCTTTCCTCTCGCCCCTTTCCTTCCCCCTTCTTCTCTTTCCTCTTCCCCTTTTTTCTCTTCCCTCCCCCTTCCACTTCTGCTCCTCCTTCTCTTCCTTCTCCTTTTTTCCCTTCCCTCTTTCTCTCCCTTTCTCTTCCTTCTTTGGACTCCTCTCCCAGCAGGAGCAAAGAGGACAATTGACAACAGATTGGTTTTTTTCCCCCTTGTTTTCTTTAGAAAGAAATTATTTATCCAGAATTAATCTTCATCCATGAACTTTCCTCAACAATTACTGGGAGAGGATGAAAACTGGTTCCTCACAGACTCAGTACCATGGTCAAGTGAGATGCTTCAAAGTGGTCTATGTTGCTAAATTTTTGGGTGATTTCACTTTTAGTTTTGATTATTGGGAAGAAACAGCTGCAGGAAAAGGGAATCCAGCTGTTTCCTCCCTGTGCCTGGTTCTCCCTTTTATTTAGATTAGCTCTGAAGTCCTGCACTGAATTCAGCAGCTCCTTTAAGTGTGTGATTCTTTAATACTCATTTTTAAAGAGGTCTCTCATTTTTCTCCCCAGAAAAAGCTCTTGGGCTGATCTCTGTGGAAATTATATCTTCTCTGTGCTGCTTGGCATCAGGTCTGATATCAATAACTCAGAGCTGGACACTCCTTGGGTTCAAGGAGTCACTGCTTGAATAACGGCTGCTCCTAGCTCTGATGTTACATCCCAGATGTGACATGGATAAAATCCACTCTGGGCTTGGATGAATCACTGGCTTTTGTTGAGGAAACCAGTAGAAGAGAGGTGGGAGAAGTCTTTATGTGCTACAGAGAGCAAAGCCTTACTCACTGCAGATCCTCTGGCTGAACAAATGAATGAAACAGCCAGAAGTCAATTAATTTACAGCCACAAGCCCTGCCCTGACTTGTCCTTGCAGTGAGTTTGACTTTGGCTGTCTCTGGGCAATTCCACGAAGTTTTATGCTGGAAAAACATTCCCACTGTGGAATAATTGAGATGGCAGTGGGTAAATCTGCTCCGTGGGGATTTTACGCAGCTGCTCTGAAGGATCCTCCCAGCTCCCATCCCATCTGTGTCCTGCCAATCAGTGGGGTGGGCACTGCCCAAAGCAGATGCTGGTGCTCCCATCCCCTGTGGAATTAGTGACAATGTTGTCCTAGAAAGGTGATAAATCAATAATGTCCTCTCTAGCAGTAGGGAAAACAATTTGGAGTGGAATTTGGTCTGTGCCGTGGGAAGCAGGGTGCAGTCTGAGCAAAGCACAGATGATGGCAGCAAAGTATAAACCCAGGAAAATATCAGTCCTATTTAATAAAGAGCTGAGGAACTTATTAAGAAATTTCTGGGAAGCTGATCTTTGGGATCCCTACTGGAAATAAATCCTTCCGAATACACCTGCCTGCAGGAACACCAAATTTCTGTCATCACAACAGAACCAAGAAAAATATTTTACAAGAAAAATATTTGCTTGTAACAGGAGCTCACAGTGGATAGAGAGGTGTAATTGCTCCCATGTTAATTAGTACAGTTCTAACACAGTCCCCAAGGAACTCATTCCTGTTTTCTTTTCTTTTGCTAAAAGCTTGCGACTGTCAAAATCCTCTTGCTTTCAGACAAGTTACAACTTTGGGAATACATCTGGGATCACTGGGAATGTGTTTATTCACGGACAGCAGAGTGATTTGGTGTTACTTCTCGCCTGGGTAACTTCTCCTGAGTTCCCCTGCATTGGAAGTGTTCAAGGCCAGACTGGATAGGGTTCAGACTGGATGTTCTTTAAGGATTTTTTGGGTTGGAAGGGATCTTAAAAAGCATCTTGTTCCACCCCTCTGCCATGGGCAGGGAAATCTTCCACTATCCTAAGCCCCATCCAACTTGGCCTAAAATACTTCCAGGGATGGGACATCTACAATTTCTCTGGGATACCTGTGCCAGGGCCTCACCACCCTCACGGGGAATAATTTCTTTCTAATGTCCAATCTAAACTTACCCTCCTTCAGCTTAAGGCCATTCCCCTTCTCCTATCACTGCATGTCCTTATCCAAAGTCCCTCTCCTGGTTTTTAGGAGCCCTTTAAGCACTGGAAAGGGCTTTAAGGTCTTCCTGAAGCCCTCTCTTCTCCAGGCTGAACATCCCTGACTCTCCCAGCCTGCGAGAATCAAAGGAACTCTGCTCCTCCAGCAGCACAGCCTGACTTTTTTGGGGGGACAATTTTCCAGAGATGCAGAGCCTTTGGTGCATTTATTCCTTGCTGGATGAGCAGTCCTGTGGCTCAGCAACCTGCACCAACTTCTCGAGCTCCACTAACAGATGTAACAGAGCCGCCCTGGAGCTGTCAAGTCACTTTTTTGCCATCTCCAGGATGTGGAATCATCCGAGAGCTTGCTCAGTGCCTGGCAACCACAATAGGTGTTAAGAGCTGCAGTGAAAGGGCTGCTTAACTTGACAACCAACAACACCCCCTGGCCTTTCTGTGTCTGTCACTGTCTGAATAAAACATTTTGTCAACAGCCTGATTTCTCTCGGAACAAGTCGCCGCTGTCACCTGCTCGGAGGCAAAGCCGAGGGGAAGTGCTGGGAGACAGAGAAAACTCCTGCTGGAACAGGAGCTGAGTCAGCCTTAATTCTGACCAGGCAGGGAAAAATCCCTGTGAGAGTGAAAGCTTTTGGCAAAACATGATAGTTGTGTTGGTATGGGATGGATGGAGGGATGGATGGAAAAAGGCATGGGCTGGTCCAAGGAGAGGAGCAGAGGGCACCACTTTTCAGAGGAACAGATGGGTCTCATCAGTGATGCCACAGTGGGAGGGTGGCACTGGCAGTGGGATGCTCAGCCCACCCTGTCCTCCCACACTGGATCATTCCTGGGATGCCTCAGATCTGAGCTGCTCTGGCTGCTCCAAGAGATGCCTTGTGAAGGCTGACCTAGAACAGAGACTGGACAGAGCTAAAGAATAAAGTAGGGATTTATTAGAAGGCCTCAATGGATCCACCTTGGGCAGCATAAGAGCCCAGCCAGGGCTACACCCAAGATGAACCAAAATGGTCACAAAATGCATGACTCATGAGGTCTCATTTTTATAAGTTTTGGTCCATTTGCATATTGGAGTTAATTGTGCAATTACAGCTTTAGCCCATGCAGTCCCATCCTTCTTGTTTTATCTCTTCAGTCCACGTTATTTATACTCTTGGGCCTGAGATTTGGATCATTTGTCCTTGGTCCCCAGCTAGAGAAGGAATTGTTTTGTCTCCCTACTCTGTGTACAGAGCTCACCATCCCCTAATATGAAGCCCAGACCCACACACTAAAGCAGCACAAAATCTGAAAAATATAAAAGATGATCCCTGAGGTATCACCAGGACCTCGGGGACTGCCCCAGACCAGTCCAGATCCATGGTTCAACATATCAGGGGCCGAGACTACGATGAGAAAAGTTCATGTTTCTTATCTCCATTGACACCAGACAATGAAATCCAGCTGAAGGCCACCCTCAGTGCCAGGTGAAGGTAGTCCTGGATTTAAAGTTGGTCTTGGGTCCCGCATTTATTTCAAGGCAACAGTTGAAAACTAAGCCAGAGCAACTTTCCAACAGCCCTCTGGGTTCCTCATGGAAGGAAAAAAAGCAGAGTTCCTGATGGGACAATTGCACACTGCAGGAAACGGGGCCAGCTGAACATCATGTTCCCAGCAAGCCAGAGCCACACAACAGTTTGTGCTGGAAGAGCTCTAAAAGATCGTCTTGTCCTAAGATCCTGCTGTGGGCAGGGTTGTCTTCCACTATCCCAGGTTGCTCCAAGCTCCATCCAACCTGGCTTTGGACACTTCCAGGGATGGGGCAGCCACAGCTTCTCTGGGAAACCTGTGCCAGGGCCTCACCACCCTACCAGGAAAGAATTTCTTCCCAAAATCCCATCTATCCCTGCCTTCTGGCAGTGGGAAACCGTTCCCCCTTGTCCTGCTACTCCATCTCTTGTCCAAAATCCCTTTCTAGGTCTCTTGGAGCCTCTTCAGGCACTGGAAGGGGCTCTGAGGTCTCCCTGGAGCCTTCTTTTCTCCAGGCTGGACATTCCCAGCTCTCCCAGCCTGGCTCCAGAGCAGAGGGGCTCCAGCCCTTGGAGCATCTCCAGAGACTCCTCCACATCCCTCTGCTGTTGAAGACCTCAGGGATGGATGCTGTACTCCATGGGGAACACCTCCAGAGCGAGCAGGAGAATCTCCTCCCTCACCCAGCTGGTCCCAGGTCCTTTAGTGCAGCCCCTGACACGGCTGGAGTTGGGTTGACTCCCATTCCAGCTGTCTCTGGGCTGCTGCAGGACATCTGCAGCCTCCCTGCCCGGAAAGCAGTGACACCCTGCTGGAGCCCTGGTTCCTGAGAATTTTAGACTTTCTGTGCTGACAGACACTGACCCCCAAGAGAACACTGCATTTGACCTGAGGCCGTAGAGAAGACTTTCAAAATTAAATAATAGAACTGGGATTATGGGTGTGTAGTTTGAATAAAAGTGTGTAATATCACATGGCAGAAAAATTAAGAGTTTAAAGTTTTAAAATATAGTAGTAGATATAAAACAAGATAAAAGTTTTAGAGCAGAAGTTAGTCCTTCTTCTTTACCTTCCTCTTCACCTTCTTCTTCATGAGTTTAAGTAGTATTGTATGATTAGATAAAAAAACCCTCATTGCGGAACAAGAGCAGTTAGTTATTAGGTTAAAAGTAAAAATAATTTAAGTGTAATTTCTTAATTAGACAGTTTATTCTTAAAAAGGCCTTGTAGAGAGAGAGATACAACTCCATTTTCACCTATTACAGAGGTACTGTAGAACTCACAGCTTGTAAGACTGTAATATAAATAAGAACTAATAAACATCTGAGTCGGAACAAGAAATTAAATCTTGTGATTTAGTCCCAACCTTAACAAAAAAGAAGCAAAACACTTGACATTAATGGTGCCCTATGTGAGGATTAAAGAAAAGCAAAGGAATTGACAATACCCCTACTCCTTGGCCACGTTCAGGTTGTAATCATTCCAAGGGAAAGGTTTTTCCTCCTGACAGCTCCTCACCTCAATCCCAGCTGATGTTTCCAATTTGTAAAAATACTGCTCAGGAAGTGTCAGAAAAAGGTAGAGCTGTGCTTAGGATTTGAAGTTTGCATGGAAGCACAAGCAGGGGTTAAAGCTGAAGACTCTACAAGTCCTGTCTGGATAATTCCAGCACTGCAAATGCTCCCCAGCTATTCAGGAATCTCCATCTCCTCCAAGGCCATAGATTTCCATAATACTGGAGAAGGAGATAAGAAAAATCTGTCTGAAGAGATTTTATCCCAGCCCTTAGAAGAAGAGAGGAAAAGAGACCCGAGGCCTTCTCATTTCCATGATGCTGAGAAAGCTGATCTGTGGCAGAGGAGTAGGGAAAGCATGCTTGGAATGAAGAACTTTCTGCTTCAGAAGAGGCCTTTGTCCCAAAATTCTGACTGGAGCAGGACTTGCCTCTTGTCACTTAGGGGAGTAATTTCTGGGGGTTTACAGTGAGCCATCTCTTCTCAGTTTTAGCAGTGTGACTGCTTCCAGCTGAGCTGGCTGGGGTGGAAGGTTGGGCTGCAGATTGTCCAGAGAAATTGTGGATGCTCCACCTCTGGAAGTGTTCAAGGCTGGCTTGGACAGGATTTAGAGGAGTCTAGTAGAAGGTGGCCCTGCCCATGGCAGAGGGGTGGAACGAGATGATTTCAAAGTCCCTTCAAACCCAAACCATTCCACAATTTTATGGTTCTCTGCAAAGCCAAGGTGTTTCTCAGAGCACCAGGAGCACTTTCTCACCTTGAGATCCAGAATGCCAGAGGGGAAGCTCCTCCGTAGATCCAGCTTTGGAACCCTGGGCAGGAGAGGAGCTGCAGCTGGGTCACAGCTCTCCTGCTGTGGATGAGATCCACAGTCCTTCCTTTCCCTGTCACATTTCCACAACTCACCGTGGAAGTGATTTTCATGGCTGGGAGGTGGGAAAGAACCAAGTTAGACTTGCTGCTGATGCTGTGAGTGTGTCCTCACCATTTCCTGAGGTGGAAATCCCTGGAAATAAGAGATGGAAACACCATCACCTTTGCTGAAATTGTATCTTTGGACTCATATTTAGGCCCCAGTGTCATTCCAACAGTTTTAACTCTGAACAGCTCTCAACAAGCAAAGCAAGAATTTCCAAGATATCTAATCCCCCTTTTTGTATGGCCAGGAAACAATCACAGCTTTTCAAATCACTCCAAATACTCCTTTCTTTCATTATTTTCCACAAAAAGCCTGTGCTGAGAAACCAATGTGTTACAGGGATCTGATGGATGGCCGAGTGTTTATGGAATGTCACCTAAAATAACTCACAGCAAAGAGGTGTTTGCCTGCTCCTGGGATGCAGCAGGAATTACTTCCACACTATTGCACTGCTAGGAGATATAAATGACAATCATTTAAACCAAATAAAGGCTTTAAATTACATCATACATTTTCTTTTAATCCTTTGCAATATTTTTAAAGGCAAAAATGTCTGAAACATCCAGAATGGATTGGTTGTTCATTATTCCTGAGGAATAATCTGCAAGGCCAGGCTGGATGGGCTTATGGAGGGTGTCCCTGTCCATGGCAGGGGGTTGGAATGGGACGATCTTGAAGGTCCTTTCCAAGATAAACCACCCCATAAATCTATGCAGAACTTTCCTTAAGCATTTCCATAAATTTAAACACACACATAAAAAGAGGGGAAAATTATTATTATTATTATTATTATTATTATTATTATTATTATTATTATTATTATTATTATTATTATTATTATTTGGAAATAACTTTTGGGACAATTTGCTCAGATCTTGCCTTCTAGAAACACCAAGTGATGTCAAAGGGGAAGCCTGGGAAAGCCAGATTTCATGGAAGGGAAGATGAAGTTGAGAATGGGGTCATCAAAGACAGGCTCTTGGTGTTCCCAAGGCTATGGAAAAAGGTTTGTTGGATCAGGCACCAGATTTGGTCAGATCAGGAAGGACTTTCCCCTTATAATTTCAGTCATCCATGTCAAACTGACTTTTATTTTCACTTTCCATCCTGCCCAACTAAAAATATTACAAAAGACAAATGATAAAATTGTCCTTAAGTGCAAGCACAGATTTAATTGGCGACCTCTTGCTTCATTTAGTAATGGTGATATTTAACTTATATAAAATCTCTGACTAAACTGGGGTTGTTAAAATATAGAGAAAAAAAAAATCTCTCTGCATTCCTCCTCCTTTCCCAGCACTGAGTTTGAGTCACAAGACCATTTCAAAGTCATTTTTAGGTTCGTAGCCTGGAGTGTTCCTGGCTCCTGGCGGAGTTTGGTGCATCTGTGAGAGGATAATTTTGCACCCCCAGAGAGGGATGTGATGAAGAGCAGAGCCCTGGTTCTTCTCACAGTGCCAGCAACAGATGGGACCCCCTTGTGAAGGACTCCAAACCCGAGTGATGCACGTGGATGGGGAGCGGGGATCACCGTGTTCTGCAGGAGAGGCTTTGTCACTGTCATGTTTTATGAAAAATCCTCTTTGCCCAGGATTTTCTCCTATGTTTGCTGCTCTGGAATGTGGTGTGGAGATTGTTTATCCAACATGTGAATTGTTTTGACTTAATGGCCAATCAGAGCCAGCTGTGTTGAGGCTCTGAGGAGCCATGAGTTTTTATTATTCATTCTTGTTAAGCCTTCTGTCTGTATCCTTTCTCTTCCTTTGGTAAAGTTTTAGTATAGCATAATATAATATAATATAATATAATGTAATGTAATATAATGTAATATAATGTAATATAATGTAATATAATATAATATAATATAATATAATATAATATAATATAATATAATATAAACATAATATAATTTAATGTAATGTAATATAATATAATAATCAGCCTTCTGAGAACATGGAGTCAAGTTCTCAATTCCTCCTTCATCCTGGGGACCTCACAAATACCACAAGCCTTGGTTGCTCTGGCAGCATGGTGGCTTCTTGTTGGAATCCTGGATGCTGAGAATTTCAAACTTTCTGTGCTGAAGGGCACAGACCCACCAAAAAATACTGTATTTGACCTGAGGCCATGGAGAAGGCCTCCAAAATTGATTGGTAGCACTGGGATTATGGGTGTGGGGTTTGATTAGAAGTGTGTAATATCACTAGGTGGAGTGAGACAAGACTTAGAGTTTAAGGTTTTAGAATACAGCAATATATGTGGGGCAAGATGGAGGTTTTAGGGCAGTGGCTGGTTGTTCTTCACCTTCTTCTTCATGGGTTTATGTGATATTTTGTAATTGGACAAAAAAGTCTGCATTGCGGGCTTCGAGTGATTAGCTATTGGGTTAAAAGTGAAAATAATTTAGGTGCCATTTCTTAATTGGATAGTTTAGCCTTAAAAGACCTTGTAACAAGAGATAGTCATTAGCCATTTTGTGTCTTGTAAGCAAAAGACTGCAGAACTCACTGCTGTGGAACTGTAACAGAGATAAGAAAAAATAAACATCTAAGCCTGAATGCAAACTGTTGTCTCAGGTGCCTTCAATCCCAATCTCAACAGAGGTAGTAAAAAGAAACAAAAAAAACCAGCAGCTTCTGTTGGGACAGGATTGAATTGTTCCAGGAATGGACCAGGAGGTGGCACAAACACAGAGTGATGAGGTTCCAGCTCTCCGAGTGCCACGGTGCAGGTGCAAGATGAGATGGAAGAGGTAGCAATGCCAAAAAAAAAAACCTGAACCAGCCCAAAAAAATCCCAAAAAAAGAAAAAAAAAAAAAAGGAAAACCAGAGGGACACCACAAGGAATCCCAGTTAGGCTCTCTTGAACATCATCAGTCACTGCAGGAGGTTGTGGTTGGTTCATCTTTAGAGATTTGGGGTTGGAAGTGATATGAAGATAAGGGGACAGTGATAAAATTTTTAAAAAGGAAGAAATTGAGGGGTTGGAGCATGTCCAGAGAAGGGAGTGGAGTTGGGGAAGGGTCTGGGGCACCAGGAGTGGCTGAGGGACCTGAGAGGGCTCAGCCTGGAGAAAAGGAGGCTCAGGGGGGACCTTTTTCCTCTCTACAAGGCCCTGAAATGAGGTTGTATGGTCTCTTCACCCAAGTAACAAGCAACAGGCCAAGAGGAAATGGCCTCAAGTTGTGCCAGGAGAGGTTTAGCTGGATATCAAGAAAAATTTCTTCATCAAAAGGGTGTTATAATGATTTGAGGGCGCCAGGATATCTACTTGGGCACCTTGAAATAAAAAGAAATGGAAAAAGCCCCTAAACCTGGTTTATACATTCCCAGATAGAAATGCTTGAATTTAGGTCTCTGTAGATCCAGGATAAAACATTTCCATTTTAAGTGGAAGTGAAACTGTTTCAGAGTGAATTACCTGAAGAAAAAAAACCCCTATTTTTTCAAGTCCCATTGCCCCTAATTTCCCTTCTGCTCCCCACAGTTATTGCTCCCCATGGTGTCTTCTCCCTGAGTCACTGCAATCTTCCAGGAGATCTGTGGATCCACATGTGAACTTAAAATAATTCAGGGAGAGCCTCACTAAGCACATCTCGGGCTTGATACAGAAATATTCCTTCTGGTATTTCTGCTCACTCCCTGTCATCCCAAAACTTGGGCTGAGGATGGAATTCATTGTGAGATTTTTCTGTTCAGGCCTTTTCTGTTCAGACTTGTCCATCAAAATCCACATTAATGATGGGTTTAATTTTGTAAAAATTGTGTGGCTGAGTGTTCGAGACATCTGAGAGAGGGAAGAGCCCATTCCAACTCCCAGTGCTGGGATTTCACAAATTTTGTATGAAAACCTTCATCGCCCACCCCCTCCACCTGTTTCTCTGGATCCATCCCAAAGGAAACCCTCTAGCAGACCCAAGGATTAGGGCAAGGCCAGAAAGCAAAAGGATTTGTCAATTCTTTGACATCAAAGCACTGAGATATCAAAGGAACTAAAGCACTTACAGACACAGAAACAATTTTTGAAGAAGCCTCCTGGGTCTACGTATTTATCTTGGCTTCTTTGTTTCATTTGATAAAAAAGGTGAGTTGTGATCCCCCATAACCCAGAGATGATCTCCAGAATTTTAATTCAGATTACCAACCTCTACAAAGAGTTGTCTGGTGGTGGAGATAACCCCAAACCCCCTGGAAAACCAGGGATGGGAAAGTTTGTCTGTGGGTTTGATCTGTGCCGTCTGCAAGTCAGGAGTAACCAGAAGGATTTAAATAAAAATATCTGGACAGGGTCAGGATAAAGTCCCTGTAAAATGACATCAAAGATTCACAGGAAATAAGAGAATGTGCATAAGAAAAGCTGTCACAGGGTGAGTATCATTGAACACCAAAATGGTTTGGGATGGAAGGGACCTTCAAGATCATCCAGTTCCACCCCCCTGCCATGGGCAGGGACATCTTCCCCTGGACCAGGCTGCTCCAAGCCCATCCAGCCTGGCCTTGAACACTTCCAGGGACGGGGATGTAGTGATCTATTCCCCTAAAGGACATCACAGTCCAGAGTCTTTGGACATAGACATGGGATTTTTGTGATGTATATTCCAGTATTAATAGCTCCTCCCTTCCTTCCCCAGGAATTTATCCTGTTTTTAACCACTTTAAGTGGACACAATATCCTGTGGGAAGAATTTCACATCTTCCCTGTGTTTGTGTCAGGAAACGGGCACTTTGTGCCAGAGTAATTACCTTTGTGTCATAAGTCTGAGTAAGATTTTAGGTCACAGGGATCATCCACAATAAAATACAAGCAATGCTTGGATATTCCTTATTTATTCCACAGCCTGGATGCTTAACCACGGATCAAAGCCCTGTTGTGCTGAGCACTGTGGAAAAACAAAAATTTCTCCTGCAGCAGGACAGAACACCAGAATGTCTGCAGGGCTTCTCCTTGGCACTGCTCCAAAGGCTGGACAGAGGAGCTGTCTTTGCAGAAAACCACGGAATCATCTGCTCCAGGTCATGATGGCAGAGAGAGGAATGGACCTGGGGACCTTCCTCTCCACCACCCTTTGCTATCCCTGCTGAGAGACCACGGATGTTCCTTATAAATAAGGAACCATAAAGGCTGGAAGCTCTCAACTCTCACCTTGCACTCTCAGAGCTCCTCAGCATTTCCCACAGTCCAGGGTGGGTTATTTATATTGACATACCAATTAATAAATAAGACACAGAATTAAATAATAAATGGGGAAAAATAAAGAATTTGTTATTTGTTTACCTTCCTTCAATCAGACACTTGGGATCAGATGCTTGGGACATGGATTATTAGTGGATTACTATTGTGTGTTAAAATCAACAAGAACTGGAGGAGATTCTACAGGAGAATCAAGGAAAATTATTATGTTTTATTATGTAAAAAATTATGTTATTTAATGTGAACCTGGTCAGTTTGGGTAGATTCACCTCAGAGACAGAGAACAGACCCTGCACTGATTTATTTCATATCACAGACAGAGACTTGTTAAGAAACCATGGAATCATGGAATGGTTTGGGCCGAAAGAGAACCTAAAGATCATCAATTTCCAAGCCCTGCCATGGGCAGGGACACCTTCCACTATCCCAGGGTGCTCCAAACCCCATCCAACCTGGCCTTGGACACTTCCAGGGATGGGGCAGCCACAGCTTCTCTGGGCAACCTGTGCCAGAGCCTCACCACCCTCACAGGGAAGGATTTCTTCCCAAAATCCCATCTAAGCCCATCCTCTGCGAGTTTAAAGACATTCTCTGTGTCCTGTCACTCCATCCCTTACCCAAAGTCCTTCTCCAGTTCTCTTGGAGACCCTTTAGGCACTGGAAGCTCTCCCTGGAGCCTTCTCTTTTCCAGGCTGGACATTCCCAGCTCTCCCAGCCTGGCTCCAGAGCAGAGGGGCTCCAGCCCTTGCAGCATCTCCAAGGCCTCCTCTGGACTCACTCCAGCAGCTCCACATCCCTCTGCTGTTAGACCCCAGAGCTGGATTCTGTGCTTCAAGTGGGGTCTCATGAGTGTGGAGTAGAAGGGAAGAATCTTCTAATCGATGGCGAAGAATTTTGTGGATCAGGAATATTCCTCGCATCTAAACTTTCCACACCTAAGATGAAGACAATGATCCTCTTGGGTAGAAAAATTCCTTGAGAATTATCGCATCCTTCTATTCTACAGAGCAGGAGATGCCTGAAAGTGGATTTTTTTTTCTAGTTTCTAAATTAAAGTATTGTGTAATATTGGCAGTGTGTGGGGTATAAAGCCATGGACACAGACATTGGCTTCTCCAAGAGATTTATGGCAGAATTCCAGACTAAAGCTGACTCACATCTGTCTGGATCTGAGGACAAGTGGCAAACTCCTCCTTTGGCTGCATCTGTCACAGCAGGACACCTTTCTCAGGCAGAAAAACTTTCAAACAACACCTGCCAAGTTGGAGCAGGGGAAGTCTCCATTTGTTTTTGGGTGATTTGCCAGAGGAATAAAATGCAGACATGACTTTTTTGACTCCGGTGCAGAGTTAGCAAGAAATGAATGGAAAACGGGATGGAATTGTGCTGTAAAACTACACACTGTGGACTCCCTTTTCCCTACAGGGTTTATTCCAAAAGAGAAAGTGCACAGCAGAATCTTCCTGGCATTTTTAATGGGCAGTGGTCATTAGAGCCTTTCTCCTTGGGTGGACAATTAACCTCTCATTTTATGGAAGGTGAAAATGGTCATTCTTGATTTCAAGCATAAAATTTGCCTTGCATTAAGGGGGAAAAATAAATCCTCCAGAGCACAGAACAAAATAATCATGATGAATAAAGGATCTGTGAGGAATTGCTCTGCCAAATGATGATGGGACTCAACCAAAGATTTCTAAATGAGTTGAAAGAAAATCAGTTTTAATTCCGTTCCCAACTCTCAGCACTGTCTGCTGCATATTTGAGTCCTGAATACTCATGAACAAAACTCCTTAATTTAGCTGTTTCCCAATTTTTGGTAGAAAACTGCAATGTCAGGTTAAGTTGCTCTGCATCTGTGACTGCAAAGCAGCAGTGGTTAATGAGCATCACCTAATGACAGAGCTGATGATGGAAATCTAAAATCCCTTCCAAAAAAAGGAGCTCACATTCACAGTGGCTCCCTAAAACACCAAAATTTGGGCTTTCCTGCAGAGAAGGGAGGCAAATTTGCCAGGCAAGGTGGCTCTGGAAGTGCTCTGAGGCCAATTTCTCTGGAAGGCTAAAAATGAGCTGATGGTTTATCTCCTCCAGAGATTCCCTTCCTAATCCTTTCCCTTATCAGGAACAAGTTTCTTATCAGTTCCCTATGGGGACATTAGTAAAGAGAGACAGCAGAGCTCAGCTGTCCAAACAATCCATGCTGGAAATGCATTTTATGCATCCCTTAGAGGCCAACCTGCACCTTCCTCCAAGATACAATTAAGGCTTTCTTTCTTTCTTTCTTTCTTTCTTTCTTTCTTTCTTTCTTTCTTTCTTTCTTTCTTTCTTCCTTCCTTCCTTCCTTCCTTCCTTCCTTCCTTCCTTCCTTCCTTCCTTCCTTCCTTCCTTCCTTCCTTCCTTCCTTCCTTCCTTCCTTCCTTCCTTCCTTCCTTCCTTCCTTCCTTCCTTCCTTCCTTCCTTCCTTCCTTCCTTCCTTCCTTCCTTCCTCTTTTTCTTTTTCTCTTCTCCTCCAGAGAGAACAAGGCTGGAGCATGATTACATTTTCATATTTGTACACCACTTCCTCCCTTCTCACTTCTGTGAATTTCCTGGAAGCATGGAATGGTTTGGGTTGGAAGATCACCTCATTCCATGGGCAGGGACACCTCCCAATTCCATGGGCAGGGACACCTCCCACTATCCCAGGTTGTTCCAAGGCCCATCCAATTTGGCCTTGGACACCTCCAGGGTTGGGGCAGCCCAGCTTACCTGGGAAACCTTTGCCAGGGCCTCACCATCCTCTCACAGAACAACTCCTTCCCAATATCCCATGTAAGCCCATCCTCTGTGAGTTCAAAGCTGTTCTCCTTTGTCCTGTCCCTCCATCTCTTGTCCAAAGTCCCTCTCCAGCTCTCCTGGAGCCCCTTCAGGCCCTGGAAGGGGCTCTGAGGTCTCCCTGGAGCATTCCCTTCTCCAGGCTGGACATTCCCAGCTCTCCCAGCCTGGCTCCAGAGCAGAGGGGCTCCAGCCCTCAGAGCATGTCCACAGCCTCCTCTGGACTTGCTCCAAGAAATATACATGATATTTCCAACAGAGATACATGAAATCCTGAGACAGTCTTGGCTGAATTTGGGGCCAAAGGTGGAAATCCTGGATTTATATATATATATATATATATATATATATATATAAATAAAAAATAATCCAAGATTTATATTTTAATTTTATATATTTATAATTTATATTATAAATATAAATTTTATATTTATAAATTTATATTATAAATATAATTTATAATTTATATATTTATAATTTAATTTTATATTTAATTAAATATATTTAATTTTATAATTTATATATTTATAATTTAATTTAATTTTATAATCCATAATTTATATATTTTATATATATATATATATATATATATATATATATATATATATATATATTTATACCTGGACACACTCTGTGGTGTGATAGCAGGCTGGGCCATTCCCTGTGGGGCAAAATGCCCTTCCTTGCATGAAAGAACTGAAAGAAATTTTCAGTTCCACAGTTCCTGGTGTGAACAGCTCAGTGCCAGGATGGTGTGACTAAGAGCTGCTCCCTCCCTTTCACAGTACATATATTTAGATCTCTGTGTGCATCTCTATCTGTACCATATAGATCAGTATCTATAGCTACATCTATCTATATCTATATGACAGAATCTTAGAATGGTTTGGGTTGGAAGGGATCTTAAAATCATCCACGTCCAACATGTTCCACTATCCCAGGTTGTTCCAAACCCCATCCAATCTGGCCTGGAACACTTCCAGGGATGGGGCAGCCACAGCTTCTCTGGGAAACCTGTGCCAGGGCTTCAGGACCCTCACAGGGATGAGTTTTTTCCTAATATCTGATCTAAACCTATTTTCTGTCAGTTTGAAGCCATTCCCCCTCATCCTGGCACTCCATGCTCTTGTAAATAATCTCCCTCCATCTTCCTTATCATCTCTTTCAGGTCCTGGAAGGCCACAATTAGTTCACACAGATTCTCTTTTCTGGGCTGAACATTCCCAATTCTCTCAGCCTTCCCTCACAGCAGAGCTGCTCCATCCCTCTGATCCCCTTGGTGCCTCCTCTGGAGTCGCTCCAGCAGCTCCAGGTCCTTCCCGTGCTGGGTCCCAGGGCTGAGGCAGCTCTGCAGGTGGGGTCTCACCTGAATGGGGCAGAGGGACAGAATTCCCCCCTCTCTTGCTGCCCAGACTGTGGGATGAACCCAGGACACTTTTGAATTTCTGGCGACTGGAGCACACATGGCTGGGTCATGTCTGGCCTCTCACCCACCAGCACTTCCAAATCCTTTTCCCCAGGGCTGCTCCATCAGCTCATCCCCAGCCTGGATTGATGCTGGGATTGACCCTGGAGTGGCACCAGCACTTGGTCTTGTTAACAAAAGCTTAATACAAACACAATATTAATACAATTAAAATATTAATATTGGTACAATAGACAAAATACTAATTTTTTAATGCAAGCCTATTTCCCACTCTCCTCTTTTTTTGTACTGGGAATGGAGATAAATTCCTCTTAAATCCTTTTATGCTTCCGGACCCTCTTTTTGCAGCAGCTGCAGAGCAGAAAATTAGAAATTTTCTCCCAGTTCCCCCTGTATCTCCTGTAAACCATGACTTGGAAGGCATCCCCTGACACAGCATATACAAACCAGCATTTTCTTCTCTGTCCAAACTGCTATCCCAGAGATTTGGAGGGTGAAAATCCTGTCTACAGCCGACCTCAGAAAAGGTTTTTCAGCAGGATGTGTGGCTTTCTCCTACAAGCTTCACTTCATAAATTATCTTTTGACAGAAATAATTTGAAACAAAAACAAAACAACAACAAAAAAGCAACTTTAAAAACAATGAATTGTGTGAATAATGAGAGAAGCAAATGTCCTTGAACAGGCTGTCACCTGCCTGTACCTTGCTGAGGCTTTAGCAGGAGTCAGTGTGAGTTTAATTAACACCTTCCTTGGCCCAAAATCACCGCATTGTTCTCAAACAAGGAGTGACACCTGGGTGAGAGCCTCCAGGTTTTTGTTATTTGTTTACTTTTTGTTATTTGTTATTTGTTATTTGTTGTGAGCCTTGGTTAATCCAGGTTTTGTTCCATTTCCTGGGACAGCAGGCTTGCAGCAGAGTACCTGGTGACAGCCCTTGTCACACCAGGGCCTCCCAGATGTGCCCGGAGTCTCGGGAAGCCCAGGACACGACTGTGCTTGCAAACAGCATCCAGTGGCTTTGCTGGATCTGTGCCTCTGCTCCTCCTCAAGTGCCAGCAGCACAGGAGGGAATTTCTCCTCTGGATGCCCTCACAGAATTTTAGTGACAAGAGTGATGCCTCAGGTTTTAGCTTTTATATTTTTCAGATTTCGTTTTTCAGATTTTGTTCTGCTTTAGAGTGTGGGTCTGGGCTTCATATTAGGGGATGTTAAGCTCTCTTCACAGAGTGGGGAGAAAATTCCTTCTCTAGCTGGGGACCAAGGACAGCCAATCCAGATGTCAGGCCCAAGAGCAGAAACAATGTGGACCAAAGAGAGAAAACAAGAAGGATGGGCCTTCATAACTTAAAGCTCTAATTGGACAATTAGCTCCGATATGCAAATGGACCAGAACTTACAAAAATGTGAGATGCTGTGACCGGTCGTCCATTTTGTGACCATTTTGTGTTGTGCTGCCCAAGGTGGATCTATTTGAGGCCTCTTAATAAATCCCTGCTTTATTCTTTAGCTCCATCTAGTCTCTGTTCTAGGTCAGCCTTCACGAGGTTGAGCACAAAGTTTGCAACACTGGAGTGGAATTGGAGCCTTTTGGAAAGCGAGGGAGGGCAGCAAGGTCCAGATGCTGGGGGAGCCTTGGCTGAACTCTGAGAGCTTTTCCTTTAAACAAATCCTCTTCTTATCTCCCGTTTTCCTGCAAGGTCTGGAAGGGGATTAGACTTTTGATGTTGGCCCACCTGGGAGCAGTCTCACCCCTTATCCATTTTGGTCCATGCTGTAGGATTTGACTTTGCTGTAAGATTCATCCCCTGACTCCCTGCCCTACTTTCTGGGGTCATGGGAAGGACATTGGACACTGGATGGTCCTTCCTGGCTGTGCACAGGATTTTAAACAGATTTAACATCTGCAGTCCCTGAGATCCAGGCTGGATCATTCATTTCTAGACAGGAACAAATGAAAAAATGGGATTTGAACGAAATTATCCTTAACATCCCTCCTAACACAATCCAATCTCCGCTACTACAATTCTTAATTGTTTTCAGACCTTTCAGGAATCTGCCTTCCATCACAATTTCCATAGGAGACAAGTTCAGACTGTGTCTTCCAACAAGTCCAAAACATTTTAAGGCAGAAACTTTGCCTTTTTTTAAGGGCAATGTATGTTTTGCCATTTATTTTCAGAGGATGCAGGATTTT
Source organism: Agelaius phoeniceus (assembly GCF_051311805.1). Taxonomy (NCBI): domain Eukaryota; kingdom Metazoa; phylum Chordata; class Aves; order Passeriformes; family Icteridae; genus Agelaius; species Agelaius phoeniceus. The sequence continues at coordinate 153,312,807 of NC_135265.1, read as the reverse complement.
ACCCGCTGATTTCAGCTTCCAGCAGACTGAGTCATCTCCTCAAGATCATCTTAGAGATTATAATTTCTGAAGGGTGAAAAACTGAGATAAACAGGGAGTCTTGGAAGCCAGATGTTGCATTAAAATTGTGGAATTAACCCAGGCGCAGTCACCTTAACTCTGACCCTTTCCCATTTCTCACAGTCTTGTAGATTTTGTATTTAAGAACCAAGCTCTAGGATGTCATTTTTGGTACAGATGACTGCAAGTCCAAGTGTGCTGTGCTATCTTTATGGCATTTTTAGCATAATAATATATTCTGTTCAAAACTGGTGATGTATGAACATAAATATATCTTATTTGCCTATTAACGTTAGACAGGAAAAGTCATTCTTTGTGCAACATCTGTAATGTGATCATTTCAATTTTATCTTCTCCTTTTAGGTGTCTGAGCAATAAACCTTGAAAGACATTATTTATGGAATTTGGTGCAATACCATCACTGTTATTACAGAATAAGAATTTTTCTACTCAAAAGAAGTTCTAAAGGTTGTGTTTTTTTTATTTTTTCTTGTCCCTCTAGAATTCTGATGTGGGATGATTCTTGTATGTTTCAGAGAATCCTGGAATGGTTTGGGTTGAAGGGACCTCAAGGATCATCGAGTTCCACCCCCTGCCATGGGCAGAGGCTTTCTGGGACACTTTCCACTGCCCCAGGTTGCTCCAAACCTCTTCCAAATTGACCTTGGACACTCCCAGGGATGGGGCAGCCACAGCTTCTCTGGGCAACCTGTGCCAGGGCCTCACCCTCCTCACAGGGCAGAATTTTTTCCCAATAGCCAATTTAAACCTATTTTCTGTCAGTTTGAAGCCATTCCCCCTTATCCTGTCACTCCAGACTCCTGTAAAGAGCCTCCCTCTTTTTTCAAAGAGAAACCTTGCTGCAAGAGAGAGGGAAGGCGTCACTTCCATGATTTTAGGTTGCATTTTTGAACGAATGGGCACCATGGCCTTGAGCATCATGAACAGAAATTAAAACTTTACTAACAAAGAGGAGACTCGTCCTGGTTGGAGACAGCAGCAAACTCAGCCCTAAAAAAATGTACACACTACATTGGGATGAAGAAATAAAACATATTTGAGGGGATTTTTTTGGCTCCAGGACCCCCTGAAGCAGCATAAATTGCATCCAGGTGTGTGACCTCTCATCCTCATCCCCCTGAAAGAGGGAACACTGCTCCTTGGACTTGCTGGGAAGAGCCCCTGGCTTGTGTTGTGTCCAGATCATGACAATTTTATTTTTTTTTTTAATCTGAACCATTAAGAAGGAATTCTTGACTAAGAGGGCTGTGAAACACTGGAACTGGCTGCCCAGAGAAGCTGTGGATGCCCCATTCCTGGGAATGTTCAAGGCCAGGTTGGACAGGGCTTGGAGCACCCTGGGATAGTGGGAGATGTCTCTGCCCATGGCAAGGGGTGGAATAAAATGGGCTTTAAGGTCCCTTTCCAACCCAAACCATTCCATGACTCCACCCTCAGTAGGTTTGATCATTTAATTATTAGTACACAGATCACCTGTGACGTTCTCACCACACCTGAAGGTTTTTATCTGCTCTCCATGTCCTGTGCAGCTGCACAGCCCAGTCACCAAAAAATCAATGTTTAAGTGGAAATGAATATGAAAATGATTGCTACTGTGAGGCAGGGAATAAAAGACAGAGGAGGAATATCTTTTCTAGTGATAACATGTGAATAAATCCCTGTGGCTTATTTTGATATCGCTGACATTTTTCATAAAGACATTCTCCAAGGAGCCAAAGACATCTGTCAGCACAGAGTGAAGTGTGTACAAATGAAGCGCAAATCCACCCTCCTGAGGTATGACAGAGGTGTCGATAATTTCAGTAGCTGGGAGGGAGCAGTTTTGATGCAAAACCTGGAGGAGTGAATCCCAGCTCGAGGGGTCCTTAGCTCAAAATGTGATCACAGTGACGCAATCGTGAAACGGCATCACCCTGCCCAAGGAAAGCTGCAATCCCTGAAAATCCACCAGGCATGTGGAAAAGAGAGGAGAATTCAGGATATGGCATCATGCCTGGCTTCTGCTGTGTTTCTAAAAATTTGTCTTGCAGGTCTCTTTTGGGAAAACAATAATTTTAAAAAGTTTCGTTTTTTTTTTTTAAATATGACAGAATTCAGTGAAGCTGCAGAGAGTACCTGGTTCCTGGTGTAGTGAAAAGTAAGGGAACCGTAAGGAATCAATCAAAGGAAATTCCAGGGGGACCAGGGCAGGGGTTGTCCCTCTGTGCTGAAGTGTCCAGTTCTGGCCCCGCATGACAAGAAGGACATTGAGAGGTTGGAGCGTGTCCAGAGAAGGGAATGGGGCTGGGGAAGGGTCTGGAGCACCAGGACGGGCTGAGGGATCTGGAGGGGCTCAGCCTGAAGAAAAGGAGGTTCAGGGGGGGCCTTCTCACTGTCCACAACTCCCTGACGAGAAGGTGCAGCCAGGTGGGGCTCAGGCACTGCTTGCAGGGAACAAGGGACAGGAGGAGAGGAAACAGCCTTAAATTGCATTCAGGTCGGACATCAGGAGGAATTTCTTCATGGAAAGGGCTGTGAAGCATTGGAAGGGGCTGCCCAGGGTGGTTTGGAGTCCTCATTCCTGGAGGTGTCCAAGGAAGGCCTGGACATGGCACTCAGAGTTCTGGGCTGGTGACACGGTGGGGATCGGTCACAGCTTGACGTTGATGGTCTTAAAGGTCCTTTTCAATCTAAATAATTCAATTCTCTGATACTCAATTCTCTGATAATTAAATGTCTCTGTGAACCTGTCTCTTCCTTTGGCACTTACAGCAGTGATTTTTAGCCTGTCTGCCCATCTATTTTTCTGAAGCAGAAAGAAAAGCTCCAGGACAGTGACCTTGACTGCAAACATCAGCTGCAAAATATTTAAGGGCTGTAAACTGGGAAATATTAAACTGCCCCGGGGCAGCGTTGGAGGTGAACAATGCCCTCACATTAACCCAAGAGCAGTGCTGAGTCACACCTGGAGGACTGCAAAACTCAGATTATCTTTTACATCCTCCAGAAAATACTTGGGAATTTTGTTTCCTTTAGAGCAAATCCTGGCACAAACGTGCCAGGCAGTGAAACTCCCACTAGAACCCTTGGGAGATTTTATTGTGGTGTAGAAGGTTCCTTTATCCTTCTGATAAGTCAGAATTTGGGGCTCTGAGTGGCTGGCGACAGCTGCATCCTGCAGGGATGTGTCTCCCAGGGCAGAGCATCCATTTGGGATAACTGAGGGAATTGGGAAATGCTGATGTTCAGCCACCAAAACTGATCCTGTGCTTCCCAAAGCTGCAGGAGAGTTTCACTGGCTACAGGGGAAGGGCTCCATGATAGTGTTGGTTTCCCAGCTCATATACCTTGGACATGTTTGGTTTTCAGGGATTAACCACCATGCAGGGATCACAGTGGGAATACAGGCAGATTCCAGGCTTTCTTCAAAGGAGAAACTTCTTTTCTTGATCTTGGCATCGAGATCTTCAGCCAAGGAATGGAAAATGTTTGGGCAACTGGGAGAAGTCAGCAGCAGGTCCCAACAGGCACCAGCTCTAAAGAAGAGAAGTGCAAGAGAGGGATCTCAGAGTTGGAATTGTGCTTTTTTCTGGTTCACTTCACTCTTTTCCATATTATTGTTCTCTCCTTTCCTTTAAAATCAACCCCATCCTGGCACACTATGGGTAATATCCATTTAATTCACCTTTTATGGAGAATCTGCATCAAAAAGGGACACAGGATAGCTTGAAAAGATCATTTAACCCCTATTTCATATAACCATGGGACATTATGCAGCAAAAGGAGCCCCTGTGGATAAAAAAACTATATGAAATTTCCTTAAAAAATCTTGGAATTATGTAAATAGCATCGTTCACATGGGAGACCACAAGAATTCAGACGCATTTTTGCATTTCTAAAGGCAACTTTCTTAAAGGTCCCTCAAATATAAAGAAGCCTGGGGAAAAAAGGAAAAGTCAAATGTTTATCATTCCAAGCCCCATCCAGCCTGGCCTTGGACACTTCCAGGGATCCAGGGGCAGCCACAGCTTCTCTGGGAAACCTGTGCCAGGGCTTCCCCACCCTCACAGCCAAGAATTCCTTCCCAATATCCCATCAAACCCTGCCCTCTGCAGTGGGAAGCCATTCCCTGTGTCCAAAGTCCCCCTCCAGCTCTCCTGGAGTCCCCTCAGGTACCAAAAAGCCACAATAAGGTCACCCCAGAGCCTTAAATTAAACTCTATCCCTATTTTTTTCATCTGAACATGAGAGTTGTGGGGTTTTAGGATGTGAGGATTGATTGATCGTGGAGTCATAGAGGAGCATCATGGAATTGTTATGGTTGGAAAAGACCTTCAAGATCAAGTCCAAACTTTGACTGTCACCACCACTAACCCATGTCCTCAAGGGTCACATCCACAGGTTTTTGAACAATTCCAGGTGATTCCATGCCTGCCCTGGGTGGCCTGTTCCAATGATTTACAAACCTTTCAGTGAAAAAAATTCCTCATATCCAACCCGAACCTTTCATGGTGCAACTTGAGGCCATTTCCACTCGTCCTATCCCTTGTTCCCTGGGAGAAGAGACTGATCCCACCTCACCACAGCCTCATTCCAGGGAGCTCTGGAGTGGGATGAGACCTCCCCATGCCAGGTGTGATGCTCAAATTGTTTTTGAAGTTCTGCTTTGCCTCCATTGTGTTGTTCCCCAGGACCATGAAGGAATTCTGGAGCGGCTGGTTGGATGAAAATGTTCTTATCACCCAAGGAAAATCCAGGGATTAACTGAGCACTGTCTTGGACTATGAAGGAAGTTTTACTTTCCTGCTTTCTTTTTCTCTTTTCCAAACCTCTCATCAGGATCAGCTCTCCCCAGCAGCTCCAGGCTGATGCAAGTTCCAAGCACGCTGGGATTTATCCTTTTTTTAAAGCTCCAGTTTTAGGAAGTGGAGAGGGGCGGCTTTTGCAATTCCTGAATCATTGTGGAATTCAGTCCTGCCTACACACTTAAAAGCTTCTCCTATTTTCCATCAGGGCCTTGGCTCCCTTTTTTTTTTTCCCAAAGAGTTTGCATGATAATGCAATTGTTATTTTCTCAAGGTTCTCTGTACTGAGATGAATCTCAGACAGAGAGAGGAGAATGGTTAATTAGCCAGACTAATGAGACCTGAGATCCCCAGTTTCAGTGCAGAGTTACAGAGGGCTCATTAAAGCAGAAACCTCATGGAATGAGCCAGCTCCAACAAAAAGGAAGAAGGAGGAAAAGTGTTAACCCTTAAGGAGGCTTTGATTTCCATCCAGCATGAATGGAAGAAAGAAATAACACAGGGAATGGCTAATTCCATCCTGAAATGGATTTTCTGGGCTGCTGAATGGGCAGGTTTCCCATGGAAAATAAACCAGCACTGTTCAAGTAGTGACAGTTTTCCCATGGGAAAGGAGGGAGAGGGATAAAGTGCAGGAGGCTGGGTGAGAATCCATTGGGGTTTTTGGAAGGGTACAGAGAGGAGCCCACATACATCAAATGCCAACAAAAAGGGAAAAAAAAATAAGGGTTATCCTTTCCCTGTGAAATTCAGGGAGGCAAGGAGATCATTCCTGGTCAGCTGGGAATAATTTGTCCAGTGTTCAACCAAATAAATGATGAGACACAACCCAGTCATGGAGGTTGTGCTTTTCTCTCCTCTTTGCTGCCTTGGTCATTGCAACCTTTGGCACATTTGGGTGGTGATCTCCAGGTTCAGGTTAAATATTAGGAAAAATTTCTTCAGTGAAAGAGTGGTTAAGCATGGAACAGCCTTCCCAGGGAATGGTGGAGTCACCATCCTTGGAAGTGTCTCAAAATTGAGTAGACCTGGCATTTCACCATCTGGTTTAGTGGGAATGGCGGCACGTGGTTGAAGGTTGGACTTGATGTTCTTGGAGGACTTATCCAACCTTAATAATTCTATGATTCTGTGATTCATTGTCTTCATTTCTGTTGCTCTCAAGCCCTTTTGCTGACATAAACCCCCAGCTCTAAGGGAGCAGTTTTTATGTATTTTATATATATATATAAAATTTTTAAATCTACTCTACTATGTACTAAACTACCAAGGGAACAACAAATTGATTTACACAAAGCCCAGGAATTCACAGAGCAAAATAAACAGACTGAACCTTTGCCTTGCACTTTTTGTTGTTACACTGGTATTTTCTTTTCTTTTCTATTTATTAATCCCTGTTTTGAAAAACAGAAGGGGTAAGAAAGGGGGGGGAAAGCTGTCCAGGAGTTAATGAAGTGTTTTGTTTTGCTGCTCTTGCATCTTTTTTTCTCATCTGCTTACCAAAAAAAAAAAAAGAGAGAGAGAGAAACACAAAGAGGAGCTGGTCTTTATACATTTTATCCTTTGGAAAATATTCCATAAGCTGTGTGCAAAGCCAAGCTAAGCCTAATTTTTAATTCTGCCCTCATTTACAGGGACACATCTCATTGACGTAAATCCTCGGTGGTGTAGAATCCTTTTCTCTGGGGGCCCTGGAGGATTGGATTCAGCTCTGGGGAAGTGGGTGGGAGCTGCTTGGATCAGCACAGCAACAAAGCTTGAGTGCTAAAGAAGATGCAAAAACATTTGAAGGAGGCAAAACTGGAGGAGGGAAATTGGGGAGTTTTAGAATTCCTGGGAAATTGGGGAGTTCTAGAATTCCTGGGACTACCATTCCTGGGCAGCCAGGGCTGGACATGGTGGTGAACGGCCCTCTTTAGGATAAATGTGATGATAATGGCACAAATTATGCAACTTTTTCTCCTTTTCTGCTGTCACTGGGTGAGAATCAGTAATGGGCAGCTCAACTGTGTTAATTGCAGTGTTAATTAATAACACCCTCCCCATGTAGATCACCTCATGGGGTAGAAATGGTTTTGGTCGTTTCTCCGACTTAAAAGATGGAAAATATTGATATGGGAGTTAAAACCAGCAGCTCTGCTCCACTCAGCCGATGGAATTTCTGTGATGGATGGGATAAAAATGTTATTAATGAGGCTTTTTGAAAGGACAGCACATCTTCAGAGCATCAACACACAGAGGAGCGACAATGATGAACCCAAAAGGGATTCCAGTGAGAGATGATGGAAACCACCAAGAATCTCACACCGAGGGATGCTCATGTGCTTGGGGAATGTTAATGATCCAAAATGAGATGGAAAAGTCCTGTTCTGTTATATTACAATATCCTTAAATGTTATATTAAGGAAACTGAGGCAAGGAGCCAAATGGTTTATCTGGCACCCAAAAGATCCTTTTGGAGGGGAAAATAATGGGTGGATGTGACCATTAATAAAATACATCTTAGTTTTCAAGAGCTAGGGAATGTGTTCGGAAACCTCACAGATTAGAGAAACTCAAATATAATCAAGAAATAGAGAGATTTTATAATGTAAAAGTAGATCTGCCCTGTCTCACTTTATTCATGGATGAGAGGATTGTTTGATCATGTTTATTGTTATTGGCCAACTCCAATAACAATTTTCCTTATAAAAAACACAATTATTGAGTGCTTTCTTTCCAGTTCCGTACTACAGTTTAACATCCAGTAAAATATTTAGATTTGAGTAAATTATTCTGTCCAGAGAGATCTTGTGGATTCCCCATCCCTGGAAGAGTTCAAGGTCAGTTTGGACAGGGCTTGGAGCAACCTGGGATAGTGAAAGGTGTTGGAAGGGGTTGGAACTGGGTGATCTTTAGGGTCCCTTCCAAACCACACCATCCCATAATTCTGTGATTCCCGAAGACAGAGAATCAATGAACATCATAAATAAACTCAACTTCTTTATGCGTTGACCTTTTGCTTTTATTTTTAACAAGTTTTTTCTTGATTCAATTTCAGTGAATTGCTGTTTTTTACACCTTTGTAAAACTAAAAACCCATAATATTTCCATTTTCTGTCTTCCTTCCTGTTAAATAAGTACTGGAGAATGGGAATTTTCGGCTTCACAGGGAACAGAGTGGGGACAAGGGACAGGAATTGTTAACAGTATAGGGTGGATACCCACTACACCTTTCTTGATCTCTTCCCAAAAATCCCATTAATTCAATGCTAACAGGATGATTTATCCTCTTCAGGTTTTTATGGAAAACTAAGTGCAACCCAATATTGAGCAGATATAAGCCCATTTCAGCCCAGTTTGAAATGGTGCTGAGTTAGCATGCAAATGAGTCACTAAAATTCAACAGGAAATTACAGCCTGGAATATGAATCATCCATCGATCCCACAGCCGTTTGCCAGGGATAAGTGAGAAATTTTGGAGAACAGTGTGGATCCAAGGGAATGATGTCAGAGAAAGATGAAATTGCTGGAAAAGATAATCAGAGTAGTTAAGGACATAATTTTTTTTTTTTGATGTGCACAGCATGGAAAAAATCATACTTCAACCTGCAGAAATGGTCTCTTGCCTGCTTTTCCCAGGAAAAATGGAAAAAAAAAAAAAAATGGAGATGGGTTAAATACCAATGGTGCTGCCTCCCAGCCAGGCAAAAATCCATATATCCTGAGGAAGTGTCCATCTCTATAGAGGCAATTAAGTTTTTGCTTTATAATTCAGGCTTATCAATAGCTCACGTCAAGACTGCTGCAGCACTATTTAAAACCCTGATTTGTAGATGGGATAAGACATCAGGAAATGTGTTGTATTTTCAGGGCAAGGAATAAAACAAGATGAAAAATAAGCTTTTTTTTTTTTTTTTCCTAAATCTTGTGACTTCAAGAGTAACAGAAAATTGAACAAACTCAAGAAGTAATTAGCAGGTGATTGGGGGAAAATTATTCATTCTGCTTCCTATTTATTTTCAAGGGGAAAAGAGAAATAATTCTTTCTCTGTTTAAAAAAAAACCCCTGTTATTTTGATGGAAAAATTTTAGGAGAAATTAGATATTATTAAATGCAGCCCTAATATACCTATCTCCAAAGGTAGGGTGATGCTACTTTATCTTGGCAGAAGAGTTGAAGGAATATCAGTTCTTCAGGAGACTTAAGTATGCCTCAGATCTTGTGTCCAGTTCTGAGCCCCTCATCCACGAAAAAAGATATTGAAGGGCTGGAGCATGTCCAGGGAAGAGAATGGAGTTGGAGAAGGGTTTGGAGCACCAGGAGCAGCTGAAGGAGCTGGGAAATGGGCTCAGCCTGGGGAAAAGGAGGCTCAGGGGAGACCAAAACTCCCTGATAGGAGGGTGGAGCAGGATGGGCGTCAGGCTCTGAGAGGACAACAGGAAATGGCCTCAAGTTGTGTCAAGGGATTGGGTATTAAGAAAAAATTCCTCAGGGAAAGGTTGCAAAGCTTTGGAACAGGCTACCCAGGGAGGTGGTGGAATCACCACCCCTGGAAGTGTTCAAAAACCAGGTGGATGTGGCATTTGAGGACATGGTTTGATGGTGGGCATGGTGATGGTGCTTGGCTGAAGGTTGGGTTTGCTCTTAGAGGTTTTTTTCAAAATGTAACCATTCTGTTATTTTCTGATTTTCTCACTCACAGCCAATTGTTTCTTGTCCTGGTGTGGGTGACAAGTGCACAAAGCCTCAACAGCAAAGAGCTGGGATGCAGTGGTTTGGTTTTTGTTCAAGGTAATGAAGCCAGGTGTGGGCAAATTAACTCAGCTGTAGTGAGAAGGATTTTGATTTCATCTTGGCCTGGCTGGTTGATGGAGCAGTGCAGGAACAACGAGGCTTTCAGAGCTGCTTTAGGTATTTTTACACTTGATTTTCACCTTGCTGTGCCTGACAACCCAACTCAACCAAGCAAACCACTGGAAAATGCAGCAACAGGCTGCATATTGGGATTCAAAATGGTTATCAAACCATCTGTAAAAAAACGAGTAAATACATTTCCAAATGGACAGGATCAGATAAGGAACTCATATTTATATTGCAGCAGTGTTCCAGCTAAGAAAAAATAAAGATCATCAATGATTTACCAGCAGTAGGTGAGTACAGAAGGAGATAAGGTTCATGGCATGACTTCAGGGCTTTGGAATAACCTATCCTGGCACAATTAAGAATTTTAGAACTCCAGCATGGGTTTGTTTTTGCTTTTCAGTATCCCAGAGTGTTATTTCTGCTCTTCAGATTGTCAGTGTCCCAAAGGAAGACTGCTAACCAAAATCACCACTTTTATCTTAATTAAGACATGCCATGAAAACGAATTACCTGTGTAAATGGGTAAAAAGGAAACAAAGCTATTGGAAAAGCTTTTAGGATATTTGTTCTACATCAGAATAGAGCTGAATGAAGATATGAGGGAAATGGATCAGTGGAGCAACTCACAGGGGTGATATGAGCCAACAATGGGTCTAAAAACTTATTTTAGTGAATATATTCCTGATGAAGCCAATGGAGACAGCAGGATTTGAGGCCCTGAATTTTATATTTTTATAGATCCATTAATAAAGGGGATTGAGCACATCTGATGAGGAGCAGCTCAGGGAGCTGGGAGGCTCAGCCTGGAGAAAAGGAGGTTCAGGGGGGACCTCCTGGCTCTCCACAACTCCCTGACAGGACGGGAGAGCCAGGTGGGGTTTGGGCTCTGCTCCCAGAGAACAAGGGACAGGAGGGGAGGAAATGGCCTCAGGTTGCACCAGGAAAAGTTCAGGTTGGATATTTGGATAAAATTATTCACTGGAAGAGTGGCCAAGTATTGGAATAGGAACCCCAGGGAACCAGTGGAGTCACCATCCTTGGAAGTGTCCAAAATGAGCAGATGTGGCACTTGGTGATGTGGTTTAGTGGGAATGGTGATAATCAAACGTTGGACTTGATGGTTTTGGAGATCTGCTCCAAACTTAATGATTCCATGATTCCCTAAATGCCACTGAGGTCACTCACCAGTGACAGGAGTGGGAGTTTACATTTCTCATATCAATTAATCTATACCTTAAACTCCTGCTGATCTCACCCTCAAGGCTCTAATAAAAAATTTAAATGGGTATTAACCACTTCCTTATCTGACTCACACTTTCAAATCCATGTACCACAACTTTTAACCTACAAATGGAACAAGCTGATAAACCACACAGCTGAATATTCTGCAATTATACTTTTTATTCTACTTCTACCCTCTTTGCAGACAGCTTGTTCCAGCATTCCCCAAGGGATGCACAGCCTCTCAGTGGGCCTGAGATGCTGCTAACAATAATTTAAAAAATACAATAATTTTAAAAATTATTACTATTATTGTAATTTTCTCTTGAGATATAACCTGCCTGCACTGGCTGCGTCTGTCAGACTTTTTCATGTTGGACTATTATTTTCCACAGCATGGAATTATTAAACAAAACACAGGTTTTCCATGGAAAATGAGGGGATCAGTTTAATTGAATATTGTGGCAAAAGCAGATTAAAGGGTCAAGAGCCTTTGGAACAGAAATTGTCTGTTCCTAACAGAGATTTTAGAGTAGACCAAGTGAACTATACCAGAAAATTGCCTGATTTTTGTTAACTGTGAAAGACCCAAGGAGTGATCTGACGGGCATCTAAAGTGGTACAAACCTCCAATATTTCCCCCAGTTTGGAATTATCTTTTTATCTGTTTCCACTGGCAAGGGGAATGTAAAATTTATGGGGAAGTGTTGAGCCCCCCCAGCCCAGGGAATGCTCCCCTCTGCTTGGGCAGGGGTTAACGAATGCTTTGTGCACAACTTCCCGTTATTTTCCTGATTTTCCTGTGAGTGGGAACGTGGAGTTAAGCCACTTACTCTCGTGTCTGATAGTGTCAGTCAGGGAAGATAAGCGGTGTGGAACGTGATGAGGTTGTAGGAGTGGTGCACCTGAGTGCAATAACAGGTGGGGTTTGCTGGGATGCTCCTCTGCCAGGACACAGGGAAAATCCAGGGAGCTGCACTGCAAGGAAGTTGTCCCTTGCCCTACAAATGTTGCTTTATGAGTACATATATTAATGCTTTATTTTCTTCTCTTTTCATATCAAACAATTAAAAATTGCTGTCTAATTTCCACTTAGGATGCAGCAACAGGGGGTGAAGAGAGAGCAGGGTTTTGTCAATTAGGGGACGCATAATTTTTGGAATTGATGAAGTTTGGAGAACAGTCTGTGTTACAGACATTGAGTGTCCTGAAAACACAGAATGGATTCAGTTTCCAGCTTTTTCAGGATCATGGAACAACAGAATGGTTTGGGTTGGGGGGGATCTTCAAAATCATCCAGTTCCAACCAGTTCCATTGGACCAGGTTGCTGAGGACCCCAAACTGGAGGCTTTTGGGACACTTAATGGCACCTTCCAGTGCCTAAAGGGGGCCTGAAGGCTGGAGAAGGACTCTGGATAAGAACATGTACTCACAGGACAAGGAGAAATGTCTCAAACTGGCAGAGGGCAGATTTAGACTGGATATTAGGAAGAAATCCCAATGATAAGGCACTGGAACAAACTTCCCAGAGAAGCTGCGGCTGCCCCATCCCTGGAAGTTTCCAAGGCCAGGCTGGATGAGACTTGGATCAACTTGGCTTAGTGGAAGGTGTCCCTGACCATGGCAGTGGGGTGGAACTGGATCATCTTTAAGGTCACTTCAAGCTCAAAGTATTATATCAGCCATTTAAAAACAAATAAAATACAAAAATCAAAAACTTTATGGTTGCTCAAACCAACCCCTGAGGTCCTTATGAGTGAAACCTGCTGCTCAGTTGGGTAGGAAGGAAGCTTCTGGAAGAAAAGCTTCTGGATTTTGATGGATCCCTGCTGGTCAGCTCCATAGATTGCTCCTGATCCCAGATCTGGGATCTCAGAGCATAAAGAGCAGCTCCAGTCTGACAAAATGCAGTCTCCCAGCACCAATGTCTGAGTATTTCATTACAAGTATGTTTTAGTATTCCAACTGCCTGGTCCCATAAGCTTCAGAGAAGTTAGAGCTACTTGGGATTCCAGAGGAATACTCCCAGACTTAATAAAACTGTCTTGGGGACTAATGAATTATTTAAAGACTGCATAAAGAAAATGTAACCTATGCATTTAAAGTAGGAAAATCCACTTTAAAGTCATCATTCTTCTGTCTTTATCAATCTTACAACGTTTTTTCTTCATATATTGGTATTTTGTTTGTCTAGGATGGATGAATTCCGAATGGGAAGTATTGTCATTTAATTTAGGCCAATACTTGGCTCTGCATAAATGTATACTGATAATAAAGTCTTTTGCTTTATTTAGATATTTGCCATATTAAACAATAAAAAGTGCTTCATACAAAATTGGAAGGAATAACACAGAGGAATCACATACTCAGGTGTAACTTCCTTGGGGGTGTGGATGTTTTTATCCTGGAGCTCACCTTGACCATGAGGATCGAAGATCTTTTTCTTTTTGCAGAATAATGGGCTTGAATTTCAAGTGGTGAGAAATAGAAGTGTCTGGAGAGAAAACCAAGTAGCTCAAAAACACCTTGAGAGGTCAGAAACCTCCAGTGAGATGAATGTGGAGGACTGAATAGGGAAGAGGGGAAAAAAATAGAAGGTAAAGAAAAACCTCTGAATAATGTGATAGGCATGAAAACTGGAAAATCTGGGCTCTGATCAGGTGCTGAGCCTGCTCAAAGAAATGAGGAGAAAGTGCTGGAAAGGAAGGGAAAGAGAGAAAATTCCATACTGGGGTCTGAGATGAAATCGGCAGAGGCCAGAGAGCACGAGCAGCGATGGCATCCCTTCAGCTGGAGCTTTTGAAGCTTTTATTATTTGCAAAACCTTTGGGGATTAAACACAACCTCCCCCATGAAGCAGCTAAAGAGGGTGGTAACGTCCCTGGAGCTGGAGTTGTTTGGCATTTCTTACATCCCCTATGGATCATGGAATCACTGAATCACTGATTTTGGAAAAGACCTCCAAGATCAACAAGTCCAACTTTTGACCAAACACCTCCATGCCCAATAAAGAACATCATGAGAGCCAAATGAAATCTTTCCTTGAACAATTCCAAGGATGGTGGCTCCACCACTTCCCTGGGGAATCTGGGCACTGGGGATAGAAAAAGAGGGGGGGAAAAAAGTGAGGCAGGTAAAGTAGGAAGCTGAGAAAGAAAGTATTTTGTGTGTTATGCACAATTTTCAGCTGTGAGTCCTTCCTGAAGCAGGATTGATTTGGTTTATCCAAAGTTTTGGTTCCTGTGATGGAAACTGCCATGTCACACTCCAACAGGAACAATCCACTGGGAAACTTTTGCTTGGCAAATCCCCTTGAGGAGGCAAAAACATGAGGAATAGCAGATATTGCATTTCTTCAGCAGGTAAAGGTTTGTTTTTCCAGGTTTTCCAGTGCTGGATTGGGAACAAACAGCACACTTAGCAAAGAGCTTTCCCATCCAAGTCTATTAATCCTCAGTGTTTAAGATCTCCAGGAATCACTCCCACGACATCCCTGGAATGGGATGGAATGGGAAGCATCACCTTTGCTGAACAGAGAGTGACTGTATGAGGATAGAACTCCTTCAGGTGATGTCCTGCTCCCCAGAGAGAAATCCCAGGGGGGATTTCTGGAGAATTCAGGATGTTTGGGAATGATGAGCCTCGCTGTCATTTCAAATCCAGCCAGCTGATGGCTGTGTCGGGCAGGAAATGAGCTCCCAAAAGCAGTGGAAACTGCAGTTTCATCCCTGTAGGGAAACTGGGAGAGTGTCCGAACTTCCAGAAACTCAGATTGAAGCTCCAAAGAGCACCCAGAGCCTCTGCTTGGCTCCAAGGGGAGCACGGAATGAGATCTGGGGAAAGGTGAGGAGGGCACTGACAGGGGAATTTGGGAAAAGGAAGAGAGGGGACAGAGGGAGCATCTGTTTGGGAAAGAGCAGCAGGGATTAGTCCCAAAAGGAAAGCTGCTGAAAGCCTGGGAATGTTCTGGGAAGAAAAGGATTGGCTTGCACTTCTCCCTAATGATGTACAGGAACTTCTAGTGGCAGATTCCCTGCCTGTGGAAGGGGGGGTAGGAACTGGATGTTCTTTGAGCTCCCTTCCAACCCAAACCACTCCATAATTCCCTGATAATTCTGTGATGTAAACCACCAGCCCCTCTGCTTCCCACAGCTGTTCCTCTTCTGCTCAGGAAAACTTTTGATTTTGGATTTTTTTTTTTATCCTGTCAGAACTCACCCAAAGGTGTCAGTTTTAGTGAAATGTGTTCAGAACCACTCCTCCTCCTCCCTGCAATACAGGATTTTGATAATACTGTCAACAACTTTTTTTTTGAGCTGGTGCAATTGGATTTTGGGATCACTTTTTTTTTTCTCTAAGAAAAATTAGTGGTTATTTTTGTTACTTTTAAGAGCTAAAATGCAGAAAGAAATAATTTCTACTCAGACATTTTTTTTCTGTTGGCCTAATTTTTAACTTTGTTTTTTTTTTTTTTTTTTTTTAATATTTCTTCTAGTTCTTTCTGCCCAGCACATATTCTCTTAATCTTGGAAGAGAAATCACCTTCAAACTGCACCATTTCCCACATTCTGGAAAGTCCTTGATAAACTCAACTGCAATTTAGTGTTAAGGACCTCTAATCGTGGGTGCTGGATTTTTTTCTGTGTGAATTCCAGGAGTAATTCCCTCAACTTGCATGGGTAACAGAGTTGCCTTTCCCTGCATCACTTCTTCCTACAGAGAGAACACTTATTATTTATTTATTTATTTATTTATTTATTTATTTATTTATTTATTCCCCACCTCTGGAAGTGTCCATGGCCAGGTTGGATGGAGCTTGGAGCAACCTGGGATAGGGAAATTGTCCCTGCCCATGGCAGGGGGGTTGGATATGGATGATGTCTAAGATCCCTTCCAACCCAAACCATTCCATTATTCCCTGATAAATGCAAAAATAAGGACTTGGGTGGATTTGGCCCGGTTTTTGCTGCCTTTTAAGAGAAATTTTTTTTTTACAGCATTCACACTGGATATTCCCTCAAAACCCTGTGATATCTTTATTTGTTGTATTTATTTGGGATAATTTCCTGACGCAAAGCCCTGTTGACCAAAGAGCTCATCCCCAGCAGGGAGCCAACAATTTGCTCTATTGCCATCTCATTCCTCCCCTTCTCCCCAGTCCCAGAGAACAAATGAAATCATCAGGGATTTCAATCTGGAAACGTCCCCTCCAGATAATTATACAGATTTCTCTGTGAGTGTTTTATCAGTTCTTCCAGCACGCTCCATCACCACAGGAATACACAGCTTGTGTCTATCTTTATAGATATCACTATATATCAACTTCTTCTTGAATATATATTCATAAACATTATTGAACATATATGCAGATTTATATAAGGATCCTTAAATCAACTTTTCTTTTGATGGCAATTTCGATTTGGCAATAAAAAGTCAATGTGATGGATGTGGCTCTCTTTTCCGTGCAAAAGCTCAATATAGATCTTTCAGTATCAATAATTCCAGCTGTAAAATACGTATCTATAAAACACTCCAGTACTTAAAACTGGATTAAATTAGTGAGATTAATTCTGATACCTATGAAAATAAGTTAAAAGGAGTTAGCTGTAAATTTTGCTCCTGTTTTCCCCTCTCTCCTTGCCCTGGCAAAGAGAGACACATTTCATTTCCCACTGATCCAGCAGCCAGCAGTAATTGGTCTGCAATTTATTGTGAGCGGAATAAGAAAGGCAGGAGAAAGGAACTGCAGAGGAGAGCTGCTCCTGGTTTGCCAAGAAATGTTCCAGGCAGCCTCACACAGCTGGAATTATTTCCTTTCACCACCTCCAAGCACTTGGAGGATATGGGAATAGAGGAATCCCCTCCCTAAGCCCTGCTGTTGATCCCAGCCAAGGGAAGTCCTACACTCAGATCTATGTAGGACCGGAGAGATGATGCCAAACATGTCCAGAGAAAAGCAAGGAACTGGGAAAGGGTCTGGAGGAGAAACTGGTGGAGCTGGGGGTGTCTCAGCCTGGAGAAAAGGAGGCTCAGGTGCCTTCTCACACTCTACAACTCCCTGGCAGGAGGCTGTGTTGAGGTGGGCATTGGTCTCTTCTCTCAGGAACAAAGCAACAGGGCAAGAGGAAACCACCTCAAGCTGTGCCAGGGAAAGTTCAGGCTGGATTTTAGGAGGAATTTATTCACTGAAAGGGTTGTCAATCCCTGGAGCAGGCTGTCCAGGGCAGTGGTGGAGTCACCATCCCTGAAGGGACTTCCAGGATGTGCAGGTGTGTCGCTTGGGGACATGGTTTAGTGGTGGCCTTGGCAGTGCTGGATGAACTTGATGACCTTAGAAGTTTTTTTCCAGCTGAAATGATTACAGGATTCTCTGGAATTTGCTTTACACAGCCTCTCTTTCAATGCCTCTATCTTTGTGTTTCTCAGACAAATCCATCAGGCCAAGCCTGAGACAACAGGACATGATGACACCAATGGGAAATGACCCACCTGAGCTTGGTGAAAATTGGGCAAGAACCAAAATCTGACTTACTGTACAATTTCCAAGCAGGAGAGGAAAGGGAATTTTAGGGAGTTGTGGCCTCTACAGCCACATATCCTGATGCCATCATCACCAGAGGATAGGGATTTCTCCGGAGAAGTCAAGAGGGTGTTTGTCCTCCCAGGAACTCAGAATCCACCTGCAAAGGGCACTGAGAGACCATGGCTTGGCTCCAGGGCAGGCACAGGAAGAAAACTGGTGGATTTGGGAAACTGGAGTGGGAGAAGAGGAGATCAACAGGGGCATTTGGGAGGAGGAACAGTCTGCCAGGTGGAGAAGGGATGAAAAGAGCACCTGCAGCACCACTGCCCACATCTAGAGCTGTTCTTTCTCTGAGCAGAAGAAAGTCACAGTGCCCAGGCCAAGCCCGTTTCACATTCCTGGAAAGTTAACATCTTAAAAGCCTGAATAATTAACACTGTTTAATCAACAAAAATTTTGGTTTCTGCTCAGGATAGGTGAGGGTAACTCCACAAGATGATCCCAGCATAGGAGGGCAGAAGGACTTTCACTGCACAAAAAGGGAATCAAACTCAACCTCCAGGTGTGTTGAAAACAAATTGACAACAGAACCTGAAAACAGCAGAATCCAATAATTTTATATCTTGGAAATCTGTCCCATGCTCTTCCTGAGTCCTGATCCACATCTCTGTTCAAATTCCCATGTCAATTCTGCCACCCCACAAACCTTCAGCCTCTGGTGTCACATTGCACCAAATCCATGGATGGGATCTACCCGAGATTCAGCAGCTTCTGCCTCGTGCTGAGCCCTGGGTTTCCTTTCATGGCTCATTACAATAAGTTAGATTAAAACTACAGCTAATTGCTGTTGCTGTAATAGTTTACAGGAGATGTTGTTACTGTTTGTACATCATGGAGTTGGCATAATGACATGTTGTCTTTCCTAATTATATCAGCCAAATAATTCCCACTAAGCACTGGCATAGTGTTTTAATTAATATTATTACCCCTGGAACTGTCACAAAGCTCAAAAGTCTGGAGCTGGGAAATGACTTCTTTTGTTTTCCTTTGTACCTTGAAGAAAGTTGAGTGGAAACCTGGAGGTCTTGGATCTTTTCTCCAAGCAAGAGTGAGCTGGGTTTGATTGTTATCTTTGCCAAGGGCATAACTGTGGGTAAATGAGGCAGAATTTCACTGTGTCTGTGAAAAGGAGAGAGAATATTTAATTTTTTTTTTTTTTGTCTTCAGCATATGGGATTTGAAGGAAGTCTTGACTTAGAAACTGAGGCTTTAGTGAGTTGTAATTAGACAGAAAATGAGCTTGTGTTTCAGGCCTAGGCTCACCTACACTTAGGTGTTTAAATTAACAGTTAGCAGTTAGTGATTGGATAAATTAGGATTCAGTTACCCAGGCTGTTTGCAGGTGAAGGGAAGCAGGAAAGCATCTCTGGAGGTGACCTTGATCATTAGTTTGCTGTTTTTCCTTATTTAAATAGGATTTAAAGTTATTCTATGACACTGTTAAGTGGCTAAAACAAGGTGGGATGAGGTGGAGATCTGAGGAACTTGTGGTCAGAGGTCCAGGACCCATCCACATCCGCATTTCTTGTCTCAGGTACCCTCAGGTGGGATTTGTGCTCCTGTTCTGGGAACTCCACTGATGTCCAGACCAGCCTTCTACACAGAAATTGTGTAACTGAACCATCAGACATGGATGAGCAACCTGGTGTGGTGGAAAGTGTCCCTGCCCATGGCAGGGGGTTGGGATGAGGTGATTTGAAGGCCCCTTCCAACCCAAACCATTCTGTGATTCTGGGATTTGGTGATTCGCAAAGTCACAGAATGGGTCAGGCTGGAAGGGACCACAGTGGGGTCATCTGGTGCCACCTCCCTGCTCAAACAGGGCCATCCCAGAGCACCTGGCACAAGGATTGTGTCCAGAGGGTTCTGGAATGTGTCCAGTGAGGGAGACTCCCACTCTCTCTGATCTCTGCTCAGGGCTTGGTCACTGCCCAGGGAAGAAGTTCTGCCTCATGTCCAGGTGGAATTTCCTGGGATCAGTCCCTGCCTGTTTCTCTTGTGCCATTGCTGTGACACCCAGAGCAGAGCCTGGGCCCTGCTCTGAGCAGACAGGGGATGAGGTCCCCTCTCAGCTGTGTCTCCTCTCGAGGCTGAACAGCCCCAGCTCCCTCAGCCTTTCCTTATCAGAGATGCTCCAGTCCCTTCATCATCGTCAAAACCCTCCTCTGGACTGCTCCAGGAGCTCCATGGCCCTCCTGTCCTGAGGAGCCCAGAAGTGGACACAGGACCCAGATGTGCCTCACTGAATGAGTATTTATTTCCCTTTGACTTGTTGGTGTAAGTTCAGCAGTGACAAAACTGGCCTCAAAACCAGAAGGGAACATCCCGAGTGCTGAGGCTGCTGTGACTCCCAGTGTGGAAATGCATTCCCTGAGTGATGGGAGCAGTCAGCTGCAGGAGCTTGGTTTTTCACAGCTTCACAATTATCTGCTCCATAAAAAGCTGCTGATGGTTTTGTCACGGTGTGAGCACTGCAAGATGTGCAGAGGAGACAGTTCGAGTTCAGGAATTTGTACTGTGGGGATGAAGCACCCCATGGTGCAATAAGGGGGGTTTTTAGAGCCAGCTGTATCTCTCTGAGCTTCTCTGGGAAAAGGTCTCTATTGAAAGGGCTTTGTCACCTCTAAAATGGGGACATGGATACACTGAGAGGGGGAGGTAGAGCTGAAATAAGGATGAGACAAGGGATCTGGTGGGTCAGGCTGTCATGATCCCACTGCTGACACCAAAATAATGTTATGGTTAAATAACATAGCTGAAATAATGTTATTGTTAAAAGATGCCTCTGCCTGAATTAAGGTGCAAAGGAGACCATAAAAATTAAGAGTACAGCTTTTATTTAACAGCAAGTGTGAGGTAAAGGGTGGGGGAGGAGGACTAAGAGAGGCAGATTAAATAAAAAGAGTCATCCCCACATGGGTCCCTGTGGTGTCCAACTGGCCCTTCTTCTGGTCTTCTCAGTGTGGACATCCCCAAATATTCTTCTGGAGGTACCACTTTTACACAGCCCAAGTCCCGGGTTGGTATCCATTCCATTCCCATAGCTTGGGATGGGCTGTGTGCAGGCAGTTGTTTCCTTTTCCCACAGTTTGGTGGGAATTTTTGTCTGGGTTGCTTACCCAGATCTGCCTCACCAGCCCTGGAATCTTCCCATTGTTGCATCTGCACCGTGGAATTTCATCCAGTAGGCAAAGCCCAAACCCTCACTTCTGTTTAGGTCTGTTATTAACACCCTCCCCTTTGACATCTGGGCCTACCTTAAGTTCCTCTTATGGTGGCTTTTCTTGGGGGATTTTCCTTTTTTGGCAGTGCTTTGGGATGAGTTGACTGAATTCTTAAAGTCCTGACAAAGGCACCAATGGGAAGAAATTTGGGAGGATGCAGTGGATTCATGCCTTTGTTGGCCTAGGTACTGCCTTGGGTCAATACAGACCACATTAAAATAGATCTCTTGCCACACGGAACTCGTCCTCCTTGAGAATATAAATCATATTCTGTGACTATTTTTTCCCATCTGTCAGAACAGGACAGACAATGGATTTTCTGTTTGTCTAGAATTCTTTTTCCAGTTCTTTTTGAAGCTGCCTGGAAGAGAACCAGGTAGTGGCAAGGTATCACATGATCTTTGGAGGCCAAAAGCTTCAGTTAAATCAAAACATTTCATTTAACCAAAGCAGAAATGGGCTCCTTTGATTTTTACTTTTTAATTTCACTCTTTATGACTTAACAGAATATACAGTCAGTGGAAGGGAAAAACTAAGAATAAAAGTAATTTGGAAATGAAGAATGAAAATGTTATGTGCTGGAAAGGTCAGAGAGGCAGTTTCAGCTTGATTGGAACATTTTACTCTTTTTTTTTTTTCAGTTTCCCAAGAGATACTTAATCAAAATCCACAGAATGTTCCTTTACCAATGAATCAGCAGGGCAGTTCTAACCCATCTATTTAACAGGATCCACTTTCACACATTTCACACCTGTGCCACAGTCGTGCCACAGGAGGGGACAATGACCCCGTTCTGCCCAAGTGCTTTTAGAGAGGGCACTGCTAGGCCAGGCTGATAGAACAGCTGATTCAGCCAATTAACACTCGTTAGTGTGCCTGGGTGAGGTGTTATCCTGACCCTGAAGACTGCTTGCATTTTCCACATTTGCCCTTCAAAATGTTGTGTGTTAAGAAGCCCAAAAACATCTCCCAGGTTGGTACCAGTCCAGATGGAAGCAACACTGGGGAACTTTTCATGGGATCATTTATGTAGGAAAAGGCCTCCAAAATCATCAAGTCCAGCCCTCGACCAAACCCCACCATGCTCGTCATAAAGTGCCACATCCACTCATTTTTCAACACTTCCAGGGATTGAGATTCCATCATTTCCCCTGGACAGTCTATTCCAATGCTTTACCGTCCTTTCAGTGAGTAAATTTTTCCTAAAATCCAACCTGAACCTCCCCTGGTGGAACTTGAGCCCATCTTGTGCCATTCCTTTGTGTGCAAGGTCTTTGATTGCGATGGGTGACTTCCAGTGAAATTGAGTTAATGCACAGTGTGATTTGATAAGAAAACTGCAGGAATGAAATTCCTGAGACTGATGTGTGTGTGCCCATTTACAGAGCTCTTGGAAGCCCATCCAAGAGAAGAGGGGTCTGCACTCGCTGTGGTTTCCAGCTGCAACCAGATATTCAAAAAGCTGGGTGAAAAGTGAGTGGAGAAATTTGGTTTTTAACTCGATTCTTTACATCTCCATGTGGCTGTTGGACATGAAGATGGCCAGAAAATAATGGAATTATGAATTGGTCTGGGTTGGGAAGGATGTTAAAAATTATCTAACTCCATCCACCCTGCCTTGGGTCACCTCCCACTATCTCAGGTTGCTCCAAGCCCCATCCAACCTGGCCTTGGACACTTCCAGGGGTGGGGCAGCCACAGCTTCTCTGGGCAACCTCATTCAGAGCCTCATCAACCTCAAAGGGAAGAATTTCTTCCCATTATCCCATCTACATCTACTTTCATTCAGTTTAAACCCACTTCCCCTTGTCCTGTTTCTCCAGGTCCTTGTAAATAATTTCTGTCCATCTTTCTTGTTGCCTCCTTCAGGTAGTGGAAGGCAGCAATTAGATCATCCCAAATCTTTTCTTTTCCAGGCTGAACGTCCCCAACACTCCCAATTTTTCCTCATAGGAAAGGTTCTCCATTCCTCTAATCTTGGTTGGTGACCACTGTGCCATTGCTGAGCTCCCCAGGACACCAATTCCCTGAACAACCAGCAAAGAGCTTGATGCCACTAGAAATTAGAAAGTGAAAACAGAATTTAGTTCTTCCTCGTTCTTTTTAACACCCCAAAATTTCTGTCACATTTTGTCCCATGGGCCTGGGGGGAAACTTTAACGCACAGAGAATTCATACAGCTCATCAAAAACATTCTGGGATATCACAGGCACTATGCTGCAGTTGGAAAAATACTTATTTATGAGTCTTGCATACTGTTAACAAAATAACAGCTTTCATTTTGCTTTCATATCCCATGATTCAGGGTGTTTACAGAATAAGCTGAATCTCATTAAATTTCGAACTAAGAGCTGGCAAAAGCCCAGCTTGGCTGAGGTTCCACTCTGAACAAAAGCTGAGAATGCACCTCAGAGGTGAACAACAGGCCTTGACTTCAGAAAAAAAGAATGGAAAAATGGAATTCTTGCTGGGTTTAGGGGCCACAGATTTGAGCTGAACCGAACAAAGTTCAGTTTTACCCATTTGTGATGGTTTGGAATGATGGTACAACAGACACAGATTCGGAAGATCTGGATTTTATTCCTCAGCTTGTCGGAGATACTCTGTACAAAGCACTTCCCCTTAGCCCAGCCATTAACTGGAAGTGACAGCCCTGATTTTAATAGGGTCCGCTAAAAGCTGCTGTCAGGCAGCCTGGCACTGGGATCCTCCCTGCTGGAATAACTGCTCAGAAAAATAACAGCACCAGGCTCATTTGCCTAAAACAGGCTGAAGGCTTTTATCCCAGTGCCCGAGCCAGGAAATCAATCAGGAACTGATTTCCATCAGGCTGCAGTGAACAGGGGAGTTGATGGATCTGCCACCTGTGTGGGAAAATCCCAGGGATAAAGCTGTTCACAGCTCTTAGAATCATGGAATTATTTAGGTTGGAAAGGATCTTTAGGATCATTAAGCTCTGCTGTTAGCCCAGCATTGCTAAGTCCAGCACAAAACCGCATCCCCAAGTGCCAAGTTTTTAAACACCTCCAGAGGCTGTGACTCCACCACTGCCCTGAGGACTCCGTGCCAGGGCTTAAAAGCCATTTTAGGTCAAGAATTTTCCTAATATTTGACCTAAGCTTCCCCTGGTACAACATGAGGCCATTTCCTCTTGTCCAAGTACTTTCTTCTGGTGCTTCAGACCCTTCCCCAGCTCCATTCCCTTCTCTGGAAATGCTCCAGCCCCTCAATATTTTCCTTTTATTAAGAAACCCAGAACTGATCCCAGGATTTGAGGTGGGGCCTCAGAAGTGTCAGTACAGGGGGACAATCCTTGCCCTGGTCCTGCTGGCCACAATTTTGCTGTCACAGGCCAGGATGTCATTGATGTTTTGGATGCCTCCTCCATGTCCCTGTTATCCAATGCTCAGCCCTCAGGTGTCTCTACCAGAGCCATGGGGTTGGAATCACAGCACAAGGACCTGAAATTTCCTCATCTCGTTCATCCCAGGTTGGAAAAAAACATCTGAAATCCTTGGCATGATCGGGATTGGTTTGAAATTGAAATTTGGAAAAGGGTGGAGAGATAATGAGGTTGGTGGGGTGGAGAAGGAGGAGGAGGAGAAGGAGAAGGAAAAAAGGAAGGGAGAAGGAGAAGGAGGAGGAGGAGGAGGAGGAGAAGGAGAAGGAGAAGGAGAAGGAGAAGGAGAAGGAGAAGGAGAAGGAGAAGGAAAAAAGGAAGGGAGAAGGAGAAGGAGAAGGAGAAGGAGAAGGAGAAGGAGAAGGAGAAGGAGAAGGAGAAGGAGAAGGAGAAGGAGGAGAACAAGAACAAAAAGGACAACAAGGACAAAAGAAGAAGAACAAGAGTAACAAGGACTTGCAGTGAGAAAATAGGGAAATACAAAAGAATTAAAAATAGCAGTGAAGGAAAGAAAACAGCTGCGGGCAAAAGGATTTGCAGAACAAAATGGAGTAGACCAAAAGAAGGAAAAGTTTAAAGTTTTTGTGGAGGTGAGAGGAAGGTGGAGAGCAATGGGTACAGGTGAAAGCAAACCAAAACCAAGCAGAGCAACCTTGACCAAATGAGGGAGAAAAAGATTGGTGTCAGTCTAAAGGACTTTATTTCACCCCCAAATTATTGCTGTGCTTCAATGAGGGCTTTTTACACCCTCTATTTAACCTCTCCACCTTTTTCTTCACAGTAACACTTAAAGGACCAGTATAGAAATCAGAAATCAAAATGTACTCAAACACATTGAAAGGATCCAAACAAAATTTTTCAGCATTCATTAGAATTCATTGAAACACTGGAACACTTTATCCATTCCTCCAACTTTCACCCACCTGCATTTTCTTATATTGCTTTGTAGAGGAAACCATTGATCCATGCAGGCATAATTACTCACTTAATTACAACAGTCCTGAGCATCCTGTCTTAAACCAAATATGCACAAATTTACTATTAATTTATTTATTATCAAGTAGAAATTGTGATGTTTTCACCCTCCATCCAAAGGGTTGGACTGGTCCTGTTTT
This sequence comes from Agelaius phoeniceus, assembly GCF_051311805.1. Classification (NCBI taxonomy): domain Eukaryota; kingdom Metazoa; phylum Chordata; class Aves; order Passeriformes; family Icteridae; genus Agelaius; species Agelaius phoeniceus. Next base: position 153,287,552 of record NC_135265.1, on the reverse strand, counting down.
AAGAGGGAGAAATGGGATGTTTCCAAACTGCTCTGTCAGGATGGTGTTGAGGGATACAGAGATTTATGGGTGTCACCTCAGCTGGTGTTAATTGCAGGGCAGGGTAAAATCCAGGCTTGGTAAAACCCTCTGAACAATTTGGTTTAAAAACCTCTGAACCCTCTGGGATAAATGGGATGGAACTGGATTAAATGTCTGTATTGACACAGCCAAGTAAACAGGACCATGGAATGGGATGAAAAAAACCCAAACCAACAAAACGAGGTGTAGTTTAGGAGTTAAAACCAGCTGTAAACCTTTTGTAAAAGACAGTTGGGATTAATCCACTCTGCTTTATGGGGAAGGGGTGGGAGCATGGAGTCAGGCTTTGTCATCCCAGCTGGAGTTCAGGCTGGAGAAGAGCTGCAGACCTTTAAATTTTCTTGTGCTGAATAACTCATGGAGCAGAGCTGACAACAGGAATCCTTCCGGGGCAGGATGTGTTGTTTTGGGGTTTTGGGGTTTTTTTAATTGTTTTTTTCTGAGTCTCTATTGCAGACTCTCTAGCCCAGACTTAGCACACTTTGACCACATCCTGACACTGTCTGAAAGAACACAAGGGGAATACATCCCTTTCTTAATATCCCATGCCCTGCTTTCCTTAGGGAGGGAAATTATGGATATACCCTTGGGATGTCCTGGTGTGCACAACTGCAAGTGAGGCTGGACTGCTCTGTGGAATAATCTGGTGCTGCTGATGTTGAAACAGAACCCCTGGAGATGCTTTTAATGTGAGAACAGCAAAATACTGCGGGAAAAACTCTTGGTGGAGAGCCAGGACATGCACTCCAAACTCTGCTGCTCTTGCAGGAGGAGATGAAGCACAAGATGCCTTCTTTGAGGAATTGCCATCTGTTTTCCAGTGGGTTTTTGTCTGACCTTTACTTTCAGTTCTTTGGTTTCAATCCTCACTTGTCCAAGCAGGTGCTGGCTTTGCTGACCCCTGGCGTTTCTGGAGAAGATGACTTTCACCAGGATCACGTTTTCAATCTCTTCAGGGAGCACTGAGTGCAGGCCAGGAGTGGGAGGCTGAATTCCTGGTGGGAGTGAATAAGTGACCTCAATGATGCCAATTTATAGCCTTGGAAAAGCTGCATCAGGATGTGTGGCCCCATCTGGGCTGTGCAAGGTTTGCAGGGTTAGGAGGATGCACAGTCGATTGTCCTCCATCCAAAACCATGTCCAGACATATTGTGCACTTCCCGGGCACAATAAAATTTTAAAAATTCATTTTCTACTCTACTCAACCACTGTGTTTTAATTCTTTTTCAGTGCTTTATGGACTTCAGATATGATTCTGTGCAAGAACTTGTTTAGGAAACACCATCGGGCACTGAACTCCCGTGGAAGCGTGCCTTGGAAGTTTAGAAACACATTAAACAAACAAATGGAGATCTCCTTATTCAGAGGGAATTCTGACCTGATTTATTTTGATTCTCTCTCAGTTTGAACTGAGAAGGCTTGAATTGAACTCACTAAACCTGTGAACATGAGCCGGTGGTCACAAAACCAATAAAAATAGTCATAGGTCCAGACCTAAGATCTGAGCTGGCTCCTAATTGAAAGACAGACTCTGCAGCCTAAGGAAGGTATTCCCAAGGTCTGGACTCCAATGAGTTATTAATCCATTGTTTCCCACATTTAAGCACCCAAAGTATAAAATCCATGTAGAGACACTGAAATCTGGGTCATTTATCCTGGTGTTTATTCAAATTTTACCTAGCAGTAATAATGATTAATAGATTGTTTGATACATATTTCACCAGTGGTTCCTGAATTAATTCAACTTCTTATAACCAGGGAGAATAATTGAATACCCTTGTTACTCATGTGTTCACAACCCTCCCATTGTTGTAATTGGGTCACTCCAGTGCTCAGATGAAATCAGGTTTTAAAAATAAGCCATATTCAAATGGGTAAAAGGGAAATTGTGACATCAAACCTCAGCAGAAAGTGCTTGTTAACAATTCAATAAACAGCCTACGTCTCATGCTGTTACCCAGTACCTGGATGAGGATGTAAGAAATTATTTTTTGGATCAGAATTCTGTTCTTCTGGCACAGGATTCCCTGTCCAGCACGGAAATTTGGAACTGGGGGGGGTGAAAAACCTCATCCCCTTTCTGCAGTTTATTCCCTTGCACCCACAGCTGTTCTGTTAGAGGGAACAGTTCAGCCAATTCCACTTTATGTCTGTTTTGAGTATCTCTTGCCCTTACATTTTGTTGTCTGACTCCAGTGGCATGGACAGCAGAGAGTTCCGCATTCTTTCTGTTCGATTAAGAAGCAATCTGGCCTTTTTTCTGTTCTTAATTTTGTTGAAAACCAGTCCCCATTTGGTTATCCCACCCTCTTCATGATTTTCTAATCCCCAGCCCCATCCTCCACTTCCCCAGATTTCTTCTCTCCAGACTGAAGAGTCTCTGCAGCCTTGTCAGTCTCTCCTCTAAAAGCAGATACTCCACATTCCTGATTATTTTACTTTATCTGGGCTTTCTCTTCTCTCAACTGGGTCTTTTTTGAGAGACAGAGAACAGAACTGCACAGACAACTTAATGTGAGAGGACCTAAAAATTCAGTGTAACAGCAAAATCCCTCCCTCTGTCTGGTTTCCAAAAACCTCCTTGGTGATTCCCAGCTTTTTTTTGCCAGAATTTTTGGCTGTTGTGGCACAGGAAGCCAGGGATTTCAGGGTGCTCTCCCAGTGATAACCCCAGGATGTCTTTCCTGAGTTTTCACAGACACTTTGGAGCACAGCAGAGTGCAAGCATGCTTTAGATTGCATTTCCATGGACACAAAAAATATTTATTTGCAGTCGTTTGTACCAGGTTATTTGGGAATCCACCCAACCTGGGCTCAACAGACATTTTCCTATTAGTTTAATTCAAATCTCTGTGAGGTTCCTCTGGAGCTCCACTTGGAATTTCATCCCACTCTTCTATATCCTGAGATGCAACCATTCCGTCCTACTTTTCCTTTTAAACTCTCTCTCAAAGGACTGGAACCTCTCCCCCAATCCTCTAGCATGTTATATTTTTAAATGTTCCTTTTGGAAGGAATTTTTGGAAGAGATTTTGGCTTTTTGAAAGCCCAAACTGGATCTCCAGCAGACTCTTTCTCTCCCTGAACTGCTGCTCATCTGCCTTTACAGAGCCACACTGGCTCTTTCCCAGCAATCCATATTTGCCATAAACTCATTCTTTCCTACAGAATACTGATTTTCCAGGGAACCAGGCAGGAATTTTCAAGGCATAAAGAGTGTAATGCTAATTATCCTGTATTTTGTAGATGAGAATTGGATCAGTTTTTCAGCCTCTGAGAGCTGTGGCCATCGGTAATGCGAGGTTTTATACCTCAGCCAAAATTTTATATGTAAGTTCCTTCAAGATTCCAGTCCAGAGGATACTTTGGCATTGAACTGATTTGTTTAATTTGTGGGTATCAGGAATTAACAGGCAATTACAGATGAGAAAGTGGGATTGATACAGATATTTTTTGGTACAAAGGCAGGAAGTTATTTAAGGGGAGGTTTGGGTTGGATATTAGGAGTAGGTTTCTTATCCAGAGGGTTATGGGGCTCTGGAACAGGATCCCAGGGAATGGTCACAGTCCCAAACCAGAGCTCCAGGAGAATTTGGACAACGCTCTCAGGCACAGGGTGGGATTGTTGGGATGGCCTGGGCAGGGCCAGGAGTCGGACTGATCCTTGTGAGTCCCTTCCAACTCAGAATATTCCATGATCCTGTGATTTTTCAGTATCTTCTGGGCTGCTCAGCAGCCAGCCAAATGCAGCAGGACCCTCTGTTCTTAAACTGAATTATCAGTGCATCAAATCTTTGGTAGACAATCATAAAACTGATTATAAATTCATTTAGAGCAAACATGGGTATTTCTATTTTTCATTTCAGCACCCAACAGTTCCAAATAAAAATAAATTCTTACCAGCATGAAAATCATTACCGAATTAGGCTGAATTTAGAGGCGTTTTCACCCAAAATTGCAAACCATTAATGTGGGAATATGTTTAAATGTCAGGGTAATTCCCCTATATATTTTCTAAAAGAAAAGTTTCATTTTGGAAATGCCAAATCCCTTTGTTTTGACATTTTTCTAAGTTAGACCTTTTCATCCTTAATTTAAAAATAGCAGCTTTTAATTTTGAAAAATTGACTTCAGTATATAATAAATGGTTGATTTTTTAATAGATGGACTAACTTGAAGAAGCACTTCTGAGTCAAAAGAAAGAGTTTAGCTTTATCTCAGGTGCTGTTTCACCTTTTGGTTTTCCCCCATTGTGAGGGAGGAGAGGTAATGGAGAGGATTTTTTTTTTCCAAGCTGATTTTTGTTTCAATTCTCAACTGCATCAATTGCTCTGTCCTATCTGCAATATCTAGGAGGCAGAGTTTGAGAGAAATCCCTCTGGAAAACACATATAATGTAATAATCACAGAATCCCAGAATAGTTTGTGTTGGAAGGGACCTAAAAATCATCCAGTTCCACCCCGCTGCCCTGGGCAGGGACACTTCCCACTATCCCAGGTTGCTCCAAGACCTGTCCAACATGGCCTTGGACACTTCCAGGAATGGGGAATCAATGATAAATGATAAATGATAAATGATAAATGATAAATAATAAATAATAAATATCCCAGGTGGCTCCAAGCCCTGTCCAACCTGGCCTTGGAAACTTCCAGGGGTGGAGAATAAATAGTAAATAATAAATAGTAAACAGTAAATAGTAAATGATAAATGATAAATGATAAATGATAAATTATAAATTATAAATTATAAATTATAAATTATTAAATAAATTATAAATACCCCAGGTTGCTCCAAGCCCTGTCCAACCTGGCCTTGGACACTTCCAGGGATGGGACAGCTTCTCTGGGCAACCTTGTGCCTGGGTTTCACCTCCTGAGGCACCCTAACACTGCTTAATGTAATCCTTGCTCCTCTCCAAGAGGAGAATTATACCCAAAATTACCTTATTAGTGGCTCCAGGCTTCTATACAACAATTAGCAGGGCTGGAGGAGCTGTCAGAATCTTGCCTTCTCACCTACACCCATTTTTGGATCTCTCTCAGAGCAGGTGAACTGCTGGGAGCTGACGTAGCTCCCATTGTGAAGCCAGATCACCCTCTTAATTTCCTCTTTCTGAATCATTCGTGTGACAATTGTTAATTACAAGATTAATTACCTGTTGAGGTGCACAGGTAGCGACAGCAGCTCCTGTTACATCATCTCTCCAAACCGTTTCCTGCTCCTCTGCTCCCGTCAGCTCCCGGCAGAGTGGGGTACCTATAATTCTCCCTGATTGTGTTTTAACGATCACATACCTCCCACTCCCACCTCACTTCCAAAGGCATCCTGCAACTGCACCGGCTCCATTTCTGGGGGGATGGACCCTGATTCCAAACCCTGATTCCAAACCTTCTCCCTGCTGGTGAGTCAGAGAGCAGGAAGGGCTGGCAGAAGGGAGGGTGATTTGCTTCTCTTTGCCTCCAGGGAAGGGATGAAACAACAGAGGAATTGCTGAAAGGTGTAATTACAGGAGCGTGCTGTCAGGGAGAGGTGGTTTTGTTTGGATGTTTTGCTGGAAAGCACAGGCTTTGGAAGTACAAACCTCTGGTAATCCCTGATGTAATAAACTTCCTGCAATGTCCTCAAAAGGAAAGCTACAGAACAGTTGGAAAGGCAGGAAAACGAGCTCAGAGATGGGTTTCCGTCACCTGATTTCAGATCTCATCTCCCCACACTGATTTCCTTTATTTTAATAATTAGAGTTGGTTTGTTCAGCCTGGAGAAAAGAAGGCTCCAGGGAGAACTTAGAGCTCTTTCCTGTTGGGATCTGAAATGCAGGGAATTCTCAGAACTTTGGGCCTGTACACCAAAGCTTAGAATTGAACACAAGATTTGATTTGAGACCTTGTAAAAGGCTTCAAAACATCGGTGCTAGAAGCAAAAATATGGATTTATAGTTTAAAGAAGAGACATGTTAAGTGGAAGAAAGTTTAGAGTTTTAAAGATACAGAAAAAATAATAGTTACAAAGGTAAACAAGAAGTTTAGAATGCAGTACTGTAGATTTGTGTATCATAACATGATTGGCTAAGAGGGCTTACACTGTAGCCTGAGTCCATAAGATGAAATATTTAAGGATTAGGTCAAAAACATAAATATCCTTGTTGGCAGTGTTTTATTAGTCAGTAAATCCTTAAAAAGTCTTGTAACTAGGGGTCTTGTGACCTTCTGAACCATGCAGTAAAGATGTGAGTCAATCTCAATTTCCTAGAAGAAAGGAAAAATAAATTGCATCATCAAAAACAATTCAGAGGCCTTGTCTCTAACTCATTCAAAAATCCTTCCAAAATCCTCATACTTCCAATGCCTAAAGGGGCTCCAAGGGAGCTGGAGAGGGGCTTGGACAAAGATCTGGAATGCCAGGACACAGGGAATGGCCTCCTACTTCCAGAGGGCAGGGATAGGTGGGATATTAGGGATAAATCCTTGCCTGTGACAGCAAACTGGACTCCAGCACAGGTTTCCCAGAGAAGCTGTGGCTGCCCCATCCCTGGAAGTGTCCAAGGCCAGGGATTGGAGCAACCTGGGATTGTGGGAATTGTCCCTGCAAATGGCAGAGGGGTTGGAACTGGGTGATCTTTAAGGCTCCTTTCAATCCAAACCATTCTATGGAAATAAAGGACCTCCAGAGATGTTGTTTGTCTCCCCTTGTGCAGGTGCAGAGTGGAGATCACATCCCAAACTCCAACAATCCCATTGCCTTGCTCTCCAGGGGTGGAGCAAGGAACCTCCAGTGATATTTCCCAGCTGCAATCGCATTCATCAGAAACACCCACCCTAAACTGTAGAAGAACACAAAATCTCCAAATTATGGAACAGCCTGAGCTGGGAGGGACCCATGAGGATCATCAAATTCTCATTTCTTTCCCTGGACAGCACCAGACAAACCCACTGTTGGTATCCTGAAAAAAAAAAGATCCCCAGAGCTCAGGATCAACGTGGATCCTCTGATGGCAAATCAGGGTGAAGGAATGACCCACCTCACACCTCTTTCTATTCTCCTTTCAAGCCACAGGCCTCACTGAAACTAGGAGTTTTTTAATAAATCTTCCTCCTGACAAATGATATTGAAATTATTTGCTGGCTGTATAATTTATTCAGGAGGAACACAGGAAAAGGAAATAAGAACAAAAGGAATACGAGGCAGTAAAACCACATCAGGTGATAATGAATAGTTTAAGTTTAGTTTTGTTTGGATTTCATGGAGAAAAAGCAAACAGAGAAAGGTTTTCTTTGAAGTGCCTGGTAGTTTAGCTTTTTCAGAGGGATTTAGTTCAAAGTTGGGCCATTAATTTTGTCTTAATTTTTAAATTAGCCCTTGTTATTTCTCTTGAAAAATGAATGGAATCGAAAGAAGTAGCATTGGCAAAACGTCATGAAAATCACTTTCATTCCACTTCTTTTTCCTTGTGTTTCCACAGTAAGAAGATGGGAAGTGTGAAGTTGAAAAGTGAGAAATCCAACCTCTCAAAGAGAAGTGAAAATGTTCATCTCTTTAAAAGTCAAAACAAGCTGCAAAACTCTTCATTAAGTTGCTGGTTGGAATGTTTTTCATAACAACATCGAAAATGCCACTGAAACGGGTGTGATTTATCTGAATGTTTACATTTTAATGGAATTTGTCCTGTTTTTTTTTTATGGTGAAAAAATTCATTCTGTGGTTTTCCATTAGCAAGTGTAATACTAAAGACTAACTCTCCTGAAATCCAGGAGTGGGAGTGGAACAGTCTGCTCTGAAGAAGATTTTACACATTGAAGGGGGAATTATGAGGCATTCCTCAATTTACACCATCTGCAGAATGTGGTTGCTTCTCATACTTTGCTGACAAAATAAGACTTGTTATAAATCTGGAAGAAGATAAAATGGCATTAAAAAAATTACCTTTTCTATTTTTTTTTTCTACAGGAAATTGGAAGGGAGAAAAACAGCCAAAACCAGACATGTGTTAGACAAAAAAATAGATATTTCACTCAGAAGACGCTGAGGAAAAACAAGTCTGTCAGCAGGGTTATGTCACCTCAAAGCTGTGTGATACCGAATACTTGAACCTGGATTTAAGCAAAGGTTATGAAAGAGGCCAAAGTAAAGAAGAGTCTAAAAACTTTACTTTCAATTTTTTAATTATTTATTCTTTTCATTTTGTTGCTGAGATAGAAATGAAGATGGAGTGAAGACAGAAATAAAATTCGCCCAAGCTCCATCTGACAGTAACTGAAAGCATTGCAGCCACTGGAAAGCAGGAGGAATTTCTTCATTAGGAGTAATTTCTGCATGGAAAGGGTGGTCAGGCACTGGAATGGGATGCTCAGGGAGGTGGTGGAGTCCCCATCCCTGGAGGTTTCCAAGGAATGACTGAACATTCAGTGCTCTGGGCTGGTGACAAGGTGGGGATCAGGCACGGCTTAGACTCGATGATCTTGGAGGTCTTCTCCAACCTCAATGACTCCGTGATTCTGGGAATTTCAACATTATCCAAGGAGAGAGGCATTTAGTAGGGAAGTTGATTAAGCTGAGGAGAGAGTTTAACATTAAATCCATCATTAATAATTTGATCTCGTGTTCTACATTTTTTGTAACATATCCCCATGATGCAAATCATTGAGTACCTGAGAAAGAGCTGTGAGACTCTGAAATCACTACAAGGGTCAGGAGTGACAGGAAAAGGGGGAATGGCTTCCCACTGAGAGAAGATTTAGATTGGATGTTGGAAATAAATTCCTCCCTGGAACGGTGCTGAGGCCCTGGCACAGGTTTCCCAGAGAAGCTGTGGCTGCCCCATCCATGGGAATGTTCAAGGCCAGGTTGGATGGGGCTTGGAGCAACCTGGGAGAGTGGAAGGTGCCCATGGCAGGGGTTTGGAACTGGGTGATCTTTAAGGTTTCTTCCAACCATTTTAGGATTCTACATCTCTTTAAAGCTGGTTTGAGTCACCTGACACACAGGAAGCCCTCACAAGAGTCTGGGGGAGATCCCAAGCACAATACGGAGGTGCTGCCTTTCCTCTCCTGATTCTTGAGGTCTCCACCTTCAGTTCTCTGCTCCAGTTCTAAAGGTTGAAAAGCAAAGCAGCATAGTTTTGATTTTTCTTTCTTCCCCTCTGAGGAAACTCCCACCTTCCAGACCTGCTCCAGCATTTCCACTGCAATGTTGATGCTGAAAAATACACAACTGGCATTTTTAATTTTATAAGAGTTTATCTGACAGAGACTTTTGGGTGGAATATTTGCTAGAGACATAGACTATCCATGCTGCAAATTATCAACTGTAAGAAATAAGATAAACTGGGATTAACAGGGATAAACTGGGCAGCTGAGCTAAGGGATCTGCTGGGGTAGAGAATCACAGAATCATGGAGTTAAGTTGGGATAGACCTCCAAGATTTTGTCCTCTTAGCATGAAGTTCCTAGATTCTTCAGCTTAGACCTCCACAGAAATGGAAACAAGGGGAAGGGAAAAGGGTTTGGGGTTTTAGTTTCTTCTCTCTGCTGTTTCAGAAGCTGCTAAAGGTACCTATTTCTTCCAAATTTCTAACCACATTTTGGTGCTTTATGGGAACTTGTTGGCTGGAGCTGTATTCATTCACATAAATCCATTTGCAATGGAAAATGAGATCCAGAAGTGAAAAAAAAAATTCTCCTGCTTTATATTGGTTGTTAGGAAATTTCAGGAGAGTTGCTGCTTCCTCGATTGACTGTCAGTGCATAACCTGGGAAAAAATCCCAAAACAGTTCTGCATCCTTGTTGCCTATCATTAAAATAGGGATAAAAACCTTCCTTTTTCCATATGCTTTATCTGACTTCTTTTCCTCATTTGTAAATGCTTGGACATACTGACTATCTTTGATTAAATATATATAAATAAATGGACAATGATCATAATTTTTCATTTTCTTTGCAGTGTTCCAGCTGCTTTTTAATTTTATTACAATCAGCACCACTGCAGTGATTTCTAGTTCAGTTTTGAAGAGACACAAAGAATTGTGATGGTCACTGATCTCTAATAAGGGTGGTGCTCACTTGAGAACAACTTTTACAGTGGAGGAAATCAATAGAATTTGGAAATTTTGCCTCCATGACATGTACAGGTGACAACTGAGCAAATGGAAATTCCCATCTTTGCTTACATGTGTAAAAAACTTAATTTTCTGAGGAAATCAGGTTGGAAAAGCATCTCTTGAGGTGTCATTTAGCCTTCAGTCACTGACCTTGAGATTTCAAGAATTTCACTTGAGAATCATTGAGTTTTCTTAATGCTGACTAAAGTTCATTATTGGGCATTTTTTTTTTGTCGTTGACCAGGTTGTAGAAAGTGGTCTTGTATGTATTGGTATTGATGGTGAGGATTAGAGATAAGCTAAAGTTAAAAGAAAAAACAGAATGAATCCAAAGAAACCTGGGCTGGATGTGAAATATCCCATCAGCTCTGTAAATGAGAACCATTAAAACAATAAAAATACCAATCTTTATGTTCTGAGGGGTTCTGGGCAATCAGAAAATCCATCAGAGGAGCTGCTTCCTCATCTCCTGCTGTCTTTTTCCACATAAAGTCATATTTCTCTTGGCTGGGGTTACATCCTGCCCAGCCTCCCGATGCCAGGAATGAAACTTCCAAATGTTTTCTCTTCTCTCTGTTAATGAATTGCAGTTTGGATAATTGCTCTTGTTTGTTGGATGGTAGGGGTGGTTTGTTTGAAGATTTTGTTGGATTTATTCTTTTAAATAATTATTTTCCAGATTTTTGGATGTGATTCTGTGTTTGGTTCTCTTTTTTTTGGCTGTTATTCAGGTTGTGGCATTTCCTTCTCATATGGATTTAGTGTCTGCCATCAATAAACTCACTCTCTCATGAGATATTTTCCAGTTTTATTGCTTAGAAAACCAAGGATTGGTAGATAGAAAGTAGGAAAATAGAGAAAAAAATCAGAATTGACATGAATAAATATAACTACATAGCTACAGCTGAGAAAAATAATTCAACTGCAACCTCAGCTGGGAGAAAGCAGAAATGTCACCTTGTGACTAAAGAAACCCTTGGATGTCCAGACAATTCAAACATTTAGATGGGATATTGGGAAGAGATTTTTCCCTGTGAGGATGGGGAGGCCCTGGCCCAGGTTGCCCAGAGAAGCTGAGGGTGCTCCCTCCCTGGAAGTGTCCAAGGACAGGGTTGGACAGGGCTTGGAGCAACCTGGGATTGTGAAAATTGTCTCTGCCCACATCAGGAGGTAGAACTCGATGATCTTCCAGTTTCCTTCCAACCCAAACCATTCTGGCATTTTATGAAATAAATCCTGCAAGTGTGAAAAATCCCATTGCGTGAGAGTGAAAAGAGGAGATTTTCGATATGGAGATGTCACAGTTGTGGACAAAATCCCACTTTTACTGTGGAATGGTCACTGGCCTGTGAATTTAGGGGGACAAATCACCACTATTGTTATTTACAACCATGTCTTTCCCTTGTGCCTCACAGAAATCAGAGCATCAATGGGCCACGAAAATCTCAGCGTGATCTTCCACTGAGGAATGACTGAGCCAGCAAAAAAAGGGAGCAGGGAATAGATGGGGAATTAATTCTGGATGGGAAGTTTTGCTGTTCCTCCACATCTCAAGTGAGGAGAAACTCAGTCCCCAATGATCCCAGCCAGGCATTTTTAGTCAAACTTACTTGCTTTCAAAAGGATTTGTGCATTTGTTGCCCTATCACTGACATAACCCCCAGCCTGATGCGATCCATGCAAATCTGCAGGCAGAGGGACCCTATCTCAAGGCTGCCATTGCTGAAGGGTTGTTTTTCCCTTCAGTGCTGTTTTTCTTCATCCCAATCCAGTGCCAGAGCTTTGCCAGGCATCTTCAGAACACCTCAGAACGGTGGTAAACAACAAGGAATGAAAGTTCCTGTCATGGCATTTTTCCTCAGAGCACCCCGGGAAGCAGCTTGTTGCCCACAGTAACAAAACAACATAAAAACCTTCTAGTAAAACACAAATGAGTCAAAAACATTGAGCCTGTTCTCCAGGAGATGAGATTGCTCCCCGTTTGTAAAAGGAGCTGATGTTGTCCTCAGGAAAGTTTTGCCACACTGTTCTCAGGATAAGGGTAAGTGGTAGAGAATGACCTGAGCTGGGTTTAATATTCATATTTGTGAGTTTCATTTGCTCACAAATCAGGACCTGGTTCAGGATGCAGCTGAGCTGGAACTGGTGGTGAAGAAAATTCCTCTTTTTTCCTCATCCTAAAGTAAAGGTGTGAGTTTAATGTAAACACATTAAATATTCCAAACCTCCACTCACACACAGACATCGCACCTTAATTCCTCTTGGCTTTTGTCATTGGAATTCAGCAACAACTTGGGGATGAATCTGAACTCTCAGAAGGCTTCAGTGAGGAAAATCTCTTCCTGTCAATCCTCCTTTGGGGTGTGAGGGAACACTGACCTTCAGGGGATGCTGAAAAGGACAACAGAAAGGACCTGGAGCTACTGGAGTGAGTCCAGAGGAGCCACCAGGATGATCAGAGGATGGAGCAGCTCTGCCATGAGGAAAGGCTGAGAGAATTGGGATTGTTCTGCCTGGAAAAGGTTCTGGGATGACCTAACTGTGGCATTCCAGTGCCTGAAGGGATCCTGCAAGAAGGAAGGAGAGAAATGTTTTACAAAGGCCTGGAGTGACTTGAAATGAAAGAGAGTAGGGTTAGGTCGGATATTAGACAATTTCTTTAGGGTGAAGGTGGTGAGGCCCTGGCACAGGACGCCCAGAGAAGCTGTGGCTGCCCCATCCCTGGAAGTGTCCAGGGCCAGGCTGGGTGGGGCTTGGAGTAACCTGGGAGAGTGGAAGGTGGTCCTGCCCATGGCAGAGGGGTGAAAAAGGGTGAGCTCTAAAGTCCCATCCAACCCAAGCCATCCTGTGATTCTATGGAAACAAAGAGGACACAATTAATCAGAGGGAGCACAGATCATGGAATCATGGAAAGGCTTGGCTGAAAGGGACTTTAAAGATGATCCAATTCCAACATCCCCACCATGGGTAGGGATTCTCCCCACTAGACCAGGTTGCTCAGACTGGATATTCATGCTCTGACCACTGGCCTGACAGAACACTGTCTTTATGAGGCAGTTCATTATTTAAGAAACTATTTCCAGTCTTTTAACCTTCAGATCAGAAATCTGTATCCATTCACCACAGAGAAAAAGAGGGCCCAGATGGCTGGATGCAATAAATTCATTAATTTCATTAATTCCTGAGGTGTTTTGTTGTTTTTTGGGGTTTTTTTTGTGGTTTTTTGTTTTTTTTTTTTTTTTTTTTTTTGCCAAGGTTTTGTTTTACTGCCAGAACAGATGAGTCGTAAATTGATGTTCAGGAAAACTTTCTTTGCTGCTACTTGAAACAAATATGGGATGCTGGTAATCAGAACCATCATTTGATGGTGTTGGATATCTCTCAGCTGCTTTCCTCCAAAGAAAAAGAGGAGGTTGAGACATAGGATGGATTTAATGCCAGAGTCTCCGCTCAAATCTGTCACAGACCACTGTGGGGACAGAGTCTTCTTCCTGATGGGGCTTTGTCATCCCTCAGCACAAATTCCAGCTGCTTTAGAGGACAATACTTTCCTTTCTCTGGCTCACCTCACCTTCTCTCATCCCTGATGTGTTTACAATGAGCTTTAGATCCTCCTGGAGCTCACCAAAGGACGCTTGCCTCACATGGATTCTCCAGGAGGAGGAACTCTCAGATGGTTACGTTGACATTTGTGCTAAGAAACAACTTCTCCCTACTTTTCCCATGGTGCCTCTGTTCGTATTTGAGAATTCCCAGGAGTGGATTTGTTCACAAAAGGACTCTTGGAGGGAACAAAGGAGGGATCAAGGCCTGTTGTTGAGGAGTGGGACCCATTGTACTTTTCCTGGGGCTGTAGAGGCTGAGTGTAAGATTATTCCTGGAAATTCTTCTGTACTGAGGGAACAAATGGTTGTGCAAAATTTAAAAGAAGACTTGTTGGTTGTTGGGACCTAAATCCAGAAGATTTTTTACCTCAGCAGAGTGCTACACTGTTTACTTGTACTAGCTTTAGGATATCTCCAGAACACACTTTGACCATCCTTTGTCTGACCGACAAGAGGTTCCTGATCCTGCCTGGGCCTGGGATAAAAACCAGCCAATTCAGCCCCTTTTAGGGAATCCAAAGATGTTTTGCAACTCAAAAGTGTGCATTAATATGCAGACCTTTTGTGCATATTAATATGTGCAAGCAAGGCTTCTTGAAAACAACATCAGCAGAGCCATCACCTTTTGCCCCTCAGTGCAAGAAACTCCCAGATCTAATCAGTGTTCATATCCTTGGGAAGCAAAAAGAAGAGAGAGAAAAGGATGGATTAATGTGTAAAAGATTTGTCCAATGTCTCAGACAGCAGCTGGAGCCTTACACTAGCCAAACTCAATTTCTTGCCAGAAGAAGTTTATGTGGTCAGAATCAATATTTATTATTTCAGGGTTCACCATACAATCCCAATCCATTGATCAGGCACATTTTTACAGCTCCAATGAGTTGGAGTGGTCTGCTGGCCCTGGGCCTGAGCAGGGCTTGACTTGAGCCAACCTCCCAGTTTGCTTTGGAATATTATGTTGTCTTTACTCAACCACATGAGTAAAATTCTGCATTTTTTTGGAGGCAACAGATGAGTTAACTCTGCAAGTCAAGCTAGAAATAAACAAACAAGTTTTGGGGTTTAGGGGTTTTTTTTTCCAGTCAGTGAAAGAACCATGAAGATGGTAATTATCACTAGAAATTCTGTGTGGAATGGCAAGAAATCCTCTGATCACCTTTATGGATTAACCAATTCACCTAACCTTATATTTCTCTTGGAGAACCCTCTATGGGAGGCCCAAAATACATTGGCAGCTCTCTGCCAAAATTGCCCCAAAGGAGTTTCTACAGAAGGCATTGAGGTCTTTTAAAAGTCCTGAGTGTCAAGGTCAGATTTTGTATCATGGGGGACAAGATGGGAACAAGATACTTCAGAATTAAATACACAAATCCTTAAGATGATTCCAAAGCCTAAATAGTCAATGTTTTTATCTTCCTACAGCATCCTTACCAAGTGTTTCCATAGTGGGGTTTCCATACTGCCACTGTATGACAAAATAAAAGGAAAAAAGGAATGGGCTGCATGCAATAAAATGGGTGGTTGATAGTGGAAAATCTTACAGGCTTAATAATACTTTCCCTCAGTTCCTGAAAAAATAAAAGGAAAACACAAGAAGATAATCAGCTAAAGTGAGCTGGTCTTCCTTCCCCTGGTCAGGAACCGGTACTCAGCACATCCCTCTGCTTTGGTGGTCTCAGTATTTCTGATATTCCTAAGCTTTCCTGATGTTTGTTCCATAATAAATCCTACAGGTTTAATAATTCCTCATTATTTGTGCATTTTGAGCTGTCACGTTGTGGAGCTGCCTCTGAGAAATTCCAGGTTTCAGCCCAAAAGGAACTCCAGTCTCCAACTTCCGTCCTGCCCCAGGTCTATCCCCTGCTCTCCTGGATTCTTCATGAATTACTGTAGATCAACCATTTATTTCTACCAATCAACTGTTTAATTACTATAAATCAACTATTTAATTACAATAAATCAATCCTTGTCAATGGACATAAGGGTAAGAGCACTGCTTTCCTAAGGAATTCAAGAGGTCACTCAGATGTTAACAATGATGTTCATTAACATAAGACTAATGAGTAGGACTAAGTTAATTGTTTTGCAGCACTTTTGGAATAAAGAAGAAATCTAAGACTGAATTCCCAACCTAGTTTAATTTCCTAAAAGAGTTCTCTGAAAATCCAAACTGCTGAGGGTGGAGTAACTTCTTGTAAACAAATATTGTGAATTATTTAAACAATCTGAGACAGCCAGCAGCCATCCCTCAAGGCTGCTCAGCCTGGGAGGGACCTGTGCACTGTAGGAGTTGAAGGATGGCTTAAATCTGGACAGATTTTTCAGGATCTGGTGTTTTCCTCAGGCAATCTTACATGATAATTCAGTAAAAATTTAATTTCATTCTGTATAAAAAGTAGAACAAGAGGAGGAAATTCCAGAGAAAGCAAACATAGATAAAAGTACAATATTAACCCTTCATCACTGTAGATAACTCCATGACCATGGTGATGCTAAGGAATAAACTCCAGTGATGATTTTAAAAGATCTGGGTTACGATGACACAATTTTGGGCAATTCATTTATGCTGAGGGCAACTCTCACAAAAAAAGAGTGGAATTCTGAATGGGAGAGAGCTGCACAAAGATTCATCTCAACTCCCAAATAGGAGTTTTTCAGACATTTCCACCCAAGCAAAAAGAAATCTTGCAAACTTGTTCAAAGTTTGTGAAGGGGCACAGGATGATCCCGAGTGATGTCATGGATTTATGGCTGAAAGGCAATGCCAACAATCTGCCTGCTCACATTTTATTTCCTCAAATATCTGGGGATGAATTTCCATCATTTTTACCTTTGCTGTTACAGCCACGTATCAAGTGTGGTCAAAATAATTGGGATAAGGAAGGTGTTTCTCTTCTGGAATTCTTCAAAATGCCTTATTTTATCAGAATATTTAATCATTTTAATTCATATGCTTGAAATGACTGTGTTTATGAGCAGAATTCCATAAAGCATTGTGTACCTTGAGCGTGGGATATAGGGAAAATCAGGAAGGATATTGCTGTTATGTACAATGGGACCCAGGAGAGAGAAAAGAAATGGCCTGAAATTAAAAATATGCTCACTTGAATAATTTTCTAACAAACTACTTATGCTGTTAAGTCCTTATCCAATCAATACATCACTGACTTCACTTTAAATGATGACATTTTTTTCTTATATGTTGTTAAGTCTAATTAAAAGGAATTAGTCATGAGAGTGACAAATTTGAAGCTCACTACAGAATTACTTCACGTGGCATTTATTAGATGTCAAACACAGAAAAAGTTTGAATCAAACTGGCAAATTCAGCAAAAGTTGTGTCTTGGCATCAAAATTCTTTCTAAAAATTAAGTATTTTGTTATTAGGGGGAGTCTTATTTTTTTCTCAAATAACTTCTTTTTCTGTACTTTCTTTTTGTTAGGACTGGAGAACACAGAAATTGTATAATAGTGAGTAATAAAATCCGTCATTCTTGTGAGTAATGCTTTGTAATTAGATGAAATCAAAGTAAAGTAAGTTGAATTGTGTGGAGTGCAGGGCTGGGGGTGGAGTGCTGCACTCAAAGGTTTTTGTATTATTAATGATGCTGAACTTTCAGTGCTGGAAGGTTCTGTTGGAATTGACATCAAAATCTGGTTTATCTCTATATCTCTACTTTGGGCTCCCAATGCTGCCACAGTGACAAGAATTTGTCACACAGGGAGAATCAGGATGATCTTTCTTTGCTGCAAGCCACAGGTGTGAAAGTTTTGGGAAGAAAACCCCTGAAAGTCTGACTGGCTTTGCAATCCAGCCCCTCCATGGCTGAGTTCCCCTCTCAAAGGAACTCCAGGGCCTGCTCTGCCACAGGATTATAATTTCCCTCCTCCCAGAATCAACCTTGCTGCTCCCATTGTGCTCCTTTTGCCACAAAAACTCATGAAAATGACAGGACCTTAGAATGAAATAATTTATTTAAAATTTTCTTCAGGTTCACAGAATCACTGATTTTGGAAGAGACCTCCAAGACCATCAAGTCCAACCTCCAGCTGGATCTCCACCACATCCACTAAACCACACCACAGAGTGCCAGGTCAGCCTGGTTTTTTGAACACTTCCCAGGATGGTGACTCCAGCCTTTCCCTGGGCAGCCTGTTCCAGTGTTTAGCCCCTCTTTTAGTGGAGATATTTTCCCAAATATCCAACCCGGGCCTCACCCGGTGCAACTTGAGGCTGTTCCCCCTTTTCCCATCTCTCGTTGCCCAGGAGAAGAGGTTGACCCTCACCACACCACAATCTCTTTTCAGGGATTTGTAAAGATGCAGAAGGTCCCCCCTGAGCCTCCTTTTCTCCAGGCTGAGCCTTTTTCCCAGCTGCTCCTGGTGTCCCAGCTCATTTCCCAGCTCCATTCCCTTCTCTGGACACTCTCCAGCCCCTCAATATCCTTCTTATCATGAGAGCCCCAAACTGACCCCAGGACTGGAGCTGCCTCACCACTGCCCAGTTCATTCCATGACCTTTAATCAAGCCCAGAGCTGCGTTTCTCAAAGCCAAGAACAACTGTCCTCACATTGTGTTGGTCCTTTGCTGGATTTATCCAGAGCTGGGTGTTTTATCTGCTGTGCCCTCTCCAGCTCTGGAGCAGATGGTTCTGATAGGGCTGTTCCAGAGCTGGGAATTTGGGGAGATGGATATTTCCCAGCCTTGGGCAGTGAGATGGAGGATCTGCCCCAGAACTGGAAGTGCTGGGAGCCACCTGCAGCTGCTCAGCGCAATTAGTATTCTCATTAACCAGCATTTAATGGGCTCCCTAATTGCCAGCTAGTAATGAAGTGTACGGGAGTGTCAGATTTACTGAGCAACTTCTGGGAGCTTGGAGATTACAGTTTCATGGAAATGTGGATGATTTTTGCTTTTTTCCTCATTTAAAATATGTCTTTCAAAAGGACCAACAAAAGGTAAATTCTGATTTTCAGCAAATTCTGCTGTCTATTTCTGTCTCAGAGATTTCAGGGAATACTCACTCTACTCTGTCCACTTTTAAACTCCAAGTGAATATAATTAATTCCACTTCTTGGAAATACTGTCTTATTTCAAGGCTAAATTCACATAAAATTCAATTTCCAACACTTTGATTCATTCAACTTCCTCTTGCATAGCTCAAAATTATAAAGTTTTCCCTCCTTGCTATCTCAGATATTGTGTTAAACACTGAAAACTTCACAAGAAAACTGCTCCTTATTCCCTTGAATGAACTGATGTGATTATGCACCTTAAAATTGGTACAGGATCATGGAATCATGGAATGCTTTGGGATGGAAGCATTATATAGTCATATATATATATATATATAAATATCCTTATATCATCCAGTTCCACCCCCCTGCCATGGGCAGGAACACCTTCCACTATCCCAGGTTGCTCCAAGCCCCATCCAACCTGGCCTTGGACACTTCCAGGGATGGGGCAGCCACAGCTTCTCTGGGAAACCTTTGCCAGGGCCTCACCACCTTCAGAGTAAGGAATTTCTTCCCCAAAGCCCATCTTTTTCAAACCATTTTCCCTTGTGATAAAAATATTGAACGATATTTGCTCAGAATCTTCTCTTTAAGGTGATTGCAGCGAAGATAAAAATCACTGCAAATCCTTCCCTCCCCGTTAAAATTAGAATTTGCTGGACTGAGACGGGTTTTAATTGATGTAAGATAGGTCTTTTTGTTCCTTTATTTGGCAGCATCCTCAATCCTGAAGGCACCTGGTTATAATCCAGTGGAACCAAAGTAGGTTTTATCATCATGACTTTCGTTATCACCCAGACATGAAATCTCCTTGAACAGAGAACAGATTTCTTTGACGAGCCCTACTTTCCAGGGAACAAAGTCATCTGGTGCTGGAGAGATATTTTTAACTTTGAATTTTCTATTTTGGAGAACTTCTGAGCTAACAGGGATTTTGCTTGTTGAGGATCAGACTTTACAGCCCAGCATTTACCACATGGAATCACAGAATATACTGAGTTGGAAGGAGCCCTCAAGGACTTGATGAAATGTCCACAGGCCCTCATTCCTTTGGAAGGTCTCCAGTTTTTGAAAATGTGTTGAGAGGTATTCAATCCCAAAACAGCTTCTAAAACTCTTTAAATTTTTCTAAGGAGCTGGAATATCAACTTCCATGTTGCTGAAATTCTCCAATATTTCATTGCAACACTTGTGGCCTCAGCTGGTAAAAATTTAGGTGGATTATCCTCGTCTAAGGAAAGGGTCCTTGCC
Source organism: Agelaius phoeniceus (assembly GCF_051311805.1). Classification (NCBI taxonomy): domain Eukaryota; kingdom Metazoa; phylum Chordata; class Aves; order Passeriformes; family Icteridae; genus Agelaius; species Agelaius phoeniceus. The sequence continues at coordinate 153,267,501 of NC_135265.1, read as the reverse complement.
TAGGAAAGGGTCCCTGCCCATGGCAGAAGGTTGGAATGAGATGATCTTGAAGAACCCAAACCCTTCCATGGTTCTATAAATGTTTATAGGTTAAATCTATTGGATATTTACTGCCATAATTGCATTCACTAATCCAGGTGCACTGGGAATATTGCATCACTCAGCCAATGGATTTTCACTACAAGCTTGGGGTTCCCAAACGATGGGAGAATTTTGGTGCCTCCATGTGTTACAGCCCTTCTGCTTCTACATAAAAGAATTTACAACTCCATTTTGTCAGCCCAAATGTGTGTTTAGGCAGCGTGCTTAAACAGTGGCTCCCCCATCATGCCCAATAAAACTTAAAAGATAAAAATACGCCGTTATTTCTGTGATATGTTCTCTGCAGCCAGAACACCGCAATGTTCCTTGAAAATTCAGGAGAAAAGGGTTGTTTTCTGCTTCCTTGTCCCCACCATCCACAAGGCAAGAGTGAAGGTTGACTGCTGTGCCACTTCCAGCCCCTGTTTCATCTCCATGTGCAGAGAGAGATGCAATTTTCTTACTGGTACAGCAAAGTGCTGAATTCCTTAATCTGTTTGTCCTTTCTGCAGCAGCACCTCCGCTTGGTAAATAACCCGGAGATGGGAGCAATCAGAGTGGTGAGGCAAAGCGAAGTTATTATGAACTTGTTGAAATGTATGAGGGATGTAAAATGTGAGACGGAGAGGAAAAGGGAAAAAAGAACGTCCCAGGGGCACATTTCATTGCTCAGGAGGCATCAGGTTGAATAAGTTACAAATAAGCTGTCATCTTAAAAGGTGCCAGACACTGACGCAAGAGGAAAGTTAAAACAGCAGCTCTTTGAGTATTGCAGGCAACAGCTTTTGGTGTTTTAGTGCAGTCTTCAAAATTGAATTGTGCATTGGCCATGGTGCATTGGCAGTGACTTTGCTACTAGACAGCTCATATTTTGCTTTTCTTTGGGTTTTTTTTTTAGCTCTGGATGGTCTCTGTTCTGACTATACTGAAGATACTGATTATACTGAAGAATAAATGTCCAGAATGTTGTTGCTGGTAGGTTTGTGGCCTAGGAAGGTCAGCTTAACTTGTGGGGACCATCCCACTATTTGCACACAAGAAAATGTGGATTTATTCCAAGCTTTGAAAAGATTGAATGAAGCCTAAGTCTGAGAGCCTAAATTTATGAAGATGATTGTTTCTTCTCTCTTGTTTATGTGGCTTTCCTAATTCGTGGAACTACAGGTTGCAGGAGTATTTGTGGCTCCATCCCTGGAAATGTTCAAGGGATTGGATGTTGCTTGGAGCAACCTGGGATAGTGGAAGATGTCCCTGCCCATGACAGGGATTGGAACTGGATGATCTTTCAGGACCTTTGCAAACCAAACCATTCTCTGATTCTTTGATTCTACTTTGAACCTTGTTTTAATACCTTTCCCTACACGGCCATTTTTCCAAATTTCCAATCTTCACCAAAAGTTCCTCCTAAGTTTGCTGGCAAATATGGACAGAGGCATAAATCAGATTTAATCTAAAGCTTTTAAGTGCTGTCCTCTCTCAGCTCCCTTCAGGATTTGGCCAAGGGGTGAACTTTTCTCTTGGCTCTCTCAGGAACACACAGTTCAGTGTTCTCCAATCCCTTATGCTCTAATCCTTAACAACAGAGTTTGTTGTGTAAAACAACCCTTGCTCACGTTCAGAACAAGTTTTGCAACCTGAATTTGGATGTAGAGGGACTGTGGCATTCATGGTTCCAAGGTTCTCTTCACTGAATTAGAATTACTGAACCCTGGAATGGAAAAAAAATGGCAGAGATGGGTTTACTTCCAGACCTATAATGTGTGACCAGAAGGTTGATGGACCCCACCTGGAACAGTCTCCATCTTTGAGGACCCTGACATAAGAGGGATGTGGAGCTCCTGGAGTGAGTCCAGAGGAAGCCATGGAGATGCTCCAAGGGCTGGAGCCCTCTGCTCTGGAGCCAGGCTGGGAGAGCTGGGAATGTCCAGCCTGGAAAAGAGAAAGCTCCAGGGAGACCTCAGAGCCCCTTCCAGGGCCTGAAGGGGCTCCAGGAGAGCTGGAGAGGGACTTGGGACAAGGGATGGAGGGACAGGACAAGGGAAATTACGTTAAATTGGCAGAAGGTGGGATTAGATGGGATATTGGGAAAAAATTATTCCCTGGGAGGGTGGTGAGGCCCTGTCCCTCGTTTTCCAGAGAAGCTGTGGCTGCCCCATCCCTGGAAGTGTCCAAGGCCAGGTTGGATGGGGCTTGGAGCAAGCTGGGATAGTGGAAGGTGTCCCTGCCCATGGCAGGGGGTTGGAATTCCATAATCTTTCCGGTCCCTTCCAGTCCAAACTATTCCATGATTCTGTGACTGTGGAAGGTACCACTAGAAGCCACAAGTTTGCCCTCCAGAAGAAAGTTGTGAAGAAACTTCCTAATGCTGAGATGAGTCAAATAGTGATATAGATTTCCCAGGAATTTCAGGCCTCTTTGAATAGAATTCTTTAAATCATCTCAGACTGATTTTTCCAGGAATGAGGAAAGCCATGTAAACAAGACAGAAGGGACAAGTACCTTCATAAATTTAGGCCCTTGGATTTGGGCTCCATTCAGACGTGAACTGCTTCAGCAAATAGAGTCACATCTCACTTGTTATTTATTAAGGCTGAACTAAGAGACCAGATCAGTATCAAATAAAACCCTCAAGGTGAAGTTAAATGTTCCAGGCACCACTGAGTACAAAAAGATTATTTTTCCATTGTTTCGTAGTTCACAAATTTGATTTCTTGTTCTGCAGCACAGAGCAGAAGTTTCCCTTTTTGGCTATAAAATCCTCTTACACAAGTTAGAGAAAGGAAAGAAAAAAAAGATTCTTCCCCCCAAACTCTGCTCTCAGGCTCATGAAGGCCAATCTGGGCAGCCCTCAGGAATCTGCTTTCCATTTCTGCAGTGGATACCTATTCTTAGCTACTTTCACATGAGTTTTTATATGAAAACAGCACCTTTCTCATCTCCTCAGCCAAGACTCTGACATTCCCCACTTTCCCCGTGAGCCGTGGATGTGTTTTCCCCCTCGTGTGGTGCAGGGATGGCTCGCGCTCTACATAGCAGGGAGGCAGAAATAGAGGTGTGCACACGCCTGTAAATCCCCTTTTAGAAGGCAGAAAATCCCAGTTCCTCCAGCACCTCCAAGTCCACTCCATGAATCTCAAGTGGGAATTTTGTCTCGGCAGGGCACAACTTTGGAAATTATGCACATATTGAGGAACTTTGCTGGAAAAGTGGGGCAACCCAGTATTATTTTAAAATTATGTCTTCATAACTTGCTGACTTGCTATGATATTTTTCTGCAGCTTTAACACTGGCTGACCAATTTATAAAGGATTGTGTGTGGAATACTGAAATGAATTTCTAACCTCTCTGAATATTGATGTTCCATGGAGAAATAGGCTTCCAAATACCTTCTGGAAGTGGGAAACTTTATCAGGGCATTTATAAAAGTATCATGAAGTCCCTTCAGACCCTGCATCTTTATTTCTCATAAACACATTTTCCAACCCAGAAATGACCCCCCTTAATAGGAGACCTTGTGGAAAATGGATGTATTATTTTCCTTGTGGTCTGCAGCAGAAAGAAAGCCCAGTAGCCTATTCTGCATAAAGTCTGATCAAACATTGTTTTCCTCTGGTAGACTGGAAAGTTGATAATGCTTTCACTAGAAGGGAATGTTTCACTTCAGTGCCCAGATTTTGATTTATGTTCAAAAGTACTTCTGATGGAATAAATGTCATTTCCAATCAGAAAATCAAAATATTTTTTAAATGAGAGGCTGCATCTCCTACACATTTTCTGCTTCCTGCTGTTTTTTGTTTGTCTGTCTGAGACCGACTAATTTGTGAAACTAAGACAAACTCTGGAATAATTTTGAATTTACAAAACAGGCATTTTTCATCTGTTTTCAACATGAGAATTTAGGTTTAATGGAAACTTCTAGTGGCAAGAGTGACTCAGGGCTAACCAAATGTTCCTCAGAGCCGTGACCTCACATTAATGTGTATGGCACATGATGTTGGGAATTTCAGAGCTACTATAGCATCAATTTAAAAACCCACAACACCCTTAATTACCATTTAAATATGACTTAGTTAAATCTCTTACCATGTTAAATTGTAATGAGAGATGAAAATCTTCAATCAAAGCTCCGGTTTAAGTAAATTCCAGAAGGTCTCTGATTTCTGCACAAGAACTCTGATTGAACGTGGCCTTCTCTCTCTGTGTCAAATGAGCTGAAGCCACAAAAAGGGGCATTTGGAGTTACTTCTTAATGCAAATTATCCCCAATTCCAGCTTTAATAACAATCCTATCATCCAAATTCGTGGTTGATTGAATTAAACAGAATGGACTCAAATCCACCACCCCTTTCCCAAACTGTCCCTACAAAAAACAGCCTTCAAGTTGCCTTTGAAATCCTTGGAATTCTTCTTTTTTAAACCCCTGGAATGTGTCCATTAGAGAAATAATGGCTATTGCTATTTTCTGGTAGGTTTGTACTGCGCCCTCTGGACAGAGAGGTCTTCTCCAGAGACAGGAACATTTCTCCATGATTTTGGTGTCGTGAAATGTGTCTGGATTTTCCAGGCAAGTTTATTGGGAAGGAAGGCAGTTATTTATCATGGAGTCACAGAATAGAATCATGGAATGGTTTGGGTTGGAAGGCGCCCTCAAGACCATCTCATTCCAACCAGGTTGCCCCGTGCCCTCCTCCAACTTGGCCTTGGATGCTTCCAGGGAAAAGGGAAGTCACAGCTTCACTGGGCAACCTGTGCCAGGGCCTCATCACCCTCTGAGTACAGAACTTCCACCTAAAATCTGATTTAAATGTCTCCTCTTACAGTTTGCTGGCACCTGCCTGGATGGAGCTGGGCACCCTGAGGGAGTGGGCTGAAGGTGTCTTTCAGGTATTTCCAGAAGAACTTGGACACCCAAATCATTGACAAGAACTTATCCATTGTGGGTGGGCTAAGGCACACCACGTCTCCTTGTGCCTGAGGATTCCCACCAACTCCATACTTGAATGGTCCTTGGGATGGGACAGGGAGTTCCATAAGGAAAGGAAAAAAAACTATAAGTCATGACCTGGGTTGGGTAGATAGATGGGAAAGACCTAGGAACAAAAGCAGAAGTGTGATTCAAGGTGCCATCAACAAAGATATTTTATTATTTTTTTCATTCTTTTAATATTTATTATTTTTATGTTTATATATGTTATTGATTTTTATTAATGATACTATTATTTATTATTATTTTTACTTTTCATTTATTTTAATTATTATTACATTTTTAATTATTTTAATTTTAATTATTTTAATTTTTATTACAATTTTTAATTGTTTTTATTATTGTTGTTGTTTTTATCAGTTAAATTATAATCTTTAAATTCAGAAAGTTTCTTATTCAATAATGAACTCATTTTCAGGGATTTTATTATCTATTATTTTGTTTTAGAGATGTGTTTCCAATACAGTGTCTGGGCTGGACTGTGGTGAATAAGAGAAATGAACATGTTCATGGGCAAAGGATCACATCAGGAATTTCACACCCTTAATTTTACTATCAAACCCATCAGAATGATGGGACATTGCAGACTTTACCCTCTGCACAGGAGTTTCAAGCAGTTTGGACCTGTGGGGGTTTGTCACATCCAGCTGGAAGTTTTTAGGCCAGGCAGGGTTTAACCCACCTCAGTTTGCAGCAACCAAAAAATGTTAACAGCAAAAATGTCTGGTCCTGTGAAAGAAATGGGGAGTGGGGGCACTTTTCTATCTTTAGGGAGCACCTTGACTTAGCTGCTTTCTTGGCAATCTAATGCAATTCAGGATGGACTGTGTGGAGGAATTTGGTTTGGGATCCATCTCATCTCATTTCACAGAACTCCATCCTAGGTGGTCATATTCAGACCCCCTTACAACAGAATCATGGAGCACTTTGGGTTGGAAATGAACTTTGAATGAACTTCTGGTCTTCTAGTCCAACCTCCTGCAATGATCAGGGACATCTTCAACCAGATCATGTTGCTCAGAGCCCCATCCAATCTGACCTTGAATGTTTCCTGGGATGGAAATTTCTCTGGATAACCCCATCTGGTGTTTGACCACTCTCACCACAAAATATTTCTTCCTCAGAGCCAGTCCAAATCTCCCCTCTTTCAGTTTAAAACCATCACCACTTGTCCTGTCCCTCCACATCCTACAAAAAACTCTGTTTCCCTCTTTCTTATAAACTCCCTTTAAGCATTGAAAGACTTCAACAAGTTTTTCCTGGATCCTTCTATTTTCCATGCTGAATAACCCCAACTCCCTCAGCTTTTCCTCACAGGAGCAGTGCTCCATCCCTCTGAAGGAATCAGATGAGTGAAACTTTCAGGATTCCTCCAGCATTAGAGCCTTTTCTGATGCACATATGGGAAAGGTTCAGGCTGTTTTCATGCTGAGAATCACAGGATCTTTCAGGTTGGAAAAGACCTTGAAGATCCTGGAGCCCAACCTTTGACTGATCCCCACCCTGTGACCCAGCACATGGTGCCACATCCAGGATTTTCTTGAACACCTCCTGAGATTGTGACTCCTCCACATCCTGACCCTGCAATGTTCTTGCCCCAGAACGAGCTGGGAAAAAAAAACCAAAAACCAAACAACAAAAAACTATTTAGGTGGGAACTGTGAACTGCTCACCTTGCTCTAAATTCTCACCCAACTCTGAGTTTTACAGGCTCAACTCTTCTTTCTTGTCCTGAAATCCTGGGTGTCATCAGGCGGTGGCAGCGGTGGCGTCTGCCAGACTTGCTGGGGCTGCAGAGGGACACACTTGTCACTCGCCCAGCAGGAAGGTGGCCCTCACAAAACAAAGCTTTTTGCCATGACCTACAATTGCCAACACCCAACCCACCCCACGTGTGGGCTGTGTCTCCTCCTGGGGGAAGCCCAGCAGCTGCGTGGGGGTTTTATCCCAATTTGTTTTCACGTTGTCAGTGAGAGAAGGAGACATCCTGGTGTGTCCTGCGTGACAGAATCCTGCCAGCAACAGAGACTCCCACTGCTGCTGGGGAAAAGATAATTTATTGGCAAGGCTGGCCACAGTTTTACAGATATTTGTGCTGTTTCGTGGAAAGAATAATTTTATTTTAAGAATTTATATCTGCCTCTAAGCCTGGGTATCTATAGCCCTCTCTGCATACAATACTTGGCTGGCATTTCTCAAAGTCAGCCATTTAATTAACAGAAGTTTGGGCTTTTTTTAATCCCTATGTATTATGAGTTACCAGCCTGTACCCTTCCATCTTAGGGACTAAAGATGAAACTCCAGGCCCCTTCTCAGAGGTTTAATCATCAGGAGATTGGATTCCACATGCCTGGAAGTGCTCAAGGCCAGGTTGGATAGGGTTTGGAGCAAGCTGGTTTAGTGGAAGGTGTCCCTGCCCTTGGATAGGGGGTTGGAATGAGAGGATCTTTCAGGTCTTTTCCCATCCAAACAATTCTGAGCCCTTTGCTGTTACTTTTGTGTTGCTGGAGCCAAGTGAAAGGGGAGAGTGGATTCTCACTGCCCACATGACCCAGAAGGAAAGGACAATATCCCAGAATCCACAAGATCCTCCCTAGGTGTGGTGGGTCGTACCCAGAGCTCCAAAAACACCACCTTGGTCAGGGTGGGGCCTGGAACCCCCCCCAAAAAATGGTTCAGGTTTCACTCTTAGGCTTCACCACCCATGGGAGATGCCAACAGCTGCTGTTCACATTCCCTGTCCTGTCCTAATGGACACAACAACCCCCTGCCACCCACTTCTGCTTCCATTAGGAAGGTGGGAAAATTATGGCCTTTCTGCATCCTGGAGAGATTCTGGGGAAAAAAAAAAGAAGAAAGGTTGGTTAAAAATAACCAGGCTGTGGATTTACAGGCAGAACTCTGCAATTAGTTGGGGTCTGTTACTCAAGGCTGTGAGAACAGAGTGAAATGCAGCAGATGGGGGAAGACTCAGCAAACACAGTTTGTTGTCTTCAAAACTTTCCAACAACATCTTTTTTTTCCATTTTTTCCCCTTTTCCCTCTGGCTGTTGCTTGATGACCATAGTTATATGTTTGAAATAAATCAAAAGCCTGATAAATGCACAGTTTATCAGCTGTTGGGAGTTTTTAGATATGGTTTATCTCCACTCTACCTTGTTAACCATCAGGAGAAACTTTATTTGGATTATCACTGATCTTCACCCTTAATTTGGGGCAAAAAAAAAAAAAAGCTAAAGGAGGGTGGATTAAATTAGATTAGGTATTAGGAAGAAATGCCTCCCTGTAAGGGTGGGGAGGCCCTGGTATGGAATTCCCAGAGAAGCTGTGGCTGCCCCATCCCTAGAAGTGTTCCAGGCCAGGCTGGATGGAGCTTGGAGCAACCTGGGATAGTGGAAGATGTCCCTGCCCATGGCAAAGGAGTTGGAACTGGATGATCTTCCAGGTCCCTTCCAAACTAAACCATTCTATGATTATCCAATTAAATTAAAGTCCTTTACTAAGAGAAATATAGGGTTTGGTGCTGAAATAATTTTAAAATTCACTGAGGGCCAAACATTTTTCCCCTTCAATTTCCTATATATTAACTAAAAAAGAAGCCCTTTGCCTCATAACCTTGAATTTAGATTTGTCTTCCTTTAAGTGGGAACCCTGAGTTCAATCATTTTCCATTTTTTTAGGGAAGGGCTGAGGCTTTGAAATCCTAAGAAATACAAACCCCACCCTTTTTCACCAGCTCTGGGACATTTCCATAGGGGCAGCTCTCATCCAGAGACAGAGGGATTAAAGAAGGCATAAAACAATCCAGGCAGCAATTGTGATGGACAAACATTATTCACAGATTTAATTATTCCCATTTGCATAATCACCCTCAGGGACACGGATCTGTGGCTAAACCCCCGGAATCTCCCCCTCACGCAGCTCTTGTGCTGCTCATTGATCCTGAAGGATTTTTTTTTCCACAGGGAAAAGCTGTTGATGTGGCAGGAGGAGGTCTGACCACCCTCCCAAAAAAACTCAGCTCCGATTTCCACCCATCCCCCAAAAAAAGATTCGGCACCACAGAACTCCCAGAGCTGCAAGGAGACCGATGGAGGCTTCGCCCCTCCGAAACCATGCTGGGATTAAAATACCCTTTAATAAATGTCAGATGAGCAGGAGCTGGCAGGTGGCTTTACCTCCCTCCCTGGGGACATTTCTGACTCGGCAGGGTCTCCTGACTCACAGGCAGCGCCCGGGGGGCTGCACCAGCCCCCTCCTCGGCGGGGGAAGGCAGGTGGGCCAGGCAGAGCCCCAGCCCCACAGGGAGAGAGATGCTTTTAGCTCTGACTCATCCCTGGGCTGCCTTTGGAGGGAGGAAGAGGCAGCAGCTCCGCAGAGTGGGAGTTGCTCTGCTATTTTCTGTTTACCGGCTCTGCTGGCTGTCATTTCCCACCTGGGGGGACAATGGGTTTGAAAGCCCGGAGTGCAGCATTTTGTGGCTGAAACATTATTTTTTTTTTTTTTTTTCTCCTCTCATGATGGAGGGTGAAAGTTTGGTGCTGGAGGGAGAAGCTGGAAAATGGAGAAGGGGAGAGGGGGAAGGAAAATCTTATTTTGGGCAGGGAGGGGATATCACTGTTATTTTGCTCCTGTTAACTTGAGAAATATGTGGGGAAGGGGAAAAATGAGTTTTCCCTGCCCCCAAATCCTGGCTAGATGTTTGATCCAATGTCATTCCTGCCACACAGGACCCAGATCAGCTACCAAAAGTCCCTTTAGGTCAATATTTCTATGCCTCAGAGCTGTCAATCTTCCCATCAAACTTGGTGTCACTCGGGTCCATTTCCCGCTGGATGCATTATCCGTGGAGAATCAATTGCACGGCTTGGGGCTGGGTTATTGATGCCATTATCTTGTTTACGGCTTGTGGATGTTTCTGGATTTAAAGCAGTGCCCTTCTAATACCCGAGTCAAAGAAAAGTCCAATTATTCCCATATTTCAGATGTCAGAATGGAGATGGATCCACTCAGGGTTTTTGCCCCACCAGGCTTGTGTTGTTTGCAGGGCTTGATCCCGTTCTGTGCTCTCTGGGAATGGCATAAAATGGTTTTGCTTGGAAGGGACTTTAATGATCAACCTGTTTTAACTCTCCTGCCATGGGCAGGGACACCTTCCACTATCCCAGGTTGCTCCAAGCCCTGTCCAACTTGGCCTTGAACAGTTCCAGTGATGGGGCAGCCACAGCAGCAGCCTGTGCCAGGGCATCACCACCCTCACAGGGAAGAATTTCTTTGTAATATCCCATCTAAATCTACCTTCGACTCCTAAAGCCGTCCCTCCTTGTCCTGTCACTGTTTGCATTGCAAAAAGCCCCTTTCCAGCTTTCCTGTATCCTCTTTTAGGTACTTGAAGGCCACAGCACAGTCTCCAGGATACCTGGTCAGCAAACTCTGAAAGTTCTTCTCAGACAGGTTGAGGACTTGAACCTCATCTCTTATCTAATTCCAAGAGCAAGATCCAATTTATATCCTCACGTGTCTCCAGCAGCAAATATTTATAGGAGTAGGTTGGCTTAGCCAGGAGAGATTTTCAGACCTGGATCCTAAATGGAGACCTCCCAACAGCCTGGTGTGGCCTGCCTGACTTCCAAACAGATTAGGAAGCTCATACTTCCCCTTTCCCAACAAACCCTATGGAGCACCTCCAGCTGGAACTTGCAGTCTCAGATCTTGGCAGGGAATGTCTGTCTACCCAGGAAAGCTCATTGTGCATGGCTGGAGCTGCCAAATTCACAGCTGGAGCAGCCAAATTCACAGTTCATGCTTAGCCATAGTGCAGCAGTGGAATTTTGGAGGAGAAACCAAGGGAAGCTACAACACAAACCCTATATCTGAAAGGGGTGAGTACCTGGAGGAGTTTCCCGAGGCTGGAAAAGAAATTCCCAGTGCTGAGACAGAGCTGCACACCAGGATTGGATCAGAGCTGTGATTTCCATGAAAACACAGAACCTCCCGTCCTCCACACATTTCACTGCCATGTGCCACAATCCTTTTCCATCTCTCACACCCAGGTTTTTCTCCTTGTTAGAGATTACCTGTTTTTTTACAGACAAATAATGAAGCTGAATCATTCACCCAAACTTAAGACTATGTAAAGATTTGGATCTCACTATTGAAGCAGCCACATCTAATGGGAGAAGAGATTCTTGAGTGCTGCATCCAGCTCTGAGCTCCAGCACAGGAAGGGCATGCAGCTGCTGGAGCGAGTCCAGAGGAGGCACCAGGATGATCAGAGGGATGGAGCAGCTCTGCTGTGAGGGAAGGCTGGGGGAATTGGGATTGTTTGGCCTGGAAAAAAAGGCTTGGGGTGACTTAATTGTGGCCTTCCAGTACCTGAAGAAGGTGACAATGCTTCAAAATGAAAGTTGGTTTGGATTGGATATTAGGAAGAAATTCTTCCCTGTGAGGCTGGGGAGGCCCTGGCACAGGTTTCCCAGAGAAGCTGTGGCTGCTCCATCCCTGGAAGCATCCAAGGCCAGGTTGGACAGAGCTCAGAACAACTTGGGATAGTGGAAGGTGTCCCTACCCATGGCAGGAGGGTGGGAATGAGATGATCTTTGAGGTCCTTTCCAACCCAAACCGTTCCATGTTTGCTTCTAATGTTTGATGCTTCTTGCATTGGAATGAAGCACGTGGGTGAACTGATGACCTTCAGCTGCAGGAGGTTGCTCTGGAGGGAGCTAAAGATGCTCCAGATTTTTCTTCCATCTCCACATGTTCTGGAGCCTTGCTGGATCCTGGTGTAAACTTAGGGAAACTTTGTGGTTTCTCTGCTTTTCTTCTGAGCTGAGGGAAACCAGGAGGTGTCACCTCTTGGAGGTGTCCATTGCCTACATTCTCAGATTTATCCTGACTCTGCACACAGATTTTGGATGAGGACCCTCTCCAGGTTCCCTCTGAAATCCCTGGCACAAGGAATGCTTGGAATGCTCAAGAAATGGAGCTGTATTCCCAAGCAGCAGCACTACCAAAAAACATACTCCTTGTTCTTTGCAGTTTTGGGGACTTTGATTATAAGTCAAGTTGTTAAACAACAACATTTAGAACATTTAGATGGGAAAATTTCTCTTATTTTTTGATCTCAAATAATTTACATTTAAGCACAAATTTACCCCCCAATCATTTCTAAATGGATTTCTTTTTAAGACAATTTAAGACAGGGAAAATTAGGTGTTATTGGATGCATACTGGGGAGCACAAGTCTTATTTATTGGAGAGTCAGCAATGAACTGCATATGTTACATAATTATATAGAAGATAGCAGAATTGCGGTGTTCTGAAACAAAAAAGTACCAGCATTTGGAAAAAAGAGGGATGATTTGAGGCAATTTATGTAGTTTAGAGTGATTTAAGTGTAGTTAAACAATTGCACATTTTGGTGCAATGTATGACATAATAGTCCAAGAGAACTGAAAGGTTTTGAAGTCTGTTTTCCATGTCAGCTTCCCAGCTGATGCTCCATAGGGAAAATTCTTATTTGTGGGGAGAGGCTGCTCCTGGCCTGGGTTTTCCTGAGATTTGTTCTCTCTTGCTTTGTTGTGTGCTCAGTCACACCATTCCAACACTGGAATTGGCTGCCCAGAGAAGCTGTGGCCGCCCCATCGCTGGAAATGTCCAAGGCCAGGTTGGATGGGGCTTGGATCAACCTGGGACAGTGGGAGATGTCCCTGCCCATGGTAGGGAGTGAAATGAGGGGATGTTTAGGTCCCCTTCCAAGCCAAACAATTCAATGATTCTTCTTGGAAAAGTGTTAGGCAAACTGCTTTGAATAGTGAAAGTCTGACATCTCATCATGTTCCAACAGATTTTGGGAAAACCTTGGCCCCAGCAGAGCTGAAGTAGCTCAGCTGGGAGAGCGTTAGACTGAAGATCTAAAGGTCCCTGGTTCAACCCCGGGCTTCAGCAGACTTTTCCTGCGCTTTTGCATGCCCAGCCCTGCCCTCTGCACTTCACCACAGACCTGGACACATCCAGGACAGAGCCCAGCCCAGCCCAGCAGCCCTGGCAGCCACTGCAGGGGACACCAGCAGCTCAGCTGTGCCCAAAGGAGGACAAACGGGGCCCAGTGGCCCTGACAGAGTCTGGAGCTCCCTTCTCTCACACATTCCCATCTGGAGGCGCTCCTGCCCAAGGGGCTGCAGGTCCTGCTCCAGCAGGGCTTTGGAGCAGGGACCTCATGGAGCAATTTTGGGACTATTTTGGATCAGGAATTCCAGAATTTGGCCATTCCGGGTTTTGGGAATTTGGGGAATATTTTGGATGGGAAATTCTGGGATTTTGGAATTCCTGGGAATATTTGGGATCGGGAATTCTGGGATTGGGGAATTTTGGGAATTTTTGGAATAGGGAATTCTGGGATTGGGGGAATTTTGGGATTTGGGAATTCTGGGATTTGGGAATTTTGGGAATATTTGGGATCAGGAATTCCAGAATTTGGGAATTCTGAGTTTTGGTAATTTTGGGAATATTTGGGATGGGAAATTCTGGATTTTGGAATTTTGGGAATATTTGGGATCAGGAATTCTGGGATTTGGGAATTTTTGGTATTTTTGGGATGGGGAATTCTGGGATTTGGGGATTCCTGGGAATATTTGGGATCCTAATTCCTGGGATTTGGGAATTTTGGGAATTTTTGGGATGGGGAATTCCAGGACTGGGGATATTTTGGGATTCAGAAATTCTGGGATTTTGGAATTTTGGGAATATTTGGGATCTGGAATTCCAGAATTTGGGAATTCCAGGATTTGGGAATATTTGGGAATATTTTGGATGGGAAATTCTGGGATTTTGGAATTCCTGGGAATATTTGGGAATTTTGGGATTGGGGAATTTTGGGATTTGGAAATTCTGGGAGTATTTGGGAATTCCCAGGAATCTTTGGGATCCCGATTGCTGGGATTTGGGAATTTTGGCATTCAGGAATTCTGGGATTTGGAAATTCCTGGATTTGGGAATTCTGGGATTTGGGAATATTTGGATGTCAACCAGTCAGAGCCTGTGAAAGAGGGACAGGGTTTTACAATTCAAGTAGTTTACCAGAAATCGTGATAGCAAAGGATTTTTGTTCCTTCCACTGCCTGTTCCCAGCCATGTGTCATGGACTGCCCTGAGAAGCAGCAGAAAGGTTGAGCCACCTTTGGTGTATGGCCAAGCAGGAAACCAAGGTGGGTTTGGGGAAATAGGAAAAACCCCTTATGCATGAAAGTGATTTTTAGCATCAATCAGAACTGAGCTTGAAGCAAGCCCTCTCCCTGAAATTTGTATTTTCCAGGCTGAAGGGCTCCCATGTGTTTACCTGTTGTTTACAGGGAAAAAAATGTAGGTGCCATGGCTGAAGTAGCTCAGCTGGGAGAGCGTTAGACTGAAGATCTAAAGGTCCCTGGTTCAACCCCAGGCTTCAGCAGATTTTCCTGCGCTTTTCTCTGCCCAGCCCTGCCCTCTGCACTTCACCACAGACCTGGACACATCCAGGACAGAGCCCAGCCCAGCCCAGCAGCCCTGGCAGCCACTGCAGGGGACACCAGCAGCTCAGCTGTGCCCAAAGGAGGACAAACGGGGCCCAGTGGCCCTGACAGAGTCTGGAGCTCCCTTCTCTCACACATTCCCATCTGGAGGCGCTCCTGCCCAAGGGGCTGCAGGTCCTGCTCCAGCAGGGCTTTGGAGCAGGGACCTCATGGAGCAATTTTGGGAATATTTTGGATCAGGAATTCCAGAATTTGGCAATTCCGGGTTTTGGGAATTTGGGGAATATTTTGGATGGGAAATTCTGGGATTTTGGAATTCCTGGGAATATTTGGGATCCTAATTCTGGGATTTGGGAATTCTGGGAATTTTTGGGATAGGGAATTCTGGGATTGGGGAATTTTGGGATTCGGGAATTCTGGGATTTGGGAATTTTGGGACTATTTGGGCTCTGGAATTCCAGAATTTGGGATTTCCAGGATTTGGGATTTTTGGGAATATTTGGGATGGGAAATTCTGGGATATAGGAATTCCAGGAATATTTGGGAATTTTGGGATTGGGGAATTCTGGTATTTCAGAATTCTGGGATTTGGGAATATTTGGACCTCAACCAGTCTGAGCCTGTGGAAGAGGGATAGGGTTTTAGAATTCCAGTATTTTAGCAAAAATCGTGATATAAAGGGATTTTTGTTCCTTCCACTGCCTGCTCCCAGTCCTGTGGCATGGACTGCCCTGTAAATTTGGGGTAATTTTGAGCCACTGGTGTGGGGGGGCTGCTTAGTCTGGAGTAAGTCCAGAGGAAACCACAAAGATCATTAGAGAGAGAGAGAGCTCCTCTCTTATGAGGAAAGGCTGGGTTTGTCCAGCCTGGAGAAGAGAAGGCTTCAGGGAGACCCCAGAGCCCCTTCCAGTGCCTAAAGGGGCTCCAACAGAGCTGGAGAGGGACTTTGGAAAAGGACTTGGATTGTCAAGACAAGGGGGAATGGCTCCAAACTGACAGAGGGCAGCATTAGATGGGATATTAGGAAGAAATTCTTGGCTGTGAGGGTGGTGAGGCCCTGGCCCAGGTTTTCCAGAGAAGCTGTGGTTGCCCCTGGATCCCTGGAAGTATCCAAGGCCAGGTTGGACAGAGCTGGGAGCAACCTGGGATAGTGGAAGGTGTCCCTGCCCCATGGTGGGGGCGTTGGAACTCAGTGATCTTGAAGGTCCCTTCCAACCCAAACCATTCCATGATTTTATGATCCTTTGAGGACAATCACTGGTGCCCAACCACCTCTGCCAGGCACCTTTCCAGGCTTTGAGCAGCACCAGCCACAGCTGCAGAGTCATCATTGCCAGCAGAGCCCAGATCCTTGCTGGAATTAATGATCTGAGTCTGCTTAATTAAAGGTTTCTCCCTTTTGCCCTAAATGTCAATCCCTTCTCCAGCCATGGAACTGCACAGGGCCTCTGTGAGCTCACTTCTTGGTATTTTGTGTCAGTGAGGCACTGAAAGAGGGACTGGATCCTCCTCCCTTCAGTGTTGCCCTCTCCCCAGAAAAGCAGAAAGAACGCTTTGATATCACATTACATAATTTTCTTCTTATGAGCCCTTGCAAACACCTTTATCACAGAAAAAAAAGAATTAAAGAAATAACTTTTGAACTTCAGAGAAAAGGAAAAAGAGAAAACCTGGCTGAGACGGATTAAAACTCATGATTCATCAAGGGAAGAGCTGAGATGAGACCTGAGAAAGACCTGCTCTACCCCCTGTAACACATCTCTGAAAAATAAAGGTGGCAGGGATGCGGTGGTGAGTGATACAGCCACAGAAAAACAGGTGTGAGTGCTGGGCAGGCAACACAGCCAGGGAATACAACAATCCCTGGAGACCAGGAGAGGCTTGGCAGCTCATTCCTGCCCACTCTCATGGTTATGCATGATTTGGAGTGGCCGCAGGGGGCTGCCAGGTGGGAACTTTTGAGATATTTGAGATATTATCCCTTCTTTTGCAGAGCCACAGTGTGGATCCAGATGGATCTGAGTGTGGGTGCTGCAATGCAGAGAACTTGTCTCGCCCTTCATTTGCAAAATCTGCAACTAGAAAAAAACCCGAGTCCTGCTCCCTCCTGTGGCAGCCCCTTATTCCATTTCATTTCCTGCTTGGCTCTCCATGATCCCAAAATCTGGGATCATTTCCTCTCCAGAGAGACTGAGCGCCAAGAAGGACAAAAACGCTTCAGGAGCTCCAGGGATTGCTGAGATTGGATTTAAGCAGGAAATAGAACAAATTTCCCAGGGCAATCTCCTGCTTGTGGCCCGGATGCCTGGGAAGAGGGAATGGATTGACGGAGGAATGGTCGTAAGGCAGCAGAAAAGAGGGACTGACGTCAGAGCTCCTCATTTCCATTTCTACGTCACCTAGCAACACTCCAGTTAAGGACTGAACTTCCGAGACGTGGATTCCCTGGGAATTTTCCCATTAGGTGGCACCACTGGCCTTGGGAAGGCTTTCATCTACTCTGGCTCCATCCAGCCAGATACACCTGGATCCAAATGTGTTGATCTCCCTCCCAAAAATTCAGAAACAGCTGAAAATGGATCAGATTTGTGAAGACCTAAAAGTGCTGCAGATCCAAATGTGTTCATCTCTCCCTCCCAAAAATTCAGAAACAGCTGAGGATGGATCAGATTTGTGAAGACTTAAAAGCGATGTGGGTTGTTTGCTGTAATTAATTTGTAGAAAATATTTTGATAGGACCCAGCCTATCTTTAATAGAGATTCTGGAAAACCCCATAGAGAGACAAAACCTGGCTGCTCTTGGCTTGAATTAAATGATCCTGAAGGTCCTTTCCAACCCCCCAAAAGTTTTATGATTGGGTCAATTGTAGAGATTTGCCTTTTTGGCCTCAGAGAAGTAGGTGAGATGAATCCCACCCCAGGAACCTTTTCAAAATTGCTGTGTTTTACAGAAGAAAATGTCATGCCAGATCTTCTCTTGTGGTCTTCGCTCCCTGTCACATGGATGTGCCCACCTGGCCTTCCAGGAATTTGGAAATCATCACTGCTGGTAATGCCAAACAGCTCACAGCTGCTCAGGGAAGAACAAAACAGAACTATTTTGCAGAATTAGAGGCTCTGATGTTTCAAAATAGGCATTGGTCTGTTTTGATTTGCTTTCAAAGAGAGAATCTTTGAAGAAAAATTAAGCCTGGAGCAAGTCCACACTCCAGACGTTAAAAACTCTTCAAAGCAAAGCTTTACATGTGAGTAAACACTTAGGATAGACTCCAAAATAATCAGCTAAGAAATCATCTGGCTGTGCAATTCTCACTTTCCTTCATCATCCAAGTGTGGAAAAAATACCAAGAAGAGTGTTCTGTTCCTAAAATCTGATCCAAGATGTACTTGTAAGATCCACAGTCACTGAGCTCAAGAAATTGCTCCTTTAAAAACCTTCTGCAGATAAAAATAACCTGCTCTGAGCACACAGCCTGGGTTTGGGGATGACCTTGCAGAGATCGCAGTGCAAGAGTTTTTCCTCACCCTCTTTCATGGGCAATAGGAAAAACTTATTGGGGTCAATGCCCAGCTTCCTTCTTCTTATGGATGCTGAGGTCCTGGTGGAGATGAGAGAGACACAACAAGAATGGCTCATTCCCAGTTCAGGACTGAGGCCTCATTACCCTCACGTGGCTCCAATTAATTCCTGGACAGCACTGTAAATCCCTATCATATCAGCAGCTCTACCAGACACAAAATGGAATTGGTTTTGGGAATTTTTTGGGGGTTATGTTGTCTGTTGGCCGTGGTCTTTGTTTGCCCTGGACTGGTTACATTATTTTTACACTTTTTTTTTGTAACTTTCAAAAGCTGGATCTGGAATGTTTTAGGTCACATAGAGGAGACCATTTGTAAGTCAAGAAGCAGAAATTCTGTAGCTCATCTGTCCAAAAATTGTCCACCTGTCAAGCACAAAGATGCTGAGACCCTCAGCCAGCCATGACCAGTTCCTCAGTGACCATGGGTGGGAATCACCACTGGGATCCAGTGCTGGAACTGTTTTTGGAGAAAGAAAACCCACTTTGGGAATGATCCTGCCACCTGGATATTTCAAAAGATTCCGTAGCCTAGTTTGGGAGCCCGAGATATCAGGAACTGTTATCTAATAAATGTCAGTGAGGAAATATCAGCTGCTGTCAAGCTGAACATTCAAACCCAGATTAAATATATTTCTGACACCTTTCACTACCAGATTGTTAACAGACATGGAAAACTCGCTGCGCTTTCCACATATGTATTTTGGGAATACATATGTGAATCTGAAGCTGGTGAAAGATGGGAGATTGTCCTGGGAGTGAATAATTTGCAGGATAAGCTGGTGGGATGGGCAAACATCTCCCATATCACTGCATGAAGATGCCTGGCTCCCGTTCCTTAGGTGGAGAGAGACAGATTGATGTGAAAAGATTAGCCAGGCTCCATGGATAATTCCAGATCCTTCTGTGGGATCTGTGAAAAGGTGTCAGGAAATTCTGTTCAATGCTACTGCTCCTGGATGGTTCCCAAATCAGGGCTGCTGTTTAATTCCAGATTTAGCCATGTTTTATCACAGAATGCCAGAATGTTTCATGTTGGGAAGGGCCTTAAAAATCATCTCTTTCCAATCCCCTGGCATGGGCAGAGACACTTTCCACTGTCCCAGGTTGCTCCAAGCCCCATCCAATGTGGCCTTGGACACTTCCATGTGTCTTGAGCCATTAATTCTGCTCTCAGTCTGTCTCTATCCTGTTCCCTGAAACAATTCTTTGGTTCCCAAGAAAAAGTCAACCAAAGGCTGCCTGAAAAGGCTGAAAAGTCATCATGTTCCAACAGGTTTTGGTAAAATCTCAGCCCCAGCAGAGCTGAAGTAGCTCAGCTGGGAGAGCGTTAGACTGAAGATCTAAAGGTCCCTGGTTCAATCCCGGGCTTCAGCAGGCTTTTCCTGCGCTTTTGTGCGCCCAGGCCTGGGCTCTGCAGTGCAAGAGAGACCTGGAGAGATCCAGCCAAGGGTCAGGAAGGCGATCACAGCATCACAGAATGGGTCAGGCTGGAAGGGACCACAGTGGGGTCATCTGGTGCCACCTCCCTGCTCAAACAGGGCCATCCCAGAGCACCTGGCACAGGATTGTGTCCGGAGGGTTCTGGAATATCGGAATATCTCCAGTGAGGGAGACTCCACACCCTCTCTGATCTCTGCTCAGGGCTTGGTCACTGCACAGGGAAGAAGTTCTGCCTCATGTCCAGGTGGAATTTCCTGGGATCAGTCCCTGCTGTTCCTCTTGTGCCATTGCTGGGCCCCCCAGAGCAGAGCCTGGGCCCTGCTCAGAGCCCTCCCTGCAGACAGGGACAGACAGGGATGAGGTCCCCTCTCAGCTGTGTCTCCTCTCGAGGCTGAAAAGCCCCAGCTGAACATAATGAAAGGACTGGAGCCTCTTTTTTATCGTGAGAGGATGAGAGGGATTGGTTGCCCTGAGAGGTTGTGGCGTTTCCATTCTGAGAAATTTTAAAATGCCACCTAGCTGAGGCATTTCCCTGGGTGACTGGCTCTGTGTGGCCCCGCTGGAGCAGAGAGTTGCATTGGAAGATGTCCAGAAATCTCCTCCAACTCCTCAGCAAGTAGAAGACAAAGACAAATTTTTATGTATAGGGCAGGGAAAAGCCAGGGCAATGTCATCCTCAGGTTTTTCCATCAGCAGTGTCCACCTGGCCAATCTGCACCATCATCCTGGCTGACCAACCAGCCAACAAAGAGCTGGGACCAAGATTAGGGCATTAGAAGAACTAGACCTACACATGAATAAAACCAAATTTAAACACTCCTATCCTTAAAATATTATCAAGGTAAAGTTCTCCTCTTTTTATTTTTTTCCTGTTTTTTTTTTTTTTGAGTCAAAATAATAACTCTAAAAGCACTAAAAGCAGAGACTCCTTCAAATTGAACTCCTCACCCTCTCTGAAATCCCGGTGCCTGTCATCTGCTGCAGGATCTGCAGCGCGACGTCACGCCCAGAGCCCCCAAATAAACTTCCGCTCTCGTTTCAGGCACCATCTGTGTCCCATTTCTGCAGTGCCTGGCAGAGATTGCTTCCCTTCTATGGAATGTTCCTTTCCCCTTGCCTGAGCTGCAGACTTCGGAGGTGGGGAAGTCGGCGGGTGGAACGGATCCCAGCTCCGCGCGCTGTGCTGCCTGTCCTTGGGTGCTGGGATGATTTTGGTGCTTGTCCCTGGTCAGATGGCCTCAAACCAGGCTCCAGAGCAACCCAAAGAAGAGGTAAAGATAACATTTGGTCATCAGGCTGCAGGGAATGGGAGAGGCTTCACTGGGGTGTTAATGAGGGTGGGAGTGGTGAGGTGAGGAAGAGCCAGGTTGAGGATAATCATGGAGGGGTCCAAGTGCACTGGAACATGGAACTGTTCTGGGTCACAGTCACAGAACCACAGAATCACAGAACTACAGAACCACAAAATAACCTGAGTTGGAACAGACCCCCAGGGATTGTCCAGTCCAAGTCCAAGGCCCATCTCACCTTGTGCCCAAGAGTGTTGTCCAAGCGCTCCTTGAGCTCTGTCAGGCTGGTTCTGTGACCACTGCCCTGGGGAGCTGTTCCAGTACCCAACCACCCTCTGGGGGAAGAACTTTTTCCTGAAATCCAACCTAAACCTCCCCTGACACAACTTCAGGCCTTTCCCTCGGGTCCTGTCACTGCCACCACAGAGCAGAGATCAGTGTCCACCCCTCCTCTTCCTCTCAGGAGGAAGTTTTAGACTGTGATGGGGTCTCCCCTTATTCTCCTCTTCTCCAGCTGAGCAAACCAAGTGCCCTCAGCTGCTTCTCACACGGCTTCCCCAGGATGGAGTTCACAATCTTGTCTTTCTCTTATGCAAATAAATTGAACTTTAATGTATAATTCAGGCAGCTGCAATCCAAACAGATAATGAAGAGCCTTGCCTTAGGCTCCCCACCAAACCATCTGAATCTCTGCCAATCCCTGTGCCTCAGTTTCCCTCTCTGCAGCACTGACACTTCCCTTCCTGAAGAATGGGAAGAGCCAGCTTGCAGGTACAAGTACTCTGTGTTCCCAGCTTGTTTTCTTGTGTTATGCCAGCACGTGTCCCCAGGGATGATGCTGGATTACTCATACACCTCTCGAGTCCTCTGCTTCTCTAATTCCTTTTATTTGCAAGAATTAGGAACAGTCATGCTATCCAGGAAAACACAGCCCTCACAATGCCAGCACCGGCGTCACGGAGCTGTGCTTGGCAGGCTGTTCCTGAGAAACTCCTGGGACTTTCAGGTGGATTCACCTCCAGGTGGGGCAGAAATGAGGAGGAGGGAGTGATTAGAAAGGAGAGGACAGATTGCCTCAGAACACTGCAGGATGAGGTAAATAATTAGGAAACCATGTGGGAAAGCAGGTGATTCAGAATCCTGGGTCACCTTTGATACAGAACTTTTCAAATAGCCAGGAAAGACTTTGGGATTCGTCTGGAAAGGGAGAGGCTGCTGGAGATGAGAAAAACTTGGAATGTTTTGCCTATCATGGCAAAGGTTAACCAGGTTGAATGTTGATGTGGATCTGGAGTCTGCAAGGATGAGGAATTTGTGGCAGAGGCAGAGGTCAGCATTGTAAGGAAGGGGTTTAAATTGGTTAAGGAAGTGAAAACTCCAAGGCTCATAGCAGTCAAGACAGGGCAGCTCTCAATGAGCTCTTTCCTGTCCTCCAGAAAGTGCAACAGATGCCAGAAGAGGCTCGTAGGGACTTTTAGGAAAAGGGTTTTGCCATGTGGTTGCTGGGAGCCACCTTCCCATCCCTAATGCTCCTTTTGCTGCACAACCCTCTCTGTTGCCATTGTGGCTGATCCCTCTGAGGATGCTCAGGTCTCATTAGACACAACAAAGTGGATGAAGAAGGTGTGATGAATCAAATCCCTCTCTTCCCCATTCTCCTTCCACTATTAGTTTTTAAGTGTGAGGTTTTTTTGGTTTATTTTCTTCTTATTTTTTAGTGAAAAGCTGAGCCACAAAATTCAGGGGTTTAACCTACTTTTGAAATTGTATTACCCTTTGACTTTGAGGGTTGTAGCCCCAAACTCTGACACAGGCAGCTGTGGTCCAGTCTTTATTTTGGTTCTCCCAGCTGCCAAAACAAGAAGTATTCAGACATCTGTTGCCTTGGTGCTACCATGTTTAATAACCCTGGTTATTAAATCGATAATCCTGGTTGTGAAGATTTTTTCTAAAAGTGTTAAAACACTTTCTTGATCATTTTGATAACTTTTTGTTCACGGGCTCCGCTTCTCATTGTGGACACTTGCACATTTTGGCAAGAGAAGTGGCCATCACACAGAAGCAGGGAGAGGAAAAAGATACTCCTAAATCAATCTCCAGCAATTTTAATTGATTTAAAGCCCTCTTTGTTCAATTCCTGTATTCACATGGAGACCCCCATTCCCTCAAATCCCAGTTATAAATGGGCTCACTGGAAACTTTCATCATTAGAAAGTTTTAATCATTATTAAATTATTATATCAGGAATAGTGTGGCCAGCAGGACCAGGGCAGTGATCATCCCCCTGTACCCAGCACCTCCAATCCTGGGTTCAGGTCTGGGTCCCTCATGATAAGAAAGACATTGAGGGGCTGGAGAGTGTCCGGGGGAGGGAATGGAGCTGGGGAAGGGTCTGGAGCACCAGGAGAAGCTGAGGGAGCTGGGAAAGGGGCTCAGCCTGGAGAAAAGGAGGCTCAGGAGGAACCTTCTCTCCACAATCCCTGTGATAGGAGGATGGAGGCAGGTGGGGATTGGTCTCTTCTCCTAAGAAAGGAGGAATGGGATAAGAGATAACAGCCTCAAGTTGCATCAGGGGAAGAATTAGGTGGGATATTAGGAAAAATTTCTCTGTAAGAGTTGTCAAGTGCTGGCACAGGCTGCCCAAGACAGTGGTGGGGTCCCCATCCTTGAAGGTATTTAAAAGCTGTGAGGATGTGGCACTTGGGGACATCGTTTAGTGGTGACCTTGGCAGTGCTGCATTGATGGTTGGACTCAGTGATCCTAGAGGTCTTTTCCAACCTAAATAATTCCATGATTTGAAGCACCCAGTTTCATAAAAAGCCACGGCAGAGAGGGAAAAAGATCAGTAATCTCATTTTTCAGCCTATCCCAGCTGTTCTCCTATTCCTTACAGCATTCCAGGAAAGATGGGCATGGGAGGGATCTGGTGTCTCCTGGGAGTGACAGCAGAGCCCTTCAAGGCCAGCAGAACCCTTCAAACAAGGAGTGGGAATAACTCGTAACACATTCCAGAGCCCTGCCCTGCTCTGTCTGTGCCTCCCGCCCACCTGCCAGGGGGAGTGGGGAGGGAAAAGTTCACCTGGAAGGGAAAACAAGCAGTCCCTGGAGGAGGTGAGAGAGGAGGATCCTGTGAAATGCCACAGCTTCATTCTCAGGAGCTTTCTGGATTGAACCTGATCTCGGGGCATGAAAGGTGGGCAGCTGAGAGGGACAAAGGGATCAAAGAGGTGTCCTAACATCTTTATCAATGTAGTCCAGAAAGTTTGTCTCATTTGGATTAAGGAATCTCTTGCATATTCCTCTGGAAGCCTCTCTCTCACATTTTCAAACACTGTTTAATTTGCTGCAGTGTGTGAGACCGACTTTTAACAATTTATCTTGACAGCTGCCAGCCCTGGAATGGGACAAATTCCTCAGCGCTGCTGGAGGGTTGATACAGATTTATCTGTGCTGCAGATGGCTGTAGGCACATTTGCAGGTGTTTGTGGGGATTCAGCTCCTTCTCCTGACATCTTCTATCTAATTTCTCTCTCTTTTTTTTTTTTTCATAGTTTTTTTTTCCCATCTCCTTCAACAGAAGATGTTTGGCCCATGTGGGAAGTCATGGCTCACTTCCTTCTGCTGAGCTGAGGCTCTCAAAGGTCACTCTGGCCCCTGATTCATACAATCACAGAATCAGAGTTTGGGTTAGAAAACACCTTAAGCATCATCCAGTTCCAACACTCCATGGGCAGGGGCAACTTTCACTTGACCAGGTCGCTCAGAACCCCATCAAGTCACTTGGGTTCTCCATCAGCACATGCACAAGCTGATAAATCATATTTCTGGACATATTTTCTCTTGCTGTCAGGTTCTGCTCCTCTGAAAAATCATCTTTAGGAAGGTGCTTGCATCAAGCTCCAACACCTTGTGTCACTGTGTTTCCAAAGTAGGAACCTTGACAGGGCTGGCAGGAAAATTTTTTTCTATATTATTTCTATTTTCTACATTATTTCTGTTTTTTATATTGCTTCTTTCTAAGTCAGACACTAAGAAGATTTGAGACAACAATCCCTGTACAGGCCATTCACTGAAGGGTCGGACTTGATCCTTGTGAGACCCTTCCAACTCAAAATATTCTGTGATTTTGTGAAATATCCAAAGCTATCCAAGGCTTGGACATTTTGCTGGATGACCACAGGCCATCCATAAACTTGGGCTGAGGTTCTGTGCAGGCCCCTCACCTTTACCCCAAAATTATCAGGCAGCTGAGAGGTGTTATTCTATTTTTTAGGGAAATCTGACCTCCCCTTCAAACCCTGAGCTAAAAGGTTTTTCCCCAGAGAACTAAAATTGCAAAGGTACTGAGTTTTTCCATCTACTGCCTATATTGAGAGGCTGGAAAGGAAAAAAAAAAAAAGAAAAAAAGAAAAAGTAAAGCATCTCAACTTAGAAACTTCAGCTCCAAGTTTCAAGTTAGAGGTGATGATCTGAGACCTTGGGCTGAAAAAAAGTGCCCTCAGTGCATTTTCAAGCCTTCTACTCCTGTTTTTATGTACATCTGCTCTTGGTTTTTATTTAAAGGATTGGCTGCAAGAGTAGGGAGCTTGCAGGGCAAATCTGGAACTGAGGGAAAATCTGAGCTCCACTTTTGGGAGCTTTTAGGTGGCTGCAAACCCAGCTTCCCTCAGCACATCCATGGCCACCCTTCAGGATCTTTAATGACTTCAAAACCAGCCAGGTGGTGAAGCTCAGCCCAAGGAACAAAAAAGCTGCTGCCGTTTTCTATGCAGATTTTATGGTTTATCCAAAGCCCATTTCACTTCTCCTCCTCCTCCTCCTTAAAATTCTCCTTCTCTGAGGTGCCAAAGCCTCCTCCATCAATTTGTGAGAGCTTCTGCTTGAAAACTGGAGCAGAGCATCACCCACGGAACCAGGCTGGCATGAAAATACCGGAGGCAGAGGCTCTGATGAGAAACGACTCGAGGAGTTTCCCCGTGCCAGGGTGAAAGAAATGGGAACAACGGTGGAATCAACCCCACCGAAATTCCTGGGGGATGGGACACCTGCCCCAGCACCTTCTGACCATGGACAGGGATATAGCTCACTTTTAAATTTCCTCCTGCTGTCTTTTAATTCATAATTTTATCCTTTTGCTGCTTGTCTGGGGCTTGAAGTGTACCCAAATCTGCTATTTTTTTCTCCCCCCATGGAAACAAAATACCAATTCAGCAGGTCAAGCTTTCTCCTGAACATTCCCAATTGCTTGGAATGAGGGATTAGAAGGCAAAATTGAACTTCC
This sequence comes from Agelaius phoeniceus, assembly GCF_051311805.1. Classification (NCBI taxonomy): domain Eukaryota; kingdom Metazoa; phylum Chordata; class Aves; order Passeriformes; family Icteridae; genus Agelaius; species Agelaius phoeniceus. The sequence continues at coordinate 153,241,338 of NC_135265.1, read as the reverse complement.
AAAGCAGAAGTTTCCAACCCATGTGGACAAGTCAAGGAGGTTAAAAAGCTGATCTAAGTGTAGTTTAAAGCCTTACATGCTGTAGAGTAATTAAAATCACTTCTCTACTGGATCGTCATATTTTTTTACATTAAATACTTTCCTGAATTTGTCGAGTTTTGCCAAGGATGTTTTCAGTGCTGTAGATACTTGCTAGGAACCAAACTGAAATCCACCCACCTTTCTGCATGGAATTTCAAACTCTCCCCAAGCTGTCACCTCCTGGATGCTCCCAGAAGCTGCCAGAAGGGTTTTTACTCCTGTCCCAGCCTGAATCCCACCCTGGGCAGGAGAATAAAAAAAAACCCTCCATATCTAATAAGTGACAGCAGGAAGCTCCACAATCCTGTTTCTCTCTGCTTTTCTGAGCACAATTTGCATATTTAAATAGGCTACTTCCCCTTGGAATGAGCAGTGCTTCACTTTCTCTCCTTTTCCTCCACTTGCAGCCCACAGTCACAAATAAAATTAGGGTTTGCTATTCAAACCTAAGAGAAAGGAGAATGCAAAACCCCAAAAGTTAACAGCCCCATTAATGACCTAAATAGTATTTAATTAATCAGCCACACACAGTAAAGCCAAGACCCTTTAAAGGTATTTTGACTGTCTATTTACTTAAGTACCTGTGAGGGACTGAGCTGGGTCCAAAAAGTATTTTTTTATTCTCCAGTTTTAGTGTTTGATATTCAGAACAAGTCCTGGACAGTTGCTGCCTTTGAGTATTCATCTTTTCTGGAGTTTTTTGGGGCTTTTTTTTGGTTTTGTTTTGTTTTTAATTTGGGGGTGGGTTTTTTTTTTTTTTGCATGGCACATGTCCACACCCCATTTAAGACAGAGTTTAGACAGTGACAGAAATCCTAACTCAAATTTTTCTGGGGTTTTGTTGGACGACCTGAGTGAAAGAACCATTCTGATGCCCCCATGGAATAAATCACAGAATCCTGGGACGGTTTGGGTTGGAAGGGACCTCAAAGATCATCCAGTTGCACCTCCCTGCCATGGGCAGGGACACCTTCCACTATCCCAGGGTGCTCCAAGCCTTGTCCAACCTGGCCTTGGACATTTCCAGGGATGGAGGAGCCACAGCTTCTCTGGGCAATCTGTGCCAGGGCCTCACCACCACCACAGAGAATAATTTCTTCCCAATATCCAATCCCTCCTGGTTCTCTGTCAATTTAAAGCCACTCCCCTTTGTCCTGTCCCTCCATCCCTTGTCCCAAGTCTCTTTGCAGCTCTCCTGGAGCCCCTTTAGGCACTGGAAGGGGCTCTGAGGTCTCCCTGGAGCCTTCTCTTCTCCAGGCTGGACATTCCCAGCTCTCCCAGCCTGGCTCCAGAGCAGAGAGGCTCCAGATCATATTTGTTCCTTGCAATATCATCTTCACAGCTGAATTAAGACCCTGTGCTTTCCCAGAGATGCAGAGAACTCCCACTGCTAAAGGCAGGCAGGGATGGATTTCCAGCTCTAAGCTCAGATTTTGGAAAAGCTGAGCCCTTAGGAGCAGCTGGACTCCCCTCTGGAGGGTGCAGGGCCAGCTCCTAGGTCATGGACTTCTTCTTGAAGCTCCATGAGGCAAAACTTCTCCTTACCAGTAAAAACCTTGGTATTCCCAGGATCCTTCTGAAGTAATTCAGAATATTTGGTGCCTCAGACCTTGACTCAACCTTCAGCCACTGAAATGTTGGGGGCCAACCTGTGCTGCTCAGAGGGGATGAGAGAGGGCAAAGCTGAGCTTAAGCTGCTGTCAGAGGGTCTGGATGGCAGCTCCTGCCTCCCACTGCTGGATCCTTCTCCTGATGTGAGCAGGGGTGGGCTGCATCCGACAAAAGTGGGAATTTTCTCCCATGCTCCCAGCACAGCTCCAAGAGCTCCCTTAATGTCTTTGTGCCTGCAGCAGTAATCTCAGGATTATTGCTCCCAAGGCATGCAAATAATAATCCTCTCTTCTCCCTCACCTTGTAGCTGCCATGTAATTTAGGAAATTAATCTGCAGGGCTGGCAGTGCCTTTTTTTGTCTTCATGTGCTGCCTCTGTCACGGTGAGATCCCTCTGGCACATCCCAGAGTGCTTTCCCAAGGATTCTGGAGAACTTTGCCCAGTTTTCTGAGGGGTGAAACTGAGATGTGGGTTAGGAAATTGCCTTTTCCTCGTGCCAGCCATTGGCAGAACAGGGGACAAAGCAGACATGCAATTAACCCATATATTAAAGTAGCTCTGAGCCACCTGGTCGAGTGGAAGGTTCCCCTGACTGTGGCAGGGGGGCTGGAATTATGTGATATTTACAGTCCCTTCCAACTCAAACCATTCTATGATTCAATGAAAAACAAAGGAAAAGCAAAATCACTCTGTGGGAATGAGAACTGTCACAACAACAATCAGCAAAATCCAAATTCCCTGGGTTTTATGTTTTATTTGGGTTTCTTTCTTTTTCTTTCTTTCTTTCTTTCTTTCTTTCTTTCTTTCTTTCTTTCTTTCTTTCTTTCTTTCTTTCTTTCTTTCTTTCTTTCTTTCTTTCTTTCTTTCTTTCTTTCTTTCTTTCTTTCTTTCTTTCTTTCTTTCTTTCTTCTTTCTTTCTTTCTTTCTTTCTCTCCTTCTCTCCCTCCCTTCCTCCCTCCCTTCCTCCCTTCCTCTCTTTCTCTTTCTTTCTTTCTCTCTCTTTCTTTCTTTTTCTTTCTCTCTCTTTCTCTCTCTTTCCTCTCTTTATCTCTCTCTTTTTCTCTTTCTCTCTTTCTTTCTCTTTCTCTCTTTCTCTCCTTTTCTTTCTCTCTTTTTCTCTCTCTCTTTTTCTCTTTCTTTTTCTCTTTCTCTCCTTCTTTCTCTCTCTCTTTCTTTCTCTCTTTTTCTCTTTCTTTCTTTTCCTTCCTATCTGCAGTAAAATATTTTAGCCTCCTGCTGAGGGTTTCCCGTGTATTTATCCGTCTCGTCTTTCCATTCACGCTCCTCACCGGCTCTGGAGCTGTGAGGTCAGGGTGGGTTTGGGAGGATCGATCCCTGCCCGAGCTCTTGGCAGCAAAGGTGGAGAGGGAAGTTCATGAGGATTCGGAAAAAGCAAACCAGGACTGAAAGCAGAAAGAAAGAAGCAGAAATCACCAGAACAAAAGGCGGAGAATCAGAGCTGAAGGGCACCGGCAGAGCTGTTTGTGGGAGAGAGCTGCGGGTTGGAGCGGGTACCCGGGGAAAGGTGGATTTTGGGATGTGCCGTGCTCTGATTGATCGGTGTGGGGGCTCTGGAGGGGTCTGAGCGGGGGTGAGAGGAGGGAGCTGAGTGCGAGGGGGCTGCAGGAGGTGCTGGCAGGGCGGCCGCCCCCGCGCTCCTGCCGCCCACCGCGGTTATTCATCCCGCTCCTGCCCTCGCAGCATCCCCGGGAGCACGGGCAGGTTTTAACCCTTCTCTCAGCCAAATCCAGGGAAACTTGGCAACTCCTGGCGCTGAGGTTTGAGTCAAAGCTGTTTCAGCCAGGAGGGGACGGAGTTGTCAGGAGACGGAGGAAGGGGGAAAAAAAACTTCTCTCATCTCCTCTCAGAGCTGCGTTGTGGTCTCTGGGATTTCTGGATTTCCTGAGTGCTGACAGCAGCGGGGATCTTTCCTTTGCCTTCCCACAGCTGTGGGTCGGGCTTGAAACTGATCTCATAGGAGTTACCCACGTGTGTTGAGCTCATGTTTGAGGCCAACAAGCCCAGATGCCACTGTCACCTCCTCACGGGCACAGGAGTGCCAGCTCTGGCTGGGCATCCCCTGGTGCTGGCTGAGAGCAGAGACCAGGTCAGGAGGGGAAACAGGTCCCCTGTACTGGGTGTTACAGTGGTCAAAGGAAATGGAACTGCTCTGCCCTGTTTGTTGAGACTAAACCCATCTGGCAGGGCTAAAACATCTCCCTCTCTCTGCCCCAGCAGAAGTAACAGAATCACAGATTCAAGGAATGATTTGGGTTGGGAGGGACTGAAAAATCCTGTGGTTCCAACACCCTCCATCAACACCTTCCACTAGATCAAGTTGTTCAAGTTGCTCATCCAGCTTGGCCAAACATTTCTGGGGATGGGGCAGCCACAGATTCCCCAGGAAATAGGTCCCAGAATTTTACCACCACCACCACCACATGGAAAAATTTCTTCCCAATACCCCATCTAACCCTGCCTGCTGGCAGTGGGAAGCCATTCTCTGTGTTCTGTCTCTCCATCCTTTGTCCCCAGTCCCTCTCCAGCTCTCCTGGAGCCCCTTTAGGCTCTGGAAGGGGCTCTAAGATCTCCAAACCTTCTCTTCCCCAGTCTGAGCAATCACATCTCTCAGCATTTCTTCAAAAATAGACCTATTAAATCCAAATCACTTCCTGGGAACGGTTCCTGACTCCTGCTATGCAGGGAGCAGTGTCTGGGCATTGTCTGGGAGCACACAGATTGTCACATTTAAGCCATTTGGGTCACCATCAGGTTGGTGTCTCTGGTATGGGATTTGCCTCTCTCCTTGGGGCTCAGGGCTGCCTTTCTGCAAGGGGATAATGAGGTTGGAGCCCCTCAGCACAACCACAGTGTGTGAACTGTTCTTAAACCTGAGGGCAATATTTGGGATGTTCATAACATCTGAGCTCTGCTTTCATAACAAAACGAGGCCCAAGACATGCACAAAATTTGATATAATTTAATCCCACACATGGACCTTGCAGGGAGTTCTGACCTACTTTGATCCAATTTGGGGACCAGGAGGCTCCTGCCTCATTTAGATCCAGGCAAAGACAGCTGGAGTAAAGGCTGATTTCCAGCTGCTGCATCCTGATACACATGATCCTGCCTGAGGGCATCAGGTCTGCAGAGGTCCAGCCTGGGCGAGCAGCTGCTGCATTTGTGGTGTTGTGTTTGTGGTGTTGCATTTGTGGTGTTGTGTTTGTGGTGTTGCATTTGTGGTGTTGTGTTTGTGGTGCTGTGTTTTTGGTGTTGCATTTGTGGCGTTATATTTTGGTGGTGGCTCTTGGCAGAGATATTTGCCCAGCAGGACCCCTGGTATCTCTTCATGGCTTAAGCAGGTGATGATGTTTTTTGTTCATACACCAAAGTTATTTTAAACACATCCTGGTGAGGGAAGTATTTTCTGGAATTTCTGGATATCAGACAGACCGATGTCCATGACTTTAAGAGCACCACCAGAAGGAAAAGAGGAAAGAAGAGTCCCTGTCCTGCTATGAAGAAGAGGTTGGATGAGCATTGGGGTTGATCCTGAGAAGGTCAAGGATTTGCTGCTTCTCACTTGTGTTTTTGGACAATTGTCATTTTGTGTTCTGTCTCTGGTGTTGGTCTCTCATCCATTCCTCCACGGAACAGGAATAAGAAAGGGACAAAGGAGCAAACACAAAGCAGAGCTACTCAGTTTGGTGGGGTGTCTGCACATTGAACACCATGATTTGGTAAGGGTCAGGGTAAAAATAGGAAACGGTCAGGAAAGAGTAGAAAACTTCATCAGAGAATCATAGAGTACCCTGAGCTGGAAGGGCTCACAAAGGTGAAACCATAGAACCATTAAGATTGCAAAAGATTTCCAAGATAGAGTCCAAGCTTTGACCCATAAACTAAGCAAGATGCCCAAATGTCATGTCCAGTCATTTCTTGGACACTTCCAGGGATGCATCATTGATTCCAAATTCCAAAAGTCTGCTGAAGCCCGGGGTTGAACCAGGGACCTTTAGATCTTCAGTCTAACGCTCTCCCAGCTGAGCTACTTCAGCCATGGCACCTACATTTTTTTCCCTGTAAACAACAGGTAAACACACTGGAACCCTTCAGCCCGGAAAATACAAATTTCAGGGAGAGGGCTTGCTTCAAGCTCAGTTGTGATTGATGCGAAAAATCACTTTCATGCATAAGGGGTTTTTCCTATTTCCCCAAACCCACCTTTGCTTTCCTGCTTGGCCATACACCAAAGGCGGCTCAACCTTTCTGCTGCTTCTCAGGGCAGTCCATGCCACAGGACTGGGAACAGGCAGTGGAAGGAACAAAAATCCTTTGCTATCACGATTTCTGGTAAACTACTTGAATTGTAAAACCCTGTCCCTCTTTCACAGGCTCTGACTGGTTGACGTCCAAATATTCCCAAATCCCAAAATTCCCAAATCCAGGAATTCCCAAATCCCAGAATTCCCAAATTCAGGAATTCCCGAATGCAAAAATTCCCAAATCCCCTCAATCAGGATCCCAAAGATTCCTGGGAATTCCCAAATATTCCCAGAATTCCCAAATCCCAAAATTCCCCAATCCCAAAATTCCCAAATATTCCCAAAATTCCAAAATCCCACAATTTCCCATCCAAAATATTCCCCAAATTCCCAAAACCCGGAATGGCCAAATTCTGGTATTCCTGATCCAAAATAGTCCCAAAATTCCTCCATGAGGTCCCTGCTCCAAAGCCCTGCTGGAGCAGGACCTGCAGCCCCTTGGGCAGGAGCGCCTCCAGATGGGAATGTGTCAGAGAAGGGAGCTCCAGACTCTGTCAGGGCCACTGGGCCCAGTTTGTCCTCCTTTGGGCACAGCTGAGCTGCTCATGTGCCCTGCAGTGGCTGCCAGGGCTGCTGGGCTGGGCTGGGCTCTGTCCTGGATGTGTCCAGGTCTGTGGTGAAGTGCAGAGGGCAGGGCTGGGCATGCAAAAGCGCAGGAAAAGCCTGCTGAAGCCCGGGGTTGAACCAGGGACCTTTAGATCTTCAGTCTAACGCTCTCCCAGCTGAGCTACTTCAGCCATGGCACCAACATTTTTTTCCCTGTAAACAACAGGTAAACACACTGGAACCCTTCAGCCCAGAAAATACAAATTTGAGGGAGAGGGCTTGCTTCAAGGTCAGTTGTGATTGATGCTGAAAATCACTTTCATGCATAAGGGGTTTTTCCTATTTCCCCAAACCCACCTTTGGTTTCCTGCTTGGCCACATACCAAAGGGGGGTCAACCTTTCTGCTGCTTCTCAGAGCAGTCCATGCCACAGGACTGGGAACAGCCAGTGGAAGGAACAAAAATCCTTTTATATCACGATTTTTGGGAAACTACTTGAATTGTAAAACCCTGTCCCTCTTTCACAGGCTCTGACTGGTTGACGTCCAAATATTCCCAAATCCAGGAATTTCCAAATTTGGGAATTCCCAAATTCAGGAATTCCTGAATGCCAAAAATTCCCAAATCCCAGCAATTGGGATCCCAAAGATTCCTGGGAATTCCCAAATATTCCCAGAATTTCCAAATCCCAGAATTCCCCAATCCCAAAATTCCCAAATATTCCCAAAATTCCAAAATCCCAGAATTTCCCATCCAAAATATTCCCCAAATTCCCAAATCCCGGAATTCCCAAATTCAGGAATTCCAGATCCCAAATATTCCCAAAATTCCAAAATCCCAGAATTTCTGAATCCCAAAATTCCCCCAGTCCCGGAATCCCCCAGCCCAAATATTCCCAAAATTCCCAAATCCCGGAATTCCCAAATCCCATAAATTAGGATCCCAAATATTCCCAGGAATTCCAAACTCCCAGAATTTCCCATCCAAAATATTCCCCAAATTCCCAAAACCCAGAATTGCCAAATTCTGGAATTCCTGATCCAAAATATTCCCAAAATTGCTCCATGAGGTCCCTGCTCCAAAGCCCTGCTGGAGCAGGACCTGCAGCCCCTTGGGCAGGAGCGCCTCCAGATGGGAATGTGTCAGAGAAGGGAGCTCCAGACTCTGTCAGGGCCACTGGGCCCCGTTTGTCCTCCTTTGGGCACAGCTGAGCTGCTGGTGTCCCCTGCAGTGGCTGCCAGGGCTGCTGGGCTGGGCTGGGCTCTGTCCTGGATGTGTCCAGGTCTGTGGTGAAGTGCAGAGGGCAGGGCTGGGCATGCAAAAGCGCAGGAAAAGTGTGCTGAAGCCCGGGGTTGAACCAGGGACCTTTAGATCTTCAGTCTAACGCTCTCCCAGCTGAGCTACTTCAGCTCTGCTGGGGCTGAGATTTTCCCAAAACCTGCTCGAACATGATGAGATGTCAGACTTCTGTCACTCAAGCTGGCTCAGTGGACACTTGACTCTTCTTGATATATAAACACCTGGCCCAAACATCAACTTTCAGCCCCCAGAAAGGTCAACAATTATCAAAGGTCTTCAAATGAGAATGGCTGTGGTGGATAAATACCCAAGACTGGAATTGTTTTTACAGCCACATCTGCAGTGGTAGCACCCAAACAAGCTGGTCTTCATGGAAACATGGAATGGTTTGGGAAAGAAAGGATTTGAAAGTACCAGTTCTACCTCCTGCCATGGGCTTGGACACATTCTGCTAGACCAGGCTGCTCCAAGCCTTATCCAGCCTGGCCTTGGACACTTCCAGGGATGGGGCAGCCACAGCTTCTCTGGGAAACCTATGCCAGGGCCTCACCGCCCTCACAGGGAAGAATTTCTTCCTAATACTCAGTCCAACCCTCTCCTGTGTCAATTTAAAGCCATTTCTTGTGGTGTTGTGAACCCCAGGATGAGGTGAGAGATGAGAATTTGACTCCAAGTTCTCAGAAGGCTGGTTTATTATTTTATGATATGATATTAAAAGAAAATTATATACTAAAACGATACTAAAGAAAGAGAAAGTATATATCAGAAGGCTAAAACAAGAATGAATAATAAAAACCTGTGACTGACTAGAGTCCTGACACAGCTGGATTGGGATTGATGATTTAATTAAAACAATTCACATGATGAATAAACAATTCTCCAAATCACATTCCAAAGCAACAAAACTGGAAAAAGCTGAAGCTTCCTAGCCTCCCAAGAAAAGAAATCCTAGTGAAAGGATTTTTCATAAAATATCACAGTGACAATTCCCCCTTTTCCTGTCCCTCCATCCCTTGTCCCAAGTCCCTCTCCAGCTCTCCTGGAGCCCTTCAGGCCCTGGAGGGGGCTCTGAGGTCTCCCTGGAGCCTTCTCTTCTCCAAGCTGGACATTCCCAGCTCTCCCAGCCTGGCTCCAGAGCAGAGGAGCTCCAGCATTTGGGACTCAATGGCCTCCTTTGGATTCACTTCACATCCTTTTGAAGTTGGAGGCTCCAGAGTTTTCTCAGAGGTTGAACCAATCTGTCCCTCCACAGAGATGCCATCATCCCTGTCCTGATGGCTCCCAGTGGGTGACAAGGATCCATCTGCAGGTTCTCCCTAGGAAAGGGAAGATGTGGATGCCTGTCTCACTTGGACTTGGTTCTGCCTTTCCAGCTGTCCCACTTTTGCTTCAGCGGCTTTTTCCTTGTCGAGGAAAGTGGCTTCCCACCAGCTTTCCTCAGACAGGAAGAAATGATCCCAACATGGAAACTGTGGTATTTGACAGCCCACTCTTCCTCACTGGAAATACTGAAGCTTCAGCTGGGCACAGAATTCCTGTGGAAAGCAGAGCTGCGCTGCCACTTTGCAAATGCTCAGCAGTGTTGGTGGAAAGGAAGAAGTGAAGGATCTGATAAAGAACAAGCCTTGATGGAAGTGCTACATTGCAGTTAAATTAGAAGTTTGAGGAGCTGACTCACTGGGAACTTGGGTTTTTCAGCTGGTGGAACACCAGAGCTGGAAGTCTGTGGGCAAAGTCATCAGAAGTCAGACTTGTGGAGCCAGTTTGACGAGTCACGTGGAAGAAGTTGGAAGATCAGACTTTTTATTATTTAAGAGGAAGAAGTTAAAGCTGTTGCTCCAGCTCAGTTCAGACCTCAGGGTTGGAGCTCTGTAGGGAGAGAATGAAGTGGAAGGAGGAGTGAAATATTGGGATATCTCCTCTTGTCCTCTCTCCACTGTGCCATTCCCCCTGGAAAAAAAAAACTATTGTGTCATTCACATCTTGATTACTCTTTGGGGTGTTTTTTTGGTACCTTCATCCCATGAAGGATGTGAAAAAAAGCCCTTAATAAGGTGCCTTCTGCACGGGGAGTTGTTGTGTAAACCTTGTTTATCCAATCAACGAAAAAAAAAGAGTAAAGGGAAGGATATTACAGGACCTAAAGAAAGAAATGGTATTTTAGAATCTAGAGAGAAATCATTATGGGTTTGTGGCTTATTGATTCTTCTGATGCAGGAGCTAAAGGTTATCATTGGAAAAGAGCAAGTTCCAAGCTTGGAACAAAGAAAAAGAAGACATTTCCTCACACAGTGTCTGGTTATCTGTGCAAATCTCTGCTATTATAGATCCCCAAACTGTAAAAATATTTAAAAGATGACCAGGAAGATTTATGGAGGGAAAAAAAAAAAAAAAACCTCTGCAAAGAACATAAAAATATTGAAATTCCTGCTTTGGTTCATGCAGGACCTGAGCCACAAATCTCTGGAGATCAGCAGAGCATCTGGTGATATAACACCCTGCTGTTTTTCCTTTTTTAGGCACTAACTCATGGAAAATGTTGCAGGCTGGGTTTGGAGCTGGATGTTCTTCTGTACATCTCCTCTGGCACCTCCTTGTCCTCATGCTCCGGCTTCTGGAGCCGCAGGATGGTGTCAGCCTGTGAAACCCTGCTGGCACCTTGTGCAGAGCCGTGCTGGAGGTGTCATTTCATGCCACCAGCCAAGTGTTTAATCACCACTCCCACGCGGGTGGCTCAGGCTCTGGCCATGACAAACAGATGACAGGCCATCCCTCTGTCCCTGCTTCCCCTCCTCCCTTTTGTTCCCAGTTTTCCTACCACTCCGGCCTGATCTGCCTGTGCTTTCTCATATATCCATCTGCCATCAGGCAGGAGAAGCTTTCAAAGGTTGTGGAATTACATCCATAATTACATTTCCAGTCAGAAAGCTGATTTTCCTGGGCTGCATCTAAAGAACTGCAGGCAGCAAGTGAGGAAGGGGATTTTGTCCCTCTGTTCCAGCCTGGAGGGATCCCGCCTGGAATGTTGCATCCAGCACAAAAAGGACATGGAGATGTTGGAGGAGTCCAGAAGAGGCACCAAGGTGATGAGAGGGATGGACCACCTCTGCTGTGAGGAAAAAAATGACAGAATTGGGAATGTTCAGCCTGGAGAAGAGGAACCTGATTGTGGCCTTCCAGTACCTGACAGGAGCCCACAAAAACAAGGGCCTGGAGCGAGAGGAAAAGGGGGAATGCCTCTAAGATGAAGAAGAGTAAATTTAGATTAGAGATTAGGAAAAAATTCTTCCTGTGAGGGAGGTGAGGCCCTGGCACAGGTTGCCCAGAGAAGCTGTGGCTGCTCCATCCCTGGAAGTGCCCAAGTCCAGGTTGGACAGGGCTTGGAGCGATCTGGGATAGTGGAAGTTGTCCCTACCCATGGCAGGAGGGTTGGAACTGGATGATCCTTAAGGTCCTTTCCAACCCATTTCCAAGCCATTCTGTGATTCCATGATTTGCTGAGAGTTACCAGCAAATTATCCCAACCTCCCTGCCCCACCCAGAACTGTGCTGGCCTTTGTGTTCCAGTCTGGATTCACCATCTCTTGTGGAATTCACTCTTTTTTAGTTTGGGCAAGGGCACCACCCAGAAGGAGGCACAGAGAGGTGACCTTTTTCACCCAACCCAGCCCACCAAATTTGTCACCCATGTTAGTTTTTCCTGCAGACATCCTGGCACCAAACTCTGCCCCTGATGGGATTTTGTCCCATTTCCTCGCTCTTTCCTCAACTCTGTACCAGGGGAGTGACATCCAGGTGCAGGGTTGGGATATGATTGCTTTTTACACCCCTGACTTGGCTCTGATGTGTCAAAAAAAACACATGTTCTTCCTTTAGGCTTCTTGAAATTTTTCTGTCTCATTACACCAAGAGGGCTCTTGGTTTACTTGAAAATCATTTTTGGTGATTATAGCTATTTTGCTGTCACTATTTTCTCTTTCTGCTCTCTCCCCAGACTTTTATGAAAATGATCTCATTAGGAATGTGGAACTCCTGTTTATGAGAAAGGTTTCTTGAGGCTTGTAAAGGTCTCTCAGCAGGAAGTTTGCTCAGCTCCATTTTCCCCTCTGGTTGAACAGACCCCCAAGTGAGCCCATTAGGGGAAAATGGACTGCTTGAAAATAAAACTGTACAAAACATGCAACAGCAGCAGCACCTCTGAAGTGCAAGGCACCAATAAGCAACAAACCATATTTGCAAAACTCTTCTTTGATGGCAGTTTAATATGTTAGGGAAAGAAAGAGATAATGGCCCAAAGGGCACTGTGGGTTCTTCCCACCACAATGGCTGTGAGGGGATGGAAGATGAGGCCTGGGATAACATCATTGTCATGCTGGAGACACAAATGCAGCTTTGAAAAACAGAGTTAATGAAGCCCAGCTGCCAAACTCTGCCAGTCACACAGCCATTTCCTCTCCCTCCTGAAGTCTGATGTCTAAAAGATGCTGAGATTGTGAGATTGTCAGTCCATCATTGGGGGGGGGATGGCACTAGGGGTTCTTAAATTTTTGGTTTTTTTTTTCAAGTTAGGAATTCAGGCTATGAATAACAGCTGTGCTGTCCTGAGGTGCAGTATCCCTGTGCTGTAAACACAGAGCTTGGATGCAGAAATGCAGAAATAATCTGGGCCTGGGTGAGTATTTGCAATCTGCCCTGTGGTGAGGTATCCACAAACTCGCTGCTAGGGAGGCCCAGTGAGAACAAAACCCAGACCTGGGATTTAAGTTGTCCCCAAGTTTAAACCCCTTTTTTTTTTTTTCTGAGAAAAAAAAAATGTTTTAGTGTTTTGTAGTTCCCAAAGGGAGAGACGTGAGAGATCTTAGAACTTTTGGATGGTTTGGGTTGGAAGGGACCTTAAAATTATCTCATTCCCATCTCCCTGCCATGGGTCTTCAATTATCCCAGGTTGCTCCAAGCCCTGCCCAACCTTGAACACTTCCAGGGGTGGACAGCCCCAGCTTCTCTGGACAGCATTCTTGGATGCATTTCACTCAGAGTGGAAGAGAAAATTTGGAAAAGCAGAGGTCTGTGTTCACCAAATCGTAGTTTCAGACAGAGGAATGTATTTAAGGCAGAACTTTCTGAGCTGGATGAGGGCACCTGAGCTCTGTGTGGAAAAAAGAGGGCAATGTCCATGTCCATGGTTGTGTCCTGCATGGACACAGCTGACCAGGCAGCAGGAGAAACCTCATCTGAAAGTAGCAGAGCAAGTACTGGGAGACACAAGCCTTGCCCTAAATTCGTTTTGTGCCAGCTCCTGAATATTGCAATGCTGCAGTTCAGCTCAAGCCCTGCTGCTTTCCCCAGCCTTAATAACACTGGCAGATCCTGCTCTGCCCCCACAAGCTCTCAGTGCCTGTGCCTTCCCCACATCTTCCTTCCAATATGGATCACCCACTGCCATGTCAACCCAGCAAAACTTCATTTTCAGCTGAATAAACCAAACACACTCGGGAATCACTTATTTAATAACTGTCAGTAGACCAGAGGAATGAAATAGGTGCTAAAAAGACAGAAGAGCAGCACCAAGAAAATATTTGTAAAAAATAACAGGTGTTTTGAAGTGTGTAGGGGTGTGTAAATATATTTATAAGATATTAACACACAAACCAGGTGGCCCTGAACCTCATTAGGGAACCAATTGTTCTTGCCAAAGATTCTTTGGTGAGGTTCCCTGAGAGATTTCCCAGAAACTCCTAAAATTAATAGTAAACAACCATTCTTGGGGGCTGGGAGATATTTTCTGCCTCTGCTTAACATCCCAGCCTCCCTCTGAAGTTTTTCATTGTTTTGCAAAACATCCAGAAGGTACAGGGGGAAAAAATAATCGAAGAAAAGCGGGGGGGGGAAAGATGAATATAAACAGAATGTACAAATAATGGGCTTCACATTGAAAAGCACAGAATGATGGCTTGGACAGTGATTGTGTCTTGATGTATAAACGGGTTTGTTACTTAACTCTGGTGATTCATGCTTCAGGCACAGGGATGAGGCAGCTGCCAAATTTCATGCTGGGAAGGAATTTTCACTCCCAGAACAGATTGGCAGGGAATTTGTAAAGATGAAAGGTCAGTCAACAGGGCCAGGTGTTGTCAGGATGAACATGTGGGCAAGAGGGGGGGACATCACAGAGGCCAACAATGTTGAATTTTATCTCATGGTACCAAGTATCCCCCAAAAATCAGTGCACAACCCTTTATCCCTTTCTCCCACACCTCCGCCAGACCTGCAATCCACAAAGGAATTTCTTTATTGGGCACTCTCCAGTCTGCAATGGATGAATCCTGGAGCAACATAAAATATTCTTCACAACATTTACCTCAACTGTGTTTCTAAAAAAAGCTGGGCTGAAGCTACATGAGATTTAGTTGTTGGGTGTTTGGGGTAGGGAGGGTTTTTATTTTTTTTCCTTTTGTCTTAAAGAGTGTCTAAAGAACATGTTCCAGCTGTCTGGAAGGAAAGAGCTAGAAAGGAAAAGAGAACAAAGGGAAACCGGTGGAGATATTTAATTGAGATAATTTTAGCTGCTCTAAATGTCACAGGCAATCTTGTACAAGTACTTGGGAAGAGGAGAGGAGGAAGAAAGTTCCGTGCTGGTCATTCAGTGCCCAAATTAAGGAGAAGGCGGTGTCCTTTCAGAAATCAGGCAGGACCCTACCTGGAAGCTTTTGGGTAATTGCTTTTTGACTCTCAGGGGTCTCCCCTAAACCCACAAGACTTCAGTGCAAACCACAAATTCATCCAGACCCAACAGCCTGAGGGGAAACCCTCTATTTTTTGGGCTGAGAAAGGAAATAAGGTGCTCTTAGGGGTGCTCTGTCTGGGTGTGGTGAGCTCAGGTCCCTTCTTGGTCTGGACCTCTGTGCCTTGGGTGAGCACTTATGGGTCAGAGCAAGGCTTGGTCACTCCTGGTGGCATCTCTGTGTGTTCTGCGTGACCAAATGTGCACAGTCAGGGAAATGGATGTTGGAGCAGGCTGCCTGTGGCAGTCATGGAGTCCCCACCCCTGGAGAGATTTAACAGATGTGCAGATGTGGCACTTGGGGACACTGGCAGGGCTGGTTTAATGGTGGGGCTTCGTGAGCACAGAGGTGTTCCCCCACCTAAACAATTCTCTGGTGTTGGCTTTCCTGTGACATCTGGGATGCATTGTCTGGGGCGTGTATTCCAAGATTTAAGACAGTCAAACCTTGATCTGGCCTGATGGATGTTTATTATTATCCAAAATGCAAAGCTCTTGCAGAGGTTGGGTAGTTGCTGATGTGGGGGTCAGAACTCTTCAGCTGTGAAGAAATCACAATTCGTGTCCCAGTTAAAACAGACGTGCTCTGAACATGGTTTCCCAAAATTCCTGGGAAGGAAACCCTATCCCATGTCTGTTTTGGACAAAACCAGACTAATTTTTAATGATTTGAGGACATGGTTTAGTGGTGAACACAGTGGTGGTGCTGGGTTCATAGCTGGACTTCATGATCATTGAATTTGATTGCTGATGATCGTGGAATGGTTTGGGTTGGAAGGGACCTCAAAGATCATCCAGTTCCATCCCCTCCCATGGACAGGGACACCTTCCACTATCCCAGGTTGCTCCAAGCCCCATCCAACCTGGCCTTGGACAATTCCAGGGGTGGGGCAGCCACAGCTTCTCTGGACAACCTGTGCCAGTGATCTTAGATGGATTTTCCAACAGTAACAATTCCATGATTCTATGTAAGTGTCAATCATGATTTTAATACAAGCTTCACCTCCTCATCCCCACTTAAACTCGAGCTTTGAGCAGAGATTTCATGTTCAGTACAATTCCTGCACGACCCCTGACAGAAACCTGGGGGTACCCTGGCGAGATTGTGTCACCCTCACAGAACCTGGGGAGGGAGTTGAAGGATTTTGGAGAACCAGCAGTGGATGGGAAGGAAGGATCTGCCTGTGTGCATTGTGGAGGCCGTAAAACTCCAAATCTTAGGGTTTCCCCCTCCATCAACAATCTCACCAAACATTGCTCTGAGCAGCCTGGTCTAGAGCAAGGTGTCCCTGCCCGTGGCAGGGGGTTGGAATGGGATTATTTTTGTGTCAATTCCAACCCCAATCCTAGGATTCTAGGATGGTATGATCCCTTCAGAGAGCCTTCCTGGTTCCCAGCAAAGCAGCACTGCAGGGACTCTCTCCCCCTCCCTGATGCGTCTCTAAAAGAGGAGAAAACCTGGCTCTAACCCCCCCAGAGTAGGCACCACATTTGGGGTGAGCCGTGCCCACAGCCTCCCTATTTTAGCAATGCCTTGGGGGTGCTGCCGTGGCTCATTTTCACCCCCCCTTGGAGAGCTCAGCCGGCATCTGGGTGTTGGCAGGCAGGTGGAAGAAAGGCAGGAGCGTGCGGCAGATCCCCCTGCTCACAAACACACACACACACACAGAACTCATCCCTTTTGTCTGCCCCTCTCCCACTCCCCCCCTTCTCCCCCGCACGCCCGCCCACCGCCGGTGTCTCATCCCGGGATGGCTCATGGCTCTCCAGGTACCTGCAGGGATGGATGCGCTACCCTCGGCTTCTCCTCAAGGAACCCATTAACGCCGAGCTGCCGCTTCGCCTCGCCCTCCCCTCCCTCCCGCCCCTGCTGGAAAACAAAAAAAAAAAAAAAAAAGAAAAAAAAAAAAAAGGGGGAGAGAGGGTGGGAAATCCAGGATAGCGCATCCTCCCCCCGCAGCGGGGGCTGAGGCTCCTCCGGGGAGGTCAGCGCTCTGTGTGAGAGGGGAGAGAGGGCAGCGATGGGCAGGGAAGGGTTGGCAGGGCTGGAAGAATCACCCTGCATCCCCCCCTCCCCTCTCCCCCAAATTCCCTTTCTCTGTCGCAGCATTCCTGCGGGGATCCATGGAGAGCTCGATCCCATCGTGCTGGGAGCGAGCCGCCAGCGCCTCCCCGGCATCCGCCAGGCTGGGAGCAGGAGCAGAGCACCAGGGGAGTGCTGCCCATCCCATCCCGAGTGCTGCCCTACAGCGGGATCGTCCCATTTTTGTTCATTTCTGAGGGACACGTACAAAAAAATCTGCAATCCTTAGGGATCTGTCACTAAAATCAGGCTCAAGTAACTCTGGCTGTCACTATACTGTTAGATTTTTTTTCCTTTTTTCCCCTATTTTCTTCCCTTTTTTTTTTATTCCCCTCTTTTTTTCTCTCTCTCTCTCTTTCCCTTTTTTCCCTCCCTCCCCCTCTCCTTGTTTTCTTTATTATTCCCTCCCCTTTTGGTCTTGCTAAGATTCAATAGATATACAGGGACAAAAATTTCCATCAGCAGCTTTTGGTTTTTCTCTCTAGATATGAACCAACCCTCTTGAAAGATAACCTGAGGAGAAGGGAGATGGAATAAATTCCTGTGATCTTGTGGGGACAAGGAACAGATTGGTGCCAGGATCACTCCTGTCCCAAGTTTATGCTTCTAATCCTGTGGATGTCCCATTCCTGGAAGTGTTCAAGGCCAGGCTGGATGGGGCTTGGAGCAACCTGGACTAATGGAATGTGCCCATGGAAAAGGCAAAGGTCCCTTCCAACCCAAACCTTTCTAGGATTCTGTGACCTCCAGCCTGAGACCACCAAGGAGTTGTGTTCAGTGCTGGGGAAGTGATGTGCTGAGGAGTTGTGAGGGGTTTTTGGGGCAAGGAACTCCTGAAAAATCTTTCCACAGCAACTCACTCCCCAGCTCCTCCCACCCCTGTTTTAATAAAGCTTTTAGTGACGTCTGGGGCCTCCTAGATTTGGAAGGAAGAAATTAGCACAGTCTGCTGCTTGCTTCTCACGTTATTCTGTTTCCCTCAAGCTTCCCTGCTGGCCCTAATTACCCATCTCTCATTTACAGGTACTTAAATAAAGGAAATGGGAACGCTGGTAGAATCGGGCTGGGATGAGGATGTGCTGAATGAGGCTCCCTTTATTCCAGAAGTGACCTGGCATCACCCCTGCTGTTCCCAGCGATGCAGGATCCTCTTTGCAGGTGCTCTGTTGTTTTCTTGGGACAAGGGGACAATTTCTGCACTGATTCCAGCTGTGGCTCCCTGTGGATAAACAAGATTAGTGAGGATGCTTAGAGGAAATCTTTTGTTAACAGAGATGCTTGGTGGGGACAAAAACAGGGGAAGCAGCTTAGAAGAAGGAGAAGCAACATGGAAAGGTGGAAAAAAGGTAAATTGAGTCACGACTTGGTGACAGAAATGCTAAAAAGAGGAGAGCAGCGGCCTAGTTTGTGTCTTCAGGGTGGTGATGGCTGTGAGGGCAGGGAGCTGACAGAGCTCTGGGGACACAGGCTGGGCTGGGAACAGCAGCCTTGTGTCCTGCTGTGATCATGGAAAGGCTCCATGTCCCCTTGGTGTCCCTTGGAATGCCCCAATGGAGCCCAATGCAGACAGACAGACAGACAGACACACATACCTGTTCAGAGAGAGGTACAAACCATGCCCACAAAATGAGTTATAATAAAGCACTGAGGTTTTTCCCTTCATTCTTAGGAATGTCCCATCACTGAGGATGCTTGGGTTGAAACCCTGGTACCAAATTAGGCAGAGCATGGCTTTAAACCTGTCTGAGGTGTTGCCCAAGGACACCTCTGTGGCCAAATCCTGGACAGATTTGGAAATGCTTTGGGATTTCAGCCTGAATGAGGGAAAATAAAACATTTACGGGGTGAGGGCTTAGGTGTTCCTGGAGAGAGAAAAACCATCCATCCATTCAGCAAGGCAGTATCTGATCAGTGGTTCAGGCAGGGAGGAAAATGTCTGGATGATGCCTTGGAGGACACCTGCAGTACCACATGCAAAGCCTTCCCTGAGCATTCCTTAGCTTCCTCAGGTGTATTCCCTCATGGAAACAGAGGTGCTGAGCATTCCTTAGCTTCCCCAGGTGTATTCCCTCTTGGAAGCAGAGGTGCTGCCACTCACAGGAGAGGCAGGACTCCGTAATTTGATGTGGAAGAGGAGCTGTGGTGGATTCTCCATGGAATCAGGTCTGGCTGTTCACCAGGATTTTCTCTTATGGCCACAGGACAATCCCATTTCCCCACCCTCCCCACAGCCCATAGCAGGGAGCCTGAAGATGGAAATCTTCCCATGAGCCAGTCTGACTTCACTGATGGAAAATGAGGCTCCCAGCACCCCTAGAGTCCTCCCCATGTGCTCTGGTCCAGGAGAAAAATCCAGGTAGCTGCTGAGAAAAGTGAAAGAGATACTTAACATGAGAACAGCAGGATGAGCAGGAGCAGGAAAGGTCTGGAGCAGCCTGAGCCCCTCACTCCTCATCACCTGAGCAGCTGGTACAGCCAAAATCCTGTGGCTGCACAGCTTCCCTTGGCCACCATGGGAATCATCATCATCAAGGGTAGGATTTGGTGCCCCCAGCAAGGACCATGCCCCATTTTCTCCATGTGGCTGTGACATCCCAGGGCTCCACCATCACCACCACCACCCCTCCTCTCACAGGGCCTTGGTGTGAAGCCCGGATTGAAATGGGATGCAGGGGAAGAGGGGACTGGCTCCATGGGCCACAAATTATCTGCAAATCTCCTTGGGATAAATGGCAGAGGATGAGGAGCAGAGGGAGCAGAGCTCTCCTGGCCTGGTGGGACTCTGTCAGCCAAGCCACACCAGCAGAGGAACCAGGTCTGCCCCTCACAGCCACCCCAGTGCTCTCCCTTTTTTTAGCAGACCTGTGATTTGCAGTGTTTGCTGTTGAGGAGGAGTAAAAAAAAAAGCATTAAAATCAGTAACTTCTACTGGAGCACTTAGAGGGACAGCCTGAAGGGGGACAGGTGGGCGAGGAGTCAAGTGTGAGGCCCAAAGTGGGCCAGACTCAGCTGTAAAACGTGGCAGAAGAAATGTCACAAACCAGTTGTGAACCAGGCCCTTTGACAGGGCGACAAATGTGTTTTTCCAGCTTGTCAGGGCTGTGCTGGGGAGGAAAATGAAGTTTATTTGGAGATGTCTTTCTATTTGTGTTGACCTCGGGAGGGTCATAACAGCCAATGCCAGAGTGTGAAAAATGCTGATACCTCCTTTGTCTTCCTTGCTTTTAGCCTCAGGCAGGCTTGAGGAGGCAAAAAAGCAGCACAAGAAGAGACTCATTAACATTTCCTCTGCCCAGCAAGGAAACCAAAATAACAAACATCTCATTAAATAAGAAGAGGGGAGAATTACAAAACACGGGGAGATATTTTTAGTTGGAAAACAAAGCACTTTATCGTCCCTCTCAAAGTAGGGCTTTCCAGATGAAAAGGAATTACAGAGAGAATTCTGCACCAGAAGGAGTGGCACTAATAACAATCATCATTATGGGGTAATATTGATAGCTGGATGCCCTCAGATTCCCAATTGCTTCCACACCCTCCTAGTAAGTGACGTGGGCCTGGGGGACAATGGGTGGCCGGGAACAAAGGACCTACTGACGTGTGAGCCTTGTTTTAAAAGCAAAACTCTGCATTGTGAGTGCCAGCTCCAGTGCAATAAAGTGTTCCAGGGCTGGAGATGGATGAATAGAAACGTATGGTGCAAATTAAGTGTGCTATTCTTTTCCCTCTTTCGTTCCTCGCGAGTTTAAAAGCCCAACACCTTGGTTCCTTCTTAATTTTATTTCCTTCCGAGGGTTTTGCTACCAAACAAATGACTGGGCAGCTTTGTCTGGTGAGCTGTAGGAGAATTATTAGGGATTGAAAGGATGTGGAGGCAGATGGGGGGAAAATGTGGTTTCTTATTTTCTTCTTTTTTCTTCTAGAAAGAGGAAGCAATTATGGAAGGGAAAGAGAAAATTCTAGCACAGGGAATATAGGATCATGCAGAAAATCCCTTGTTCACCACTAGAAGATATTAGTTCCTGCAAGAATATGGGATGAATTGCCCACATGGCTTCAGGCTTCCAATTTCAGGTGCTTCAAAGAGTCCTGGGTGAAAGAAAGGCTCCTCCAGACAGCGATTCCAAGGAGGAACGCAATGAACATCTCAGTGCACAACTGGGGAGGGACCCTGGCAGCACAGGAGGGCACTTCAGCACCCACCAGAGCTCCTCAGAGCGTGTGCAGCACAAAATCAGCTGCACCAGAAACTTCCCCAAGTTTCCCTCGGGATCTCTCCCTTCTCACTCACCCACCCACCAGGTTCATCTGGCTCGCAGCTCAGGCTGCTCTCCAAGGAGTGACATCTCTTGCCATAAGGAGTCTCTGGGCAGAACACTCGTCCAGATGAGGTGGCAAAGGCCTGTCAACCCCCCCAAAAAACCCCAAACCAAACACATTTGCTCTAAGGCAGAGAGAGCCCACAGCCTGAAGTGATGCCAAGGGGTGAGTGCCACCAGGCTCTGGTGTCCTCAGCAGACAGTGACAGCTCCAGGGAAGGTGCCAGTGACTCAGTGTCCCTTTATTCTGGTCCCACTCCCCTCAGGGGAAGACTCAGTAGCTGCTCACTGCCACATGCTCCTTTTACTGCCTTTAATTGGTCTGTTGGCTTTCCCCTTTCTCTCTCCTCATTTTTTTTTTTTTTGGATCTGATCCTAACCCTTGGTGCTTTAAAACTCTCCAGGAAGCTCTAGGGAGACAACCCACGTTGACACCATCTCTGCTGAGCTATGAGATGTGGCTTTTTTGCTATTTTCTCTCCTTCCCTTGCTTCAGCTGAGCTCTTTTGGAGCAAACTTCTCGCCCTCATGCTCACTTCCCACTTTCCTTCCTGCTCTTCTTGCCCCTCTCTTTATCTTGGACACCCTGTGCCCACCCAGAAGACTTCTGCCTCCTCCCCATCCTGTCCCAGTCCGTGGATCCTGTCCTTCCATGCCTGTCTGCCTCTCTGTGCCTGGAATCTGCCTGTCTGCCTCAAATTGCCTCTCTCCATCACCTCGTTCCACATCTCCCTCCTCCCTTGGCTTCCGGCTCCCCTCTCTCCTCCTCCTCTTCCCACGCACCTCGCTTTAATTAGAAATACAAAGAAAATGCTTATCACACACGTCTTAATCAGCAACTCAGTTCCCCAGCAGGTCCAGAAGGAAAACCCCCATTCGTCCTCGCTTCTCCCACCTCCCCCACCACCTCCACAAAATTAGGAGGAGAGTGATTAGGGGGAGAGCTCTGTGAAAGGAGGCTGAATGAGATTAACCCAGAGACCTGGAAAAGCTGGAGGGAAGAGCCAAGAGAAACGTGGTGATGTTCAGCAAGGGCTAATTCTGGAATTTCTGGGGGAAAAAGAGTCCCTGGGCAGCAACGGACTGGGAGAAATGGACCTGGGAGTGCTCAGCAGGGTGAGGATGATACAGCGGTGTGTCCTGGTAGCAAAATAATTATCCTGGATTGTGGGAGCATAAATACAGCCAGGAGATCATGGAGGTGATTATCCCCCTCCAGTCAGAGCATTTTAGATCATATTTAGCTGCTGCAATCAAGTTTGGGCCTCTTATACACAACACTGATCACAGGGAATGAGTCCAGGCCATGGGGATGGCCAGAGCTGGTGCCTGGTGTGGGATTAGACACTGGAGAAGTGATGGATTTGGGGGACCCAACAGCAGTGTCCTGTCTCTGGGGGGGGGGGTTATCAAGGAGATAGAACCAGGATCTTCTGGTGGCTGGTAAGAGGACAAGGGGCAGCAGATCCAAATTCCAACAGGACGCAGTTTGGGTACAAGGAAGGTTTTCCCTCCGAGCAGTTGCCATCCCTGGAGTTTTCAGTGTCTGAAACCATCTCAGCTGACCCAGCAGCTGACTCAGCTCAGAGTAGGAGGTTGAGGTAGAAACCTCCTGAGTCCCCTTCATCCTTAATAATCCTGAGATCCTGTGCTGAGTGTCAAACGAGGCCGTTCAGCTCCAGGATTCCTCCCCAGCTGAAAAGCAAGGGAGGAGCAAAGAGAGGGAGCAGGGCCTGGAAAGGGACTCATTTACTGGAGCAAGTTTAGGAGCCATTTCATCCCAGACTCTGGCATTTGATGGGACAAGGAGAGGCTGAACCCAGGTAATTTCAGAGAGTTAATGCCACTTTATATTGTCATTTCTGGCGTTCCTGGGTGAAAAAACTCTCTGGGGGATATCTTTGCACCAATCCAGAGGTACAAAGGTTGCAGAGTCTCTCCCAGTCCATGTTATCTCTTCCTGGCAGAGCAGGTTTGAGGCAGATTCTGGGGCGCTTAGACCACAGCATAAAAGGCTCCAGATGTCTCCCAACCCCTCAAGTGATTGATGTTTGACTTTTCCGGAACACAAACACAGCTGCCCCAAAATCTTCTGCTTAGGAAAACTGGGTGAAATTGGAGAAGTAAGCAAGGCAGAGGGCAGTCAGAAGAAGTGGCACTGGGAGGGGCTGCTGGATTAGGAATTCTGTTTTACACCCTCAGGGTTTTGTCCCCTTCCCCTCTCACTGTGCTATTCTTTTCCTCCCCTCCCTTCAACCAAACCATGCAGCCCTTCTAGGTCAGTTGCTGCTGCCCTAAGCAACCCTCTTGTCCCCTGAGAGCCATCACTAGGGCACAGACATGGACCCTCCTGCACCCCACACAGATTTGAGGGAAAAACAGGAAATCCTGACCCCTGCCCCTCACACCCTTCAACTTAACCACCACCAGTTTGTGATTCTGCTTTAACCTGGGCTCACCGGGACCTCCTTCCTGCAGGACTTCACTGAAACACCCTCTGCCTCCTCCTCCTCCTCTTTTTGCTCCTCTGGGATGGCTGAATTCCCACCAGGAAAAACCGAGCCAGGAGATTTGGGAGCGAGGACCCACCTTAAGCCTTGCTGGCATCCTGCCCACCATCCTGAGCACAGGCAGGGCACCCCCCACCTGCCAACAGGCTCAAACCCCCCTTTTGGGATTATCCTGATGGATCAGCATCCCACTGCCTCCGGCCACTGGCACTGGGAAGGGACGAGAAGGCCCCAGATGTCCTCAGCACCTCCCCGAGGGTGTTCCGGCAGGGAAACTCTCTCGGATTAGGGAATCCTTTATCTCTGGTTTATGTAAGACCCGGAGACTCCTTTTATGGTTGGCTTTTCCTGCCTTGTCAAGAGCGAAGAACAAATGCAGCTTCATCTGCGCTGGTGGGCCGGCTCACTGATTAAGCATCTGATTCAAAGCTAAGTACAGAACAGGCTTTTGATGGGCGGATTTAATTCGGTGTAAAAAAGCCAGGATGTCGTCCCCCTCCCTCACCCAAAATTCCCAAGATAGTGGATGGTCTGGTGCAATTAAGCCGCGGGGATGACTCCCACCTACCAAAGCCTGAGAAAGTCCAGAGCGCTCCAATTTGTGCTGAAGTGGCTCCTTTGAGTGTTTCCCCCTCTGCATCCCCCCCCCCCCCTCCTTTGCTTTTCCTTTCTCTTCTCTCCCTTTTTTTTTTTCTTTTTTTTTTTTTTTCTTTTTTTTCCTGCTGCTGATTTACCACCATTCCCAGGCATTTGCATGAGGAGTGAGCTCACCCTGTGTGTGTGTGTGTGAGCTCAGGGGGTGTGCGGGGGCGTCTGACACACCGGATTCCTCCTCATCCCGCCCTCCCCGAGCCCTGCCAGGGGACGCATGTTAATGATGACCTTGCTGAGTAAAGAGTTGTGGAAGGAATAAGTGTTTTTCCTGCGCTCCGAGAGGCGGAAGGTGCGATTACTCATCCATCTCTCCAACTGTCTCTCCAGCACCTTTCAAGCGCTTCTCGCGTCGAGTCTGGGGGCGTGAGCGAGGGGGTGGCAAGCGAGGGGAGGCTGCCAAAATCTGGGTTGCCACAGACACCGGCTTCGCTTTTCCTCCAATGAACGCCGCGCTGAGAGTGCGGGAGGAGGCTGGGCACCACCCACATGTTGAGCTGCGTGGAGTATAAGTAGATGGAGGAGCCTGGACTAGTGGCAGTTCAGACAGGGAGGAGAAGCAGCTCTTTGCATCTCCAGTGAAAGCGGTTTTCGACTCACCTAGTTTGCCCGAGGAGAAATCACCCGGATTTTTGCTGCAGCTTCTTTGTGCATCTCTTGTGATTTTTCTCCGGCGGGGACTTTGCGGCGTTCCAGATTCCCAGCGGGATTGGACATCCTATCCAACTCCTCTCTCTCTCTCTGTTCCTGGAGGATCCTGGTTCTCTCTGGGACTCCCCTGAACACGTGAGACCGGCGTTTCCAGCTTGGCACCGGGAGAAATTTGCCTACAACTCTCTCTGGGATCCACGTGGACCGACCAGCTCGCTCTGCGGTGATATCTGATTGGGTTGTGTTTGTGTCCAAAAGTCCTTGGAGGGGGGTTTAGAAGTCTCTGTGTGTCTCTCAGGAAGTGTTGTGTTGGGGTTTTTCGGGATCCAGCTTTAGTGCCAGGGGCTTATAACCCAGTTCTTTCTGTGTTTGCCACTCGCACGGTCGGAGCCATGCAGCTGGACAATGTCACCAGCGCGGGCGTCCACTCCTTCCAGGGGCACCGTGGAGTTGCCAACAAGCCCAATGTGATCCTGCAGATAGGGAAGTGCAGGGCAGAAATGCTGGAGCATGTCCGGAGGACCCACCGGCACCTCCTGACAGAGGTCTCCAAGCAGGTGGAGCGGGAGCTGAAGGGGTTGCAGAAATCCGTGGGGAAGTTGGAGAACAACTTAGAGGACCATGTCCCAACCGAAAACCAGAGGTGGAAGAAGTCCATCAAGGCCTGCCTGATCAGATGCCAGGAGACAATTGCCCACCTGGAGAGGTGGGTCAAGAGGGAGATGAATGTTTGGAAGGAGGTCTTTTTCCGCCTGGAAAAGTGGGCTGACCGCCTGGAGTCCATGGGAGGCAAATACTGCCCTGGGGAGCAGGGCAAGCAGACGGTGTCCGTCGGGGTGGGAGGCCCGGAGATAAGGCCAAGTGAGGGGGAGATTTATGATTATGCCCTGGACATGAGCCAGATGTATGCCCTGACCCCTCCTCCTGGGGAGGTGCCTAGCATCCCCCAGGGCCACGATTCCTACCAGTGGGTCTCCGTGTCAGAGGATGCTCCAGCCTCCCCGGTGGAGACCCAGGTGTTTGAGGATCCCCGGGAGTTCTTGAGCCACTTGGAGGAATACTTAAAGCAGGTGGGTGGAACGGAGGAGTATTGGCTGTCTCAGATCCAAAACCACATGAACGGCCCAGCTAAAAAGTGGTGGGAGTACAAGCAGGACTCCGTCAAAAACTGGGTCGAGTTCAAGAAGGAGTTCCTGCAGTACAGCGAGGGAACTCTGACTAGGGATGCCATCAAAAGGGAGCTGGATTTGCCCCAGAAAGAGGGGGAGCCCCTGGATCAGTTCCTCTGGCGCAAGAGAGACCTGTACCAGACCCTCTATGTGGATGCAGATGAGGAGGAGATCATCCAGTACGTGGTAGGCACCCTCCAGCCCAAACTGAAGCGTTTCCTGAGCTACCCCCTGCCCAAGACCTTAGAGCAGCTGATCCAGAGGGGGAAGGAAGTCCAAGGCAACATGGAGCACTCTGAGGAGCCCAGCCCACAGAGGACCCCTGAGGTTCAGCCAGGAGACTCCGTGGAGACCGTGCCCCCCTCAACCACCGCCAGTCCCGTGCCGAGCAATGGGACTCAACCAGAGCCCCCCAGCCCCCCAGCCACTGTCATATGAGCTCCCCTCAGGGGGGTCTGGGTTCAGTGGAAGGGAGAAAGGGGGCTTATTTAGGAAGCTTCTCCTTGGAGGGAAGTTCTGGCTGAGACCTGAGGAGCGCTCAGTCCAACAGCCCAGAGCAGAGGGATTGGCTTTGCTCCTGGGGGGAGGGAGGTGGTGGGGGACAGGCGCCCCAGGATGGGGCTGCCCCCCTTGCCCAGGCCGTGCCATGCTGTGGTGCTGGGGACCCCGCTGGCACCACTGCGGGGAACAGCCAATTTTATGAGAATTCCCTGACAAGAAACTAGAGACAATCCCCAACTTGTGAAGCGGCCGCTCGGCACTGGCAGCTCTCAAGGACTTCACACGAGTGCAGCAGTTGGTGGAGGGTTCCTACCCATCTGGATCTCTCTTTTTCCTTCTCTCCTCCCTCCTCTGAGAGGGTGGCCCTGTCCTGGGGAGACAGCTTTCTTTTTGACCCTTGCCTGTTTTTGATTAACCTCTGGGTTTCTGTTTTGGCAATCTCCTGCTCTTACTTGCTCCAAAGGATTAAAGTAATTTTTTTGATTATTTTTTGGTTTAAGAAGAAAAAAAAAAAATCCTATTATTTCAGGAACTGAAAGCTTTAAGAATCTGGATTATTTTCTGTGGTTTTCATTTCACTGCACCTAATACCTGCTTTAATGTGTTTCCTCTCAAGAGGCTCTTACTGGTTTACTTCTTGTCTTAGTTTCTGCTCACTCTAGTTCAAGGCCACTGCAGTGCAGAGGCAGATTTCATCCTTTCTCTGCACATTATCCTGTGCATTCAGCAGGAAACAGATTTTCTAATTAAATTCTGAGCTCATTTATTGAAGGAGCAGTCTCCTTCCTTTCAGAGAAAAGAGGGTGTTTAAGGTAGAGAGAAGAGACACCAGAGCTCTTTCGAGACAGACTGGGGGAGGAGGGAAGGGAAAAAACCCTTATTCTTTGAATGAAACAAACAAACACACCCTAAATTCAGAGCAAAATATCCCCAGAGCAGCAAATCGAGTCCATGCTGATGTGTGGAGACAACAGGAGCTTTTGCCATGTAAAAGCCAAAAGAAGTGAAGAGAGGATCTGTGTGCCCCAGCACAGTTTTAGCCTGTGCATCGCTGCAGGGAGTTTCTGCTCACACAGACAGACTCCAAATGCTCCTGGAAAGCCTGGCACCCCTGTCCTGGAGCACCTGAGGATAGAGTGTTGTCTGCTCACAGAGGAATTCCTGCAACATCTCGCCACAGATGGAGATGGACTTGGACTTTGTGACTTCTTCCATGTTGAGACAGGAAACGCTCAGCACTCACCTTTGGCCAGTGCTTGATGACAGGACTGAGAGAAGCAAGACATTCCTGAAGTTTGGCTCTCCAAAGCTTCCCGAGGCTGGACACATCTTGGGCATCATCTGCATCCACCTCCAGACCAAATAAACAGCGGGGATGCAGCAGCAGGAGTGACCCTGGGATGCTCCTGGCACCGCCGCAGCAGTGACATGTGGCCCTGGTGGCTCGGAAGGCCTTTGCTGTGACTCCTTCCAAGAGGCTGAAGGTAAGGAAGCTCTCTGGCATTCTCTCCTCAGGGCTAAACTGGTCATATAGAATGTCCAGTAGAAAGTGGGATAAAAACTCAGCAGAAATGGGATATGAAGCATTGGGGTTGGGAGAAAGGAGAAGGGAGAGCCAGCCAAAGGGAAATGCAGGAATGGGAAAAGTTTCAAAAGAGGGCAGTATCCTGCACTTTCTGATTAATATGGCAAAAGAATGGGAAGCTTCTTAATTAGCCCAGGCCCAGAACCTGCCTTGTCCTTCATGGAGAGCCTCTGGGCTTGAGTCCCCACCTGAGGCAGCACATCCCAGGTCCATGCACAGCCCAGAGGAGCTGCAGGTCTGCTCTGCATCCTTGCTGGGAGCTGGTCTCAGGAATGGTGGGAGCTCTCCTCTCACTCGTTCCCAGTTTGTCAACAGCTCTGTGTGCAGAGAAAGGGAGCATTTCTCACTAATGACCCGGGCTGAGTGATGGGGGAGTGGGAGTCACTGTGCTGAGGATGAGCTGGCCGTGTATTACAAGCTTTGTCTCCTCTTGCTTCCAGTGACTCACTCAGATCCTCCTCTGAGAAGGAATCACTTCACATCATGCAGCATTTGGGAGGAAAGCCACAGAAAAAAGCTGCAAAACGAAGGCCTCAACATCAGACCTGCTCTCAGGACCCTCAGCCACCAACAGCCAGATCCACCACCTGAAGGAAAGACTGGCACAGGTAATTACATCCCATATTGCCTTGTGGGTCTGCCTTAATCCCCCCAGAGCTCTGACCTGAGATATTGAACAGCCCAAGTGCAAATAGCTGTGCTGGTGTTGAAACCTCAGTCCCAGGGGCTGCAGCATCCTGGCACCACCTGAGAGGTGGGATTTCAGCTCCTTGGTGTCAGAACCCAAGCACCAGCCCCAGTAATTGATGCTCCAGGGTCTGCACATTGTGGCTTTCCCATAGCTGGACCATAGGCAAATCCTTAAACCCCAACACCCAGTGGGTCCTCCAGGCTGCAAGCACAGCAAAATTTAATCCCAGCTCCTGAGAATTTCCCCTTTCTCCCCACTTCAAAAATCTAATGGGAGTTGGTGCATTTTTTTTTTTCTTTTCCAGCAATCCCTGCTGCTGTTGCTGAGATTCCTTCTCTGTGTCCAAGAGCTCTCCCAGGGGAGAAGAAAGTGCTGCAGGAAGACAGAGGGCAAACCATGCACCAAAGAGCCTCCCATGCAGTGCAATGCAAACATTCAAGGTGCTGAGAGCCAGAATGAAACTGGGAAGCTGCTTCCAGCAGGACAAAGAAAAGCCTGAGCTGGTCCAGGTACTCCAAGTGCTGAGAATGGAAAGAGAGGCCAGAACAGAAGAACCAAGTCCAGGCTTTGGGGACAGCAGGGATGCTGACTGTCTGTGGAGAGGATTCTGCACACCTCTGCAGTCTGGGGCCGCTGGGACTCACCTAAAGAAATCTTCACTAGAAAATGATCCTCACTGAAAAAAACAAACAAACAAACTTTCCTGATTAACTTTGCCAGGGGGCTGATCCTGCCTTGGCTACGAACCCTCCCTGCTGGCCGTGCTGTAACTCACCTCTCCTGAGTCCTTTCATGCGGGTATCAGTTCCAAACCTCAAAGGGCTCCCGGAGTTTGGAGAAGCATCCCACGGTCCAGATGCTTGTCTGAACTGTTGGAGCCTGCACATCTGGGCCAGCTGTCTTGCCAGCAAGGAGCCTTGTGAGACAGCAGGCGCTCTCTGGGTCTGCATGGGCCAGAGTTACTGCAAGAACCGGGGTTCTTGTGCTGGCTTTGGAGTGACTGTTTCCATCCAGACCCAGGGAGCCCAAAAAGAGCTCGAGTCAGCTGGACAAGACAGTTTTGGTTCATCTCTCAGCCGAAGAGGTCCAGTTGGTTCCTCTCTCTTCCAGAGCCAACTGTCCTGTGTGTGGGTGTGGGTGTGGGTGTGGGTGTGCGTGTGGGTGTGGGGGGTGGGTGTGTGTGTTGAGCAAAAAAATCCACATTACTTAAATTCTGTGGTGTTTTGTTGCATTTGAATCAAGCCAGAGGGACCTAAGGCACATTCCAACAAGGCTCAGCAAAAATGTCCAGGACTGGAAAATTCCATAAAACCATGTAAAGGCAGATTCCCGGGCATCATCTTAAGGTCTAAATTATATTTAATTTTGAGGTGCTTATTTTCACAGTCTCTTCCAAGGGACTAGACTGCCTCAATAGGCATTTTATTTTTTCTGCTTTTTTAGGGAATTAAGCCTGTCTGTGCTACTTGGTCATTTGGTCCTGAGTTTTTTTACATTTTCAGCTGGCTTTTTGGAGTGTGCAGAACTGAATTTCCTGGACTGATTTGATTTAAATTGTTGCTCCCAGCAAATTGGAGCTTTACTTGTAGCACCCTGGTTTTTATTACCAGTCTCTCCAGGAAGGACTGGTAGTTTATTCTCCTGGGGCAGAGTCACGTGAATGAGAAGTGTGTGGATGTGTTGTACCTCTGGAATTTTAGCAGATTTCAACCACTGCATTTTTTTTTTTCCTCCTTAGGCGATTTTGCATTTACTGATGAAACTACTTTAGAGGTTTTATTTTTACTAGAGATATTATTAATTCAAGCAACCTTGTGCAAAAGGCAAACTCGTTGAATCGCTGCAGGTTGTAGGGGTTGAAGCCAAAAGGTCTTTGTAAGCCGACATCACCTGCCCTGGATCTGGCTGGATCAGGCAGTTTATTCCTCATGTGTCATGTTGGAGTTACAAGATCACACCAAGCCACTAGAGCCTGCCAGTAGAATAGTGCTACACTCGATTTGCTATTGTAGCAAAGCCTTTTGTAGATTTATACAATAAAACTTTGAAATATCTGCTTCAATTGCTTCCTGCCTCATTTTCTGCCCTTTCTTCCTTGGTTCATGGCTGACTCAAGTATCTACTACCCTCTGAAAATCCGGGTTTATTGGGGTTACCTGGCTTATGGAAATCTTTTTTCTCAGCAAAAGCATGTGGTTGACATAAAAATGAAATGCGCTGAGTTGTTCAGACCTTAAAACTGAGTCAGGTGTAGCCCGTGAGGTTGGGAGAAGCTGCCCTTTGTGGGACTGTGGATCCTGCAGGGCTCTGGTTGGGTACAGCTGAGACAAGAATCTTTGAAATGAGGACAATCGCATTCCTACCCATGTTAGAGAAATTCACAGAAGAACTGAGGCAAGACAGGATGAGGTAAAGAAATTAAACCTCAAATCAGCTCCATTTGACCACCAAAGAGCCTTTGGGAGTGATAAACACCCTCACCCAGCAGAGATCCAGGAGCTGGGGCTTTGTTATCTGATGCATTCTCAATTCCTTGGGTTCATTACCTCTACAACATCCAGGGGTTATCCAGGCTGGAGTCAGGGAACACAGCAGGGAAAAGAGTTCAGAGTGTTTTAAACTAAAATGTTTATTTTTAGCAATAGATTGATTAGCCACAAAGATGTTCAGCTAAAGGACTTTGCCTCTGCAGATCCTTTTCCAGAAAATCTTTGCACTCAGATGGATTTAGCCCCATTCCCTGCTCCATGCCTGGTCTTTCTCCAATGAAGGAAAACAGTCCAGGGTGGGATGCAACTGGTAAAGGGTGGGTCAGCTGGAGAAACAAAAGGAGTAATTCTGTTTACAGCAGGGAATAAATGCCCAGTGGGCCTCCCAGAGATCCTTTTTGAGCTCAGGTTGGAGAGGCAGAGGTGATCTGAAGGCCAAAGATGCCTCAAGGGGAGCTGCTGACCTTGGAGTCTCCGGCTCTGCAACTCATTTAACCACAAACTCTTAGCAAGAGTGAGAAGGAAATTTTTGAAGGTGCCATTTGGTTCCACAACTGAACTCTGCCTTTGTTGTCAGAATCAGTAAAAAAGTGGGGGGAAAAAGCATTGAGGGGACAGACCAGTGACAAAAATCCTTCCAGTGCCACCCCAACCTGTGAAAGTGTAGGGAAGCTACAGGTGATCAGGTTTAGACTTCTCATGGTCTATGGACATGGCCAAAAGTGCCATGAGCAACCTGATCCTTGCAGAACAAACCAGCAAGAGCTGCACCAGCCCTGCCAGAGTTCAAGAAGCATTTGGACAATGCTCTCAGGCACCTGATGGGGTTTTTGGGGTGTTCTGTGCAGGGCCAGGAGCTGGATTCACTGATCCTTGTGGGTTCCTTCCAATTCAGGAATTTTGAGGGTACTGAGCTCAGCTGGAGGTGATGAGCTCTTCCAGCAGAGGGGGGCAGAACTCCACTGTACACTGTGGGAATTAAAACCAGGAAAAGCACTAAAGAGGGAAAAATCTGTCCTAGTCATCATCCATCCCCACACGGCCCATCCCCACAGGACACAAGATCAGGGGTTGCTTCAGTGAGGGAGGTCTGAGAGAATGGGAAAAGAGAGGTCATGTAGGGAAGGGATGAGGACTGATGGCCAAAGCTGCACTGGAGGAACATGGACAGGATGGGGATAGGAGGTGGGAAATGAACCTGAGGCTGGAAGATGCCTGCCTGTTCCAGGTAAACTCATAAGGTTTCCAATTTTGCCCCAGAGTCTTCCAGGTTTGACTGTAATCATTATTATTCCCTTACTTTCCGACACTTCCAAATGAAAATCCCTAGAGAGTCATTGGACCTACACTGATTAATTAATGGAAAAATGGCTTATTACTGCTCCTGGCTCTCAGAGTAGGGAGTCACCTGGAATAGATGCAGCCCAGTGATGGATTAAGTGCCTCAAACCACTGAAATCCCCTTCAAAATCAGAGTGGGAACTATCCAAGATCCAAAGTATTCACAGAGGAAACAGCCTCGGGTTGCACCAGGAGTGATTTAGGTATTAGGGAAAAATTCTTCACTGGAAGGGGGGTCAGGCATTGGAACACTCTGGAATCACCATCCCTAGAGGTGCTCAAAAGCCCTGTGGATGTGGCACTTGGGGACAGGGATTGGGTGATGGATCTGGCCATGCTGATGGTTGGACTGGATGATCTCAGAGGTCTTTTCCAGCCATAATATTTCCATGATTCCATAAACGGTGGAGAAAGTGTGTGAGGCCAAGCACTTACAGAACTGAGAAAAGCATCATCAATTCTTGTTAATTTTTATTTTCTTCTTTCTTTATTGTGACTGGACTGATGGGTTCCTTAATTTGCTTTTCCGGGACAGATTAAAGAAGGAACCGAGATGGACCTATTGCACACACAAATTATTTTATAGAATCATAGAAGGATTTGAGTAGGAAGAGATCTTAAAGATTATCCAGTTTCACCCCCCTGCAATCCTGCAATGGGCAGGGACACCTTCCACTAGACCAGGTTGCTTTGTTTCTTTTTTTTTTTTTCCCATGTTTTTAGCTTTTTTTTTTTGCCTTTTATCTCCTTTTTTAATCAAAGCTATTGCCCCGTTCAGTGACGGTAAATCATATTTATTGACTTTCCAGGCAGGCCTTGTGTGTGTGCACAGCCCAACTGCTCCCTTGGATCTCCTTTTTCCACGTAATTAAGGAAGGCTGTGAAATTTCCATTATTGACACAAATGGGCTCTAATGGCTCCAATTATCGCATCCCAACTGCTCCAGTGAGTGCTGGGTGCTCCCATCATGGAGCAGGAAGTTGTGCCAGACCTGTTCCTGCAACACTCATTTGTACCAAGGATGAACTGAAGGCAGTTTTTGTGTCTTTACAGCTGATTTTTAATCATTAGGAATTGCAGGGAGAGTTGCTGTGTAGATCCAGCTCGATTCTTGACGCAGTTTGTGGTGATTTTTATGGAGGACACGGCCATTTTCATTACTTTTTAGAATATGTTTAGGGATTTTTAGGATCCTGTTATATTAAAGTGAGCCTGCAGTGTCAGTGTGGTTTTCAGTCATTTCATATTGGATGTTTATCAACTTTCACCTCCTGAATTCATATGCCTGGAAGGGAGCTGGAGTGGGAATTTTACAAGGGCACAGCATGATTGGACAAGGGGAATGGCCTAAAGATGAAGGAATTTAGATTTAGGTGGAGCGTTGGGAAGAAATTCTCCCATGTGATGGTGGGGAGGCCCTGGAATGGAATTCCCAGAGAAGCTGGGGCTGCCCCATCCCTGGCAGTGTCCAAGACCATTTGGACAGGGCTTGGAGCACCCTGGTCCAGTGGAAGGTGTCCCTGCCCATGGCAGAGGCTGGAATGAGAGATGATCTTCGAGGTCACGTCCAAGCCAAACCATTTTCTGATCCCATGAATTTATATCCTGCAAAACCAGGGATTCCCAAGCTCTCTGAAAGCCTTCATGTTTCTGATATGGAGCTGATGAGTTTTTCCGTCCCTCCTACATGTGCTCAGACAATGCTGTGTTAAAGGAATTGAAATAATGCAGAAAGTCAGATTTTATGAATCTGACAGAAACACTTAGTGGCATAAAGTGTTTTGTATTTTTCTGAAGGAACCGAATCTTGACATCTTCAAAATGAGGTTTTTGACTTCTTTCTGAAAAAAGCCACTTAAAAACTGACTTCAAAAAGAAAACCAAAACAAAACAAAAGAAAGGAAAAAAAGCAAGAAAAAGGTTAGAAAGCTGAAAAAAGAACTTGAATTTACTGTTTTGGGACCCTGAGGCTTGTGCTGCGTTGGTGCAAGAAGAAATGTCTTTTTCCAGCTTCATTTCAATTGACTGAAATATCAGGAGAATTTCTCATCTGACCTGACTTTGCCCTATTTTGCCCTTACCTGATTTGATTATTCAACTAAATAAACTCAGATATTTCCCTTGTTGCAGGATTTCCACTCTCTGTGCTCTTCCTGTGTAGGAATTTCAGGGATTTAGAATATTCTGAGTGTCACTGGAATGGTGTGAAACCCTTCCTCACCCAGAACATATTTGCCCAACAGGGTGAAGGGATAATCCCTCTTTGTGACCAGGATTACAAAACCTGTGTTACGCACTTGGAAAATTACAAATCCAGTGGAGGGCCCAAATTCACTGACAATTTTGACAGCAGGGAAAAAAGCCAGACTTCAGGTTTTTACCTTAAATAACAGCCTTAAAATCCATCCTGTGTTTGGGCAGTGATGTCAGGGCAGTACTTGAGGAAGTCTGTGCTGATCACAGAATCCCAGAATGATCTGAGTTGGAAAGAACCTCCAAGATCATCTCATTCCACCCTCTGCCGTGGGCAAGGAGTCCTTCCACGATCCCAGGTTGCTCCAAACCCCATCCAACCTGTCCTGGAACACTTCCAGGGATGGGGCAGCCACAGCTTCTCTGGGCAACCTGTGCCGGAGCCTCACCACCCTCACAGGGAAGAATTCCTTTCCAACATCACTTCTAAATCCATCCTCTGGCAATTTAAAGCCATTCCCCTTGTCCTATCCCTCCATCCCTCGTCCAAAGTCCCTCTCCAGCTCTCTTGGAGCCCCTTCAGGCTCTGGAAGGCCACAGTGAGGTGTTCTTGGTGGTGGCCTCAGCAGTTCTGGGTTAAAGGTTGGATTAATTGAACTTTGAGGTCTTTTCCTACCTAAACAATTCCATGATTCTCCAAGCACAGACATCAACTCTTTAGTGCAACCTGCATTCCCTGCAGTCCCAGAGTCACTGGGGACATTCCAGGTGATGTTTCCTGGTTTTCCAGAGGAGGCAGAGGTTGGAGAGAGGGATTTACTAAATATCCAAGGGTGAAGGCAGGAAGGAAAAGTGACTGCAGACCCCTCTGTTCTGTTTAGGACCCCCACCAATATCTTGTTTTCAGAGCTCACATCACCTCACGCAGAGCATCCCCATTTCCTGGGGTGGAAAATGAGGGATAAGGCTGAACTGGAAGCAGAGGACAGGGTGGCCTTTCCCAGAAAGCAGCTCCATCACTGCTCTGTCCTTCCCCTGCTCAGTTTCCTCAGAAATCACCATTTTTTCCCCCCTTATGTTCAGTAAAGGTTCCTAAATCTCCTTGCAATCAAGTAAAGGAGACTCCAATTAATTATTTCCCAAAGATCTTTGTTCCTGAGGACTGCTCTACACAGAGAGTTCCAGAAAAACAAAGCCAAACTGAACCAAGGCACGGCCGTGTCAGAAATTACTTGGGAGAATTTCAGACCTGTGTCTTCAATTTATTTCAGAATTAAGGTGACCTGAATCCAGCATGGTTCACTTCCCTTTGGCTTGATCAGAAAGGTGTGCCTGGGAATGAATTAAGCTTGGCCGAATTAGTGCCACCTTTGATCCTCATTAAGTTTGGACACCCAAGCGTTTAGGCCAGCCTAAGTCCTTCCACCCTAAAAGTCAGTGCTGAGGGATGAGGAAAGGTTGGAAATCTGCACAGAAATTGTTGGAAGAACATCCAGGATGAGATAATATTTTTTGGTAAAACTTGTCACTGACAAATTCTGCTCTGTGGCACCATGGACACTTTCCTGGGAACCCCAGAATGGTTGGATGGGGCTTGGAGAGACCTGGGATAGTGGAGGTGTCCCTGCCCATGGCAGGGTTTGGAATGAGATCATTTTGAAGGTCCCTCCCAACCCAAATTATTCCATGATTCTGTGATACTGAGAGAGCAGGCGTCTTGTCTTTCTCCTTCCCACTGATCCTTGAGTGCCTGTCCAGGACAAGACCTCTCAAATATTCCCAGATTTTGCTGAGCGCCAGGATATCACCTCCATCACAGTCATTCCAAGTGAAATTCAAGTTAAACCTCACTTCAGCACAGACTGATGCAGATTTGCACAATGTCTGTACCACCTCAGCAACTGGAATGGCAGAGAAATGCCATAGAAATCCAGGAAATGTTGCTTCCTCTACACCTTCTCTACATGAGTTTGGAACAGCTGCTAAATGTCTTTTCGGTTTTTTTTTGTCACATAGAATCAAGCAAGATCATGCAAAATCTACATTTTTCTTCACAATCTTCACAGGATTTTTAATTAATTTTACCTTAAATCAGGTTAGATAAAGAGGCTGAGCCCTTTCAACATCCCTGATGTTTTCTCCTAGATCAAGGCACCAAGAGGATGAAAAACAGGGGAATATCAGCTGATTTCTCATGGAACCACCTCAGGAAATCTGGGATGTTTGTCACCTGTGCCAGCAGAAATCACTGCCTGGCATCCCCTCTAGCAAAAAAGTGGAGCAGTGCTGGCTAAAATCTGCAGAGTGAAATAGAAGAGGTGGGAGAAAGGAAAACAAACAGGGGGATGTCTGCCTGGTGAGGTAATTTTGAATTCCTTTGACCCAGTGAACTCACGCAGAGCTGCCTCTCCAGGAACTGGACATATTTAGCACCTGTTTTCCAAAATCAGCATCC
Organism: Agelaius phoeniceus; assembly: GCF_051311805.1. Classification (NCBI taxonomy): domain Eukaryota; kingdom Metazoa; phylum Chordata; class Aves; order Passeriformes; family Icteridae; genus Agelaius; species Agelaius phoeniceus. The sequence continues at coordinate 153,204,055 of NC_135265.1, read as the reverse complement.
CATGGATGTCACAAACCTGTTTGCCACTCATTGGACCCAAGTCATCCCAAACTTTCCAATGCATTCAGGGCACAGAAGAAAAATCAATTTTTCTGCCCCTTTTGACACTGATGTGGTTTTAGGCATCCATTTTTTTCTGATTTTATGAAAGATTCTCCCCACAGTTCATTAAGGTGTCGCTTAATCTGGATTTCCTTGCAATTCTGACTATCAGGAGAAATCAGGGAATTTTGTTTTCCCTCCATGCTCAGACATTTGTCTGCAGCTTTACTTTTTGTTTGCTGAAATCTGGGTGTGATCACAGAGTCCAAAGCTGCCAATCCAGCACCTTTGCCATGGCATGAGAACAGCTTGGGGGCAAAAAATAAAAAGCAATAACAAATTGATTTAAAAATTAATAAAATAAGGAAGTCCTGAAATGCTCAGGCCCTGCCATGAAGGACTTTAATAAACATTCAGAGCTTGTTCCTTTGCTGCTGAGGCTTTACCTCTCAGAAAGTAGAAGGTGTCAATCAGGATTTTCTCTGCTGGAAGCAGGAACTCAAATCTCTATGGAAACCAGAGGGAGGTGACGGTGCCTATGGAAAGGTTTTCTGCATAGATTCCCATCTTCACAGTTTACATTTGCTGGAGATTTTATTGCCACTGTAGTTCTGGAAAAGATAAAAAAATGTTTTGTCTTCCTTGGACTGCAGATTCTGACATTGTTCCCTGTCCTTCTCCCTCCGCCAGTCTCAGTCAATGAATCCTTTGGTTTAACTTATTTAGTTATTTATGCCACATTAGAAAAAATTAAATTACTGATGGAGGTGAAAAATGAATCCAATCCAATGAATCCCTTCCACAGAGGATCTAATGAGGATCTGCAGCCTCACAGGATGGATTTGAACAGGGAGGTGCAAGCAGAGGGGGTTTTTCGGGAGTAGACAGGGACCCCACTGCACCACAACTGTCTGTGGGAGAACATGAAAAAGGAGTTTTTCAATTCAAAAAGTATCAGATCCTGACTTCATTCAGCCCTGACTTCTTGGAAACACAGCCCCAAATTTTCCTGTTAGGCAGCTGATCTCAGAACCCTCCAGCATCTCATCCTGAGCATCCCAGAAGAGCATCCTGCTCACAGTTCCTTTTCTTGCCAGAAGCCAAGCCAGGAAACAAAGCCCTCAGAGCGGCTCTGTGGGTGGGTGGTTTCCCTTTCTCTTTTGTTGCTCGGTTTCCAGCTCTTGAGCGAGGCAAAAAAGAGAAATTGTTGAGTTATTCAACATCTGAGGAGCTGAAGGGGTGAATTCACCACTAGAGAAGAGTTCAGGAGTTGTTCTGTGCCTGCCATGAAGGAGCCTGGGGTTTGAAATGGAGCTTGGCTGGGCACAGGGTTGGAAGATTAGAGACAGATCTTCAAATTAAAAAGCTCCTGTGCAGTGAATGTGTGGAGGGCAGAACTGGGGCGTGCCAAGAGGGGACAGAGTGAAGGGTCAAGGGACAGACTTCACAAGCTGGGTGGATATAAAAAGCACCATGACGTGGCTGTGATGACCATGCGGTGACAATGGAGGTGACAAACCAGGAGGACCTTGGCCCTGCTCCTTGCAGAGTCACTAAATCCCTGCCAAAAACCAACAGGAGCTGCTGCCACACCTGGGGTAGGGGTTTAATAAATGTCCCTGTGGGAGACACTGGGAATGGTGTCAGCTCTGAATCCTGCTGCTCCTTGGTCCTTAAATACCACTCACAACCTGTCCCCTGCTGTGAAGATTTCCCTGTAGCTCATCCTGTGGGAATCCACAAAATCAGAGGGTTTTGGGAAAGCTGCAAAAGGCAGGCCTCAGAGACAGCAGAACTGTGATTAGAGCTAAGCAGCAGCCATGAGATAGGTCAGCAGAAAAATTATTTAAAAAGTAGAAAAGCAAGGACAAATAGAACAATGGTCTGTGTATTAATGTTTGTCTAGAATAACTCCCTAAGCTACAGAGAAGTTTATCTAGCAAGATATCAGGAAGTCTGAAGCTTAATAATGGAGCTCTGTGCATTGTGCTTTAAGGCTTACAAGCAGGTATTGTATTTGAAATAAGCAAGCATTGTTTTAACCAAAGGTACGTGTGCTTATTGTGGTTGGATAGAACTACTGTCAATGTGCTTTTGCTTTGTGTGATTGGTCAAAAAACTTATAAAGTGAGTTGTAACATTAAGTTCTTGGTCTGCTGCCTGGGGTGTGAGCTGATGGCATCTTCCCATTGTCAAAACCATGTAATGAGACTGATGCTGGAAAATAAAACAGCTCAAGGCAAGTTCCACAGCAGTCCTGTCCCGTTTGTGATTTGTACAGAGACCCCTGGCCAGCGATACATCCCATGCCTGGGAAGGGAAGGGGCCACCTACCCATCTGCTGTGCTACTGCCTGAAAGTGCCAGAGGTTTTCATGGAATCACAGGGCTGGAAGGGACCTTGGAGAACATCTTGCTCCAACCTTTCTGCCATGGGGCATCTTCCACTAGGCCAGGGTGCTCAAAATCACATCCAGCCTGGCCTTGGAACCTTCCAGGGATCCAGGGGCAGCCACAACTTCTCTGGCCAACCTGTGCCAGGGCCTTATCACCCTCCCAGTTAAGAATTCCTTCCCAATATCCCATCTATCCCTGCCCTCTGACAGTGGGAAGCCATTCCCTGTGTCCTGTCCCTCCATCCTTTGTCCCAAGTCCCTCTCCAGCTCTCCTGGATCCCTTCAGGCCCTGGAAGGGGCTCTGAGGTCTCCCGGGAGCCTTCTCTTCTCCAGGCTGGACATTCCCAGCTCTCCCACCCTGGTTCCAGAGCAGAGGGGTTCCAGCTCTCTGAACATCTCCGTGGCCTCCTCTGGACTTGCTCCAACAGATTTTGTTCTGGCATATTCAATGGCATTGCAGAGGGAATTCCAGGAAACTCCATTTCCCTTGGGGGAATGATTTTGTCCCCCTGCTTCATAGGAACATTATTTATGGCACACTGCAACTCACAGATCATGTCCTAAACTATTTTTAAAACTCTTTAAGTGGAGGGCACCTGACATTTTCTCAGCTTAGCTCATTTTTACCACTGGCTGGAGAGAGCAAGACAGCCCCTTCCTGCTTGCAGAAGCCTTTTCTGTGCTGGAAGTTTCAGAATATGTGAAATTGGGGTGTAAAAATTGGTGTTAAGTTTCTCCAGATTCCTTTCTGTGGCTGACACTCTCAGATACAGGAGATTAATTTTGGCTCATTCCCTATTCACTGATTAGATTGTCCATGGGACTATGTTCTAAACATGATCCAACATGTTTTCTTCATGTTGATGTTATTAATACACCAAAAATACTTTCTGCACCAAGGAGTTTCTCCTTGCACACCCCTTTTTTTCACTAATCTGTCCTCCCCCTCATCAGTTTTATTTCTCACCCAGTAACTCCCTGTTTTAAACTTTATAAATGTCTCAACTCCACCTGGACCTGTCCTGTGTCTCCTGAGCAGGTGCTTGCCCAGACAGAGCAGCTGCCACGGGTTTGTATTTTGCTGATGGAACATCTGACATCACCATCCATGATTTTGGAAGGTATTTGTCTATACCCTACAATTAAATCTCCCTGTTGTCTCAATTTACACCCTTTTGGGACATCAGAGATTGAGCTGTTCCCTTTTGAAATCTGAATTTCACTGAGACAATTCCATCACTGCAAGGACCATCCCTGAAGACAAATTCCCCAGCTTCCACCTGCATCTATCAATTTCCTGAGAATATTCCTCTGTCCATGCCTTTGCTGGGACTCTTTTCTGAGTGCCAAAACTGAATTTTTTTAAAGTGACACATTTTTGAACTGCAACACAGAGAGATTTCTGGTGGGGGTGAGCACTCAGGGAATTATCTGTACCCTGGGACGTGTGAAAAAATGCAGGAGCCAAGTTGTCCCTCAGGCAGGACACTACTGAGAGTGCAAGGGACATGAATGGCTGGGGGAGCCAAATGAGATCCCAGTGCTTCCATGGCTGCTGTTGCTACGGAGACGCTTCCTTGGCATCTGCATAATGAGCACTCCCCTAACATTAACTCCGGGAGAAATGAGGCTCCCAGATACCCAGTGATGAGGAGACAGAAAGACAGAGCCGGAATTTTAAGAGGGAAAACACCCTCGGAGGCTTCAGCAACCAAACAAATCCAGTGCTCTTCACACATGCGTGGGATTGAGCAGGGGTTTCCACACTGGTTCTCTGTGATGGAGCCTCTGAGCCAAATGCAGAGTGAGGATGGTGAAGAGGGATCTGAACCATCTTTATTTTTTCTCTGCATGCAGCAAATACATAGGTCAGGAGATGAGACTCTCTGCATTTGGGTGGAGTTTGGCTTTTCTACTCTTCCCAGCAAGAATTCTCTGCTGTGAGCTACTTGGGGGGCTAAGAAAGAGGAAGCATAAGATCATCAAACAGTTTGGGATGGAAGAGACACTAAAGCTCATTCACCTCCCCTGCAAAGGGACACTTTCCACTAGACCAGGTTGCTCAGAGGCCCATCCAACCTGGCACTGATAGGAAATGTTTCCACAAATTTATCCAGAACATTACACACATCAAGAGAAAGATCCACACTGTGTGAAATGGGCTTTGAATCCAGGCCCTGTCCCTTCATCCCTCCAAAGAAGAGGTAATTCCGCATGTGCCAAAGGTGTTGGTCTGGCTCAGGACTTCAGGAGATGTAGGACAGGAATGGCTGGAGGAGATGGAGCAACTTGACTGCTGAGAATTTAGAAATTCAGACCTGGAATTGGCCCTCAAGGTGTTTTCAGACCTTGGAGAACCCATTTCTGCCAGATGTTTCTATTGTATTTGTGGGGTGCCCCGTGGCAGGAAGGAATGATGAATTTGACTCCATGTTCTCAGAAGGCTAATTTATTATTTTAAGATACTATATTCTATTAAAGAACGCTATCCTAAACTATACTAAAGAATACAGAAAGGATACTTACAGAAGGCTGAAAAGATAATAATGAAAACTCGTGACTCCTTCCAGAGCTTTGACACAGTTTGACCCTGTTTGGCCAGTAAGACAAAACAATTCTGACTTGTTGTTTCACATGAAACCAATGAAACAATCACCTGTGGGTAAACTATCTCCAAACACATTCCAAAGGAGCAAAACGCAGGAGAAGCAAATCAGATAATTATTGTTTTCCTTTTTCTCTGAGGTTTCTCAGCTTTCCAGGAGCAACATCCTGGGTGCAGGGATTTTTCCAGAAAATATGACTGCCACATATTTCCAAGAGGGTCCCAGCCCTGGTGTCCTTTGGGTTGTCTTTTCCTGCTCTCTTGAGGTTCCTGGCCTTTGGGCCAGCTCCAGAAACTTCTGGAAAAGCAGCTATCATGGTTGACAGTATGTTCTGTAGATTTTTTCCACTTGTCTGGAGTGACACTCTGAGCATTTTAAAACACCTCTAATAAGTGAGCCCAAAGCTGCCCTTGGAAGAGAGAATTTTGAACTCCCTGGTATCTGTGTTTATCTTTTCCTTGGTTTGGGGTTTTTCAAGGGAAAACAAGGCATTGTTCTTCAGCTCCACTCTGCCTTAGCTTCCAGTTTTATTCAGACATCCACTCCTTCACCTCTAATTATCTGCAATAGTGGTTTAATTTGCATTGTGCCCTTTTCCTGAATTGACACAGTAAAAGCATTTTCTCATTATTTCCCTGACTTTATTCCCTATCATTAAAGCCGCCAGGATGACTCAGTTCTAGACAAGGATTTTTGTCTGAGAACCTCAGGTTTCCTGTCAGTCCCTGAACCTTTCAGCTGCCTGTTTGGCATGATTAAAGATGCTGCTTTGTTGACCTGTTAATCACACACTTTTCCCAGTGTAGGACTGCTGGGATGCTTTTCAAACTGGGAAAATGGTGCTGAGAAGTCTCTGGCTGGTTATTAACTGCTCACAGTGATGCTTCCAGAGCTCTTTGTGTTCCAATCACAGGAACCCAGGCTGGCACTTCCAACCCTCCCACCCTCAACCTGCTCATCTCCAAGACACAAAATCATGGAATGGTTTGGGTTGAGAGGGATCCTCAAGATTCTCTCATTCCATGCCCTGCCCAAGCTTTCCACTGTCCCAGGGTGCTCCAAGCCCTGTCCAGCTTGGCCTTGGACACTTCCAGGGATGAGGCAGCCACAGTTTCTCTGGGAAACCTGTGCCAGGGCCTCACACGCTCACAGCCAAGAATTCCTTCCCAATATCCCATCTATCCCTGCCCTCTGGCAGTGGGAAGCCATTCCCTGTGCCCTGTCCCTCCATCCCTTGTCCCAGGTCCCTCTGCAGCTCTCCTGGAGCCCCTTCAGGCCCTGGAAGGAGCTCTGAGGTCTCCCTGGAGCCTCCTCTTGTCCAGGCTGGACATTCCCAGCTCTTCCAGCCTGGCTCCACAGGAGAGTGGATGTTTTCCTTGCCACACAACCCCAGCCCAGGTGTGGCTGCAGCATTACAAACACTTATTTCTGGCAGGGATTAAGAATTGTCTGGGATAATCTAAAACTCTTTCCCCCATCCCTTTAAAACAAACCAGCTCAACTCTCCTGCTTGGAGTTTTACAGACTCCTAATAAAACCTTCCTGAACATCATCCCAGGCTGGAGCTTCCTGTTCTGTCTCCAAGGTTTTCTTTGCTGCAGGGGCTTTTATCTTGTCTGCTCCTTTGAAACTCCCCATCTGCTGCCTGTTCCCAGCTCGCTCTCAGCCTCACATCTGTGAAGCTTGAATACTTTCCCTCACATCTCCTGCCTGTTTACTGCAGTATTAAAAAGAAAAAAAAAAGAAAAAAAAAAAAGAAAAAAAAAGGCAAAAAAAAAAAATATTAATGACCTCATGGAAAGACAGATTAGCTCTCCACAATCTGTATCAGCACCATGGCTGAGCCCTTCCAGATCTCTTTTTTCCTTCTTTTGTGTGTGTGTTGCCTTTTTCTGCTTTTCTTAGATGGCTCCAGAGGTCCATCATTATATTCTGAAACTCTCCCTTCTCCTGGGACAGATGGAGCTTATCAAAATGATAAAGGGGAAAAGAGGCAGCATTAGTTCAGCTCTGCTAATGGAAAAGCATCTCTGGATGTAATTGGGAATGGGAATGTGGAAAAGGGGCAGCAGGAGAGGGAAGGGGTAAAGATACCAGGATTCTCCTTCAGGGGGGAAAAGAGACCTTGCCGTAGTCATAAAAATTCTAAACATGGTCTTTGTCCCCTCAGAGCCACTCACCAAAAAGGACAAAGCCAAAACCAGGCAGGGAGAGCCCCATGGACGGCCTCAAGTTGAACATTCCCAGCAAAAAGCCTCAGAGCAGCAACAACAGCTGATAATTGATGTCATCTGACAGCCTTGGCCACCACCAGGCCGAGATCCAGACCCAGCATCTCCGTTTTGTCTCCTAGCTCTGCCTTCTCCTCCATTGGGCAGGAGAAAGAGCAGCGAGGGAGCAGATGGAGCTCCAGAGGGAGCAGGCACAAGGACACATATGGGACACTGCAGCAGGAGCTGAGGGAACAGCCTGAAGGGCTTCCCTCAGGAATCCCTTTGTTCCCTGGCTCTCCATTTCCTCCCCTGGCCTGGTCTGCATGGGTTCTGTAGGGTGAAGAGGTTCCTTTCATTGCTCAGCTCCTGATCCTACAGAGCCTCAGTTCTGTTCTGGGCCATGGGATGGTCCTGGAACATCAAGAGCAGCTGATCCTGTCCAGAAGTGGGAAGAACTTCTTCCCAATATCCCATCTAACCCTGCTCTCTGACACTTTAAAGCCATTCCCCTTTGTCCTGTCCCTCCATCCCTTGTCCAAAGTCCTTCTCCAGCTCTCTTGAAACCCCTTTAGGCACTGGAAGGGGCTCCAAGGTCTCCCTGGACCTTTCTCTTCTCCAGGCTGGCCATCCCCAGCTTTCTCAAGCATTTCTCACAGGAGAGGTGTTCCAGGCCTCAAATAATTCCCATGGTCCTCCTCTGGAATCACTCCAGTGTTGGCAGCCCATGAGCTCACAGAAACCAGAGCTCAGTCTGCAATAGAGCACAGGTTTAGATTGCAAATTGGGAGGAATTCTTCCCTGTGAGGGTGGGGAGAGCCTGGAATGGAATTCCCAGCTGTGGCTGCCCCATCCCTGGAAGTGTCCAAGGCCAGGTTGGATGGGGCTTGGAGCAGCCTGGGATAGAGAAAGTGTCCCTGTCCATGGCAGGGGTGGGATCAGAAGATCTTTAAGGTCCCTTCCAACCCAAACAATTCCATGTTTCCATTGGTTTTAAGGTGACTTTAATGGAGAAGACAAGAAAGTTAGGAAGAATGTCCTATATATTCTCCTTTTCTTATTCATCCGCTCTGGAGAAAAATAAAAATTGCAGCACAAATGTACCTGGTTCTGCCTGCAGATCTGGATTAAATCAGGATGCAGTTTATAGATAGTAAAACCTTGTTCAGCAGCCAGGTCCAGCATGGTTAAAATGACACCAAAAGGATCCTGTTTTGCAAATGGAATTTCAATCTCAAGCTGGAAAAAAGAAGGCCATGGGGGCTCTGAAATCAAGCAGCAAACAGAAGGTGCAAATTCATCTGCTATAATCCAGAATATTATTTTTGGCTGATTCCTAAATGAAAATTGAGTCTCGCTGGTGATTTCTGAGTGCTACTCTGAGTTTTATGTAATTTTTTGTATTTAGTCTCTGCCTCCTCCTTTCAGGAAGGCCATCCACAGAGCAGAGTGAAAAGGCACTTAACCTCGAATCCGAATGTTTTTGAGACAGTTGATATCCCCACTTATTTTGATTTTTGCAAATGGCAAAAAAAACCAAAAAAAAAAAAAAAATCTGCTAGAGGGTAAGGTTTGTATTCAAGGAGAGAAAAGAGTGGAAATCTGACCCTGGAGTTTTCTACTGCATGTTTTTCTTGAGAAGGAAGAACAGTCAACGTGTAAATGCATTAATGAGATAAATAAGGACAGGAATTGTACAGGCTGTTCCAGGCAGGAGAGAGACATTCTCGAGGAGAGAAAAATACATTTTGTGCTAATAATTTGTGTGTCAGTATCCAGCACAGAGTTCCAGCTGGGATCTTGTACATAGGGAGGGATAGGGATTACTTGGAGAAGGAAAGTTAGTTAAAAAAAAAAGAGAAAGAAAAATTAATACTGACAACAACAATATTTTATTATAGCCACCTTAAAATTTTCATATGTCAGAAGAAAAAAATAATTAAACAATGTTCGCTCTGTTTCCAACCTGAATTTTAGATTTTTCCTCCCTAAAAAATGGTTTGATTGTTTTTCTCTGCCATGTAAACTCCATCATTTTTGGCCATTTTAAACCACTGAGTTTTCCAGAAATCCAGCTCTAAAACCGGATTTGATTTTAGATTTGGCGATTTGGTCATTGTCACTAGCACTTCACATAATATTTTTCACTTCGAAGTGAATAATAAGCATGAGCTCAGCTGGCAGTTGCACAAAAGAGCTCCTGAACTCAGGTTTTCCCAGAAAAATGCTCTGTGCTGATTCCAGAGAATCAGGTGTTACCACCTTCCTGACTGGTAAATGCAGGACAACCCAACATCCTGATTATTTTAAATGGCATTTGACACCTGAATCAGCTGCTGTTCTCCACTGAGAATAATAATATTTATGAAAATAAACAGCCAAAGCTCACCTGTACCCTATAATTCAATGAAGGTAAATTCCTACCCTGAATAAGGGCTAAATCAGGATGTTGGCATAATGTGAAAAATCCTATACAAACAACAAACAACACCCAAAAAAAACCCAACCCAAAATCCAAAGCACAAAAACCAAAGTAAGGTGGTTTTGGCTTTCATTTTGGAAACAAAGAGTGGATTTGTTTCATCTGCACCAACAGGGGTCTTGCTGAAGTGCAGGGTCAGTTTGAAGAGATTCATCCTAAAGTCTTTTACAGATCATGGGCTCCATACATGAACAGGTTTTATCCAGGTCCAGGACAGTGAAAAGCTGGAAAAGACTTTCCAACTTCATAACAGCCTATCCTAACTTCTGCAAATTGTGGCCTGACCTACTTCATGAGACAGGTTATTAAATTCTCCCAGCAGTTCCTATATCCACCCAACAGCCACAGCTTCTGCAATAATTCTCTTTTGAAATACTCCCAGCCTTTTCAGAAGGATCCAGCTGATAGAAAAGTAAATCTATTCCCATGGTTATTTATTCTAATAACCCAAGTTTGCACTGTATTTTTAGTTTGATAATATTTATGCTTGGCTTCCAGGCCCTGCATTTGGATCTGGCTTCATGCAACAGAAGAAAAATCACCCAAACCATTGAGCTGTTTTAGATCCCTCTGCTCCTCATGGATTTTATTCAAGTTAGAGGTTCACAGAATCATTTAGGTTGGAAAAGACCTCTAAGATCATTGAGTCCAACCACTAAGCCATGTCCCCAAGTACCACATCTCCCAGTCTTCTAAATCCCTCTGAGGGTGGGGATTCTACACTTCCCTGGGCAGTGTTTTGGTTTGAAAAGACAAGTGTCTGCTAAGGAAGGCAGGAGCCTCTCTTGAAATGGAAAATGTAAACCCCCTCCCTCCAAATTATTGTAATTTTGAAATTAAGAGGCTCTCTGGTAAAGATATGGTAGTAGGAGTAACAGTTCCTTACTGGGAAAATTAAAAATACAAATGCAATAGTAATAAAAACAACAAAAACCACTGACAGAGTCAGAACAGGAGCTGACACCCCTTGGGTCAGGGTGGTGGCTGCAGTCCCATTCCATGGTGGCTCAGCCCTCCTGCAGTGCCAGCTGTGGCTCTGTTGGAGCAGGGATCCTGGAGAAGGGTGGAGTTTCCCTCTGAAGGTCCAGGGGTGGTGTAGATGGGCCTGGTCTTCCTTTGGGAATGCAGTGGAGAAGAAAGCTGCTCCTCTGGGAATCCAGTGGGAAAAGGCTGCTGTGGTGTTCCAAGTGTCAGATTATATCCAGGTAGGAATGCTTGGCTCCTCCCCCTGGGTGGAGCATCTCCCAATGGGATGATGGAATTTTATCAGCCATGCAGTGACACTCACCGGCCCATGAACAGAAGATATCTCCCCAAAGGCAGGATTGGTTGTAGAAGAGATAAAGAAAACTGCCCGAGTAACAGAAGATAACTGCCCCACCTTGAACAGATGGGAAATAGAACACCCCCAAACCATATCTTACAACCCAGGACAGGCAGCCTCTTCCAGTGTTTGACAAATCTCTTGTTGAAGAAATTTTTCCTAACATCCCACCTAAATCTCCCTGGCATAACTTGAGGCCATTTCCTCTTATTCATTTTAGCATTAAATGATATATAACTGTCCCATGTCCCAGCTCCACCTTGGAGTGGAAAGGGACCTTCCTTATATCCAATCTAAAATTATTCCCTGACAATTTGAAGTCATTCCTCTTTGTCACTCCAGGCTCCTGTGAATAAATCTCTCCATCTTCCTTATAGGCTCTGTTCAGGTACTGGAAGGCCACAATTAGGTCACTTGTCTTCTCCAGGCTGCACAATCCCCATTCTCTCATTTTTTCCTCACAGCAGAGTTGGTCCATCCCTCTGGTCCCTTTGGCAGCAGTTTATGCCTCCAGTTTCTAATGGGATAATGCAGGTGGGATGTCACTCCTGAGCTGGATCCCTCCCTCACTAAATGGGATGTGAAGGAGCCTCTCCTGGATGCTCCACAGCCCAAGCCCTGCAGAGCCTGACACCACCCGAACTTTGCTTTTTAATTGCTTTGTGTGATCTCTGTGAGCTCGGGTGTGCTCAGCTGAATCCTGGCTCTTCCCCAGAGCTGCTCCCCTTCTTGCCAGCCCTGCCACCTCTCATTAACACCTTCCCAAAGGTAATCCAGGCAGGCACAGCCATCCCAGTGCAGCCCAGCACGGGCCATTTCCATGGAGCAGCAGGATTCATTAGGAATGAGCGCTGGAGAAATCCGCAGCAGGCGGACGACAGAGGAGTAAATGGGGAGAGACTTCAGAGCACACCTCATGCATCTCTAATGGGTTTGCTTGCCAAAAGGAATGACAGCTTTGATGGAATCGTGCTTTATTTTTTTTTTCCCCGTTGGAACAGTGAGTCCCAGACTCTGAGCACAGCACAGCTCCTTCCACGGGCTCTGAAACGGAGATGAAAGCAAATTGTTAATCAATTGTGGGTTAGCACCAGGTTCTGATGTTCCTCTGGACTTTCCAGACTGAAAGTTTGTCTTTTAAAGAGGCAGCAAGAAACAGGAGCTGACTCTTCACTCTACTCTGCTCATGAGAGCCCACCTGGGGCACTGTGTTCCAGTTCTGGGATCACCATCAGAAGGATTTGGAGATCCTGGAATGAGTCCAGAGGAGACCACAGAGATTCTCCAGAACCTGGAGCCCCTCTGGTCTGGATCCAGGCTGGGAGAGCTGGGAATGTCCAGCCTGGAGATAAGAAGGCTCCAGGGAGAGCTTAGAGCCCCTCTCAGTGCCTAAAGGGGTTCCAGGAGAGCTGGAGAGGGAATTTAGGAAAGGGTCTGGAGTGCCAGGAGAAAGACAAATAATTTTGAACTGATGGGAGGTAGGTTTAGATGAGATATTAGGAAAAAATCCTTCCCTGGGAGAGGAATAGTGGATTTGTCTTTACAAATAAGCTGTGGGTCTGCTGGTAGATAAAACTAGCACTGGGAGATAAAAGAAACAATGGGAAGGATTCCAATGATTGATGAATGGAAAAATATATTTGCTTTTACTAATGAACTTTAGGTTTGCTGATAAATGAAATTAGACATTGAAAGATGAAAGAAACATTGGGGAATAAAAATGCCTAAAATCAATAAGAATTAAAAATTAAAAGGAGGGATATACATTAGAGGGAAATCTTCAGTATCAGGCATATTGGGAAGTCTGTACCTCTAAGTACCTCAGCCAATGGGGAAAGAGAGAAGGGAAATGTGGCCAAGAAATTAGGATTAAATGGGAGGCTGTGTCCTCCAAAAATTTGAGAGATCCCAGGGGAATGCCCCATGGCCTCTCCCTTTATTTGAATAAAGTAAAAGGGCTCTTCTGTCTCCTTTTTGGACATAAACCTCTGATGTTTGTAGGATTAATTTTTGTAACACCTGTGAGGGTGGTGAAGCCCTGGCATGGCTTTTCCAGAGAAGCTGTGGCTGCTCCATCCCTGGAAGTGTCCAAGGCCAGATTGAATAGGGCTTGGAACAACCTGGGGTAGTGCAAGGTTTCCCACAGCAGGAGCTGGAATGAGATGATCTTGAAGGCCTCTCCCATTCCAAACCATTCCATGATCCTGTGATTCTGACAGGGAGCTGGTAGAAGTTCTTGTCTTTCCAGTTGTAGCCAAGCTTGAGTCCAAAGTTCCTGTGTTGCTTTTTAAAAGTGATAAAGAAAGAGTAAATTATATGTTTCTAAAATTTAAGAGTTTCTGTGGATAATTCTATATTCCTTAAACCTTCACACTGGAAAGTTTCAAGGAAACCTCTCCTGCTCTGGAGAGCAAAGGATCCAGAACTAACCAGGCTAATGAGGCCAAGCCAATAAACATGGAGAAATGTGAAATTCCTAATCTGTAATTCATTGGGGTCACACCATCCCACTGCGTCCTTGGGCAAAGATGTGTCCCCAGCTGGGATTTCCTTGCACTATTTTAGATCCTTCTGGGATTGTTTGCTGGGCAATTGGGCTCTGGGTTGCAGGGACACAGGAGCTGGAGGGTTTGTAGCCTTTTTTTAGCCCGAGGCTGGGGTAGAGCATTTGTTCTTAGGCAGCTAATGACTGCCTGGGGCCATTTTAAAGCGTCCCTGTGGCCAGAAAAGGGACCCATTTACCAACAGCTCTGAAAGGGTTGCACTAGGCAGGAACTACCCAAGCAATTAACGCCGCTGCTTCACATTAAAATGAACCTCTTGAATGCAATTAAAGGGTTCCTCAACCCCTCAGGCAAGGCCAAGGGGCTGCCCGGGTGTCAGCTGCACTCAATGCCCACACCAAGCCCTGTTTAAGTCTCCAGCAGGCATTTTGCAGCTCTCTCTCCCAGCCATCCTGCCCAAACCCGGGATTTTGCTTGTTACTCCTGATTTTCCTATTCAGAAGACAATTCTCTGTTTTTATTTTGAAGGACGCCATGCCTAAATTCCTGACCTCCAAGATATTCTTCTGCCTCCAGCTGCATTGTTGACTCACCAGCATGTCAGGATCTCACAGCTTTTTAGATATCTGAGGCTGAGGGACACCCACTCTTGCACTATTTGCTTTTTTTTTTAGTGCTAGCACAGTGAGATGGACTCTAGGAAATGACAATTTCTGTCTTCAGGTTTGGACAGAGCTAAAATCTCCTTTTGGGTCTGCACCAGGTGGCTACACAGAGGAACAGGGCATCCTTTTTTCGTGTTTGAGTTGTCTGACTTTGAAATATGTCTTGGGAAGAAAAGAGGCAGCCTTGGATGAATGTAACTACTTGGGAATAGGGAGAAAAACAGTGATTTACAGCAAATGCTGTCATCCCCGAGTTCAGCACCTGTGAATGATGAATTTGTGATTCAGCCCTGATCCATGTACAAAAAGGTGTTGTAGGACTCTATTGCTCACCTGGACCTCTTGACAGGGGACAAACCCAGGCATTTCCAAACATGATTCATCTCTCAGCATTAACTGGTTGCTTTAGGATGAGAGGAATTACCCTCTGGAAGAGCAAAGGAAGCTCAGGGTGGCTGTCACAGATGGCTCCGTTTGAAGAATCCCATTCCATGTGTACAGAGGCACAACAGGGCCCAGCCAGAGCTAAAAATCTGTAATAATATCCACAATATCTGCTGTAAAATCTGTAATAATATCTACAATAATAAAGGGAGCTGCTTCTGGGTGCAAGCTGTGCCTTGGCTTCTCTGGGAGCTAAACTGATTTCTCAGTCCTTTGGCTGCTCCAGTTCGGATTCCCGCTGTTTCTCTCCAAAGCAGCCTTCATGGAAAGCCTGGGAGAAGATGAAAGGTGATCTGCACACCAAATTATAGAATCACAGAATATCCTGAGTTGGGAGGGACCCACAAGGACCATCGAGGCCATCTCCTGGCCCTGCCCAGGACATCCCCAAGAATCCCACCCTGTGGCTGAGTGCTGTCCAAATGCTTTTTGGGCTCTGTCAGGCTTGGTGCTGTGACCACTTCCCTGGGGAACCTGTTCCAGTGACCAACCACGCTCTGGCTGAAGAATTTTTCCCTGGTATCCAAGCTAAACCTCCTCTGACACAACTTCAGCTTGTTGTTGACCTGTTCAGCTGAGTCCTGCACTGCTCACCAGAGAGAAGAGATCTGTGCTTGCCTCTCCTCTTTCCTTCATGAGGAAGCTGCAGACACCAAAGGTCTCACTTCAGCCTCCTCTTCCTCAGCTGAACAAACCAAGTGGCCTCAGCAGCTCCTCCTGTGGCTTCCCCTCCAGACCCTTCACCATCCTCATGGCCCTCCCTTGGTCACTCTCAGGTTCCTTAATATTCCTTAAATTCATATACCTAAACAATTCATGTTTAGAGCCTGCCGTGAGGAAGTTCTTCAGGGCTTTGCAAGACTTCTCCAGGCCAGGGGGACACCACCAAACTCTCACTCCAAGGGTTCTTATCCACAGCAGACATCATGTTTGTGGATTTAAGGATCTTACAACAAACAGGACTCACTGCTCACTGCTGCCAAGAACCCAAGTCCATTAGGAGTGGGTCTCTTTTCCCCCTTGGTTTTAGATGATTAAGAGCTTTTTGATGACTCTGCCCTGAGTGTTTGCACTGACTCAGTGGGGTGGATCTGTCTGTGGGGCCTCACCTGCAGGACATCAGTGTGAAGAGCATCCCTGGACCAGCATTTGTGCCAAGGCTGTACCAGCAACAGGTATGGCCAGGTGCCACCGTGTGAGCACAACTATTCCTCCACAGGAGGTGGAAACATGGACATTTCTTGTATTATATAATCCTGGAATGGTTTGGGTTGGAAGGGACCTGAAATATCATCTCAGTCCAAACTCCTGCCATGGGCAGGGACACTTTTAATTACACCAGGTTGCTCCAAGCCCCATCCAGCCTGGCCTTGGACACTTCCAGGGATGGGGCATGTGAAAAACGCCAATCACTTGTTTTTAAATTTTTAAAAGTTTAATAGTAATAAAATGGTTATAAAAATAGTAATACAACTAGAGCAATAATAATTTGGACAATTTGGATTAGGACAATATGAGACAATAGAGACAAAGAGTTATGGATGCCCAGGTGCCTTTTTCTGGGCAGCATGAGCCTGAAAAAGGACACACGTTAACAGAGGATTAACCCTTAAAAACAATAGCCTGTTGCATATTCATACATCTCATTCATGATGCATAAATTCCATTCAAACAAAGGATTCTATCTGGTCATCTGGTCATCTTCAACTTCTTCCTCCTAATCCTAACAGCGTCTCCAATCCTGAGCAAGGCAGGAAGAAGTTCGTTTCTCCTGATAATGGAGCAATAAATTCTCTGTCTCTGAAAGATTTAGGTGTCCTGTGGCTGCTATCTAGCTGAGAGTCCTTTCTTTAAAAAAAAAGTATCCTACATAGCATAGTTTCTATTTTAACATTTTGTTATAAGCTAAAACTATATTTAACACAGTACTTAAGAGAATTAATACAGCATTACTTTCTAACACAACACATATAATATTAATTTTAATATTTGTGAAAAGCCAATCATAAAATACACATTTTTCACAGGGCAGCCACAGTTTTTTTTTGGAAACCTGTGCCAGGGCCTTGCCACCCTCCCAGGAAAGAATTTCTTCCCAATATCCCATCTAACCCTACCCTTCTCCAGCCTAAAGCCAGTAATCCTCTCTTCCCATATGAGCTTGCTCCTTGAACTGAGCCAACCCCCCTCTCTTTTGCTTCCTGGTGCCTTTGAAGCCTTGAGCTTCTGTTTATTTACAATCAGCCGTTCTGTTTAACTGCAGCACTGCCATTTCCTCTCCGCTGTGCTCTGGGATTCTTTTCCCGGCGTGGAACAATCCATTCTTTCCCTCTGTTATTCCCTGTGCCAAGTTATTTCCCTTTAGCCCTCCCTCTACCCAGCACGCCCACGGTGATTCTTTCACCGGAGATCAGCCCCACTCGCTCGGCCTGGTGGATCTGCGGCCTGGACTTTATTTAATGAACCTCTCCGAAGCTGTTATCAGCGCTCCCGACGCTCTGCTCATGAATATTCATGAGCCAAGCCACTGCTCAGGAGCTATAAGGGAAGGCGACAGTGCCAGTCAGCAGCAGCTGCTGCCGAGACGGATCCCAGCCTTCAGCTATAATTACACCCGGAGATGTGTTGTCAGAACAGCCCTCACTCACAGATCAGGGCATTCCTGATATTTCAGGCATGAGGAGGGCATTCACTTATTGCCAGCAACAATATTTCAGGCTTGATATTGCTCCCCTCACAAAAGCAACGCTGCCTGTTGCATGCTAAACATCACAGCAGGAACACAGTGAAAATATAAAGAGTGCAGCCAGGGGTGGGGCAGCTGCCTGCAGTGAAATGGAGTGATAAGAATTGACTGAGGCACTGCTGGGCTCACTCAGTCATCAATAAATGCTGTCTCCCTACACCCGCAAATGATAAGATCTGAAAACAAATGTAAGCAATATTGATTTTTTTTTTTTTTAATTTGTTAAGCCTGGAGGATTCACAGCAAGGCCTAAATCCCAGCCCTTGGTGCCTCAGGAAATTGTTATTAATCCCTGGGAAATGGCAATCTAGGGAAGGACATGGATATGCTACATCAGCTGCTTTGAGTGTCACAGGATAAAGACCAGCTATCCAACTGGAAATCAGCTTTGGATTCAAGGGACAGATGGCAGATCTTGCATTTCTGGACTAAGACTTGAAGAGCTTCACCTCTACTCTGTCATCCTCAACCAAACCACTTGTTGCACTCCAGCTTGGTTTGTTTATTCATTTTCTGTGAGAGAAGGAGCAGGAGCTTCCCCCTCTTTTTTCAGATTAAGGGCTTGGAGCACGCTGGTCTGATGGAAGGTGTTCCTGCCCACAGCAGGGGGGTGGAATTCAGTGATAATCAAGGTCCCTTCCAACCCAAATGAGATGATCTTGAAGGCCCTTTCTAGCCCAAACCACTCTGTGATGTTATGATTAAATGAAAAATCCAGAAACACCAAGCTTGTGGCTGCCTTTGGCATGGGACACCTCCCTGTCCTGCCAGCTCTCCTGCTCCAGTGATGGGTTGTTACCTCTGGCATGACAATCAGGGGAATTCTGGGCCTCCAAAAACCTCCTCTATCTTCTGTAACTGGATTTTTGATTCAGGTGTTTGTTGTTGACCTGATTCTTTACCCAGTGGGCAGTTGGGAACTGGAATGGGCTCCACAGGGAAGTGGTCACAGCATTTGGACAACGCCCTCAGTCACATGAGTGATTTTTGGGGTGTCCTGTGCAGGGCCAGGAACTGGAATTGCCTTTCCAGCTCAGGATATTCTGATTCTAATCAAACAATCTCCTTAAACACCCTCCTATCCAAAATATGTGTATGGGAAGCATTTTGGCTTCAGTAAAAAATGTCTTGTAATGAAACAGGGGTTTAAAATCTGGAAATGCTCATCAGGAAAGCACTGGAAAACTTGGATTCTCTTCTCTGCACCTTGAGAACTGGACTAAGTTTGCTGTGGAGTGCCTGCCTGTGCTGGCTGAGTAAAGATCCTACAGAAAGTGGTCTGAGAATGGTCTTAAATATAAATTGAATTGGATTCTGTCAGGGACTATTGGATCAGTAGGTGCGGACCGCAAAGCTGAGTACACAGGAGCAGAATTCACAGCATGGAGAGAGGCCCCGAGGTCAGACTCATTCTGAATTCACTGCTTTAACCCAGGTTTGATCATGGACAGAGATAAACCTCCCATCTCTGAGTGATTTACACCCCCCTGCAAAGGACTGAGCCTAAAGTGTTGTTCCCAGCAAGGACTGGGAATGAGTCACCGCAGCGAGTGAAAGGAATGAGGTAATGCCTGCTTTGACCACAGGCCATCGGGCTTTGGATGTCACAGCCAGAATGTGACACTTCTCTGAGTCAGACCCAGGGATGAAGCAAAATAGAAGAGTTTAAACCCTTTTCGAGGTGTTACAATAAATTGAACTACCCAAAACCAGCTGTGCCAGCAACTCAGCACTGCCTTGGATGGCACAGCCCTACTACTGATTGCAATGATGAGGAGGCAAAGGGGGCCATGTGATATTTCAGGTTTCTTGTCTTGGAGTTTTGCTCTTTTATGGGTTCTTTCTCTTTTTTTTTTTTTTTTTTTTTTAATGAGGATGCATTTCTGTATCATCATGTCAGTCTGGTCCAGAACGATTTAATTTTGAATTTTCTCGTAAACAAGCAGAGTCAAGACTTTCACGCAAAGCTGTCTGCCCTCGCTTCAGCAGTTCAGTACCACCCTTGATCTCCTTTTGCTGCTAAAGGTCTGATCTGTATTTCATTCAAGATTTACCCACTGTCAAATGGAAATGTCCTTGGTCTCACCAAGTCCTCTAGCTTTGCCTCACTCTGAGTGACAGAGATGGTGGGAGAAGGTTCCATGCCACAGATAGGACACAGGGATTTTGTGGATGATTAAAAAAAATAGATTTATTGCTAATGAAGTGTGGATAGTGCCAATGTGGTTCCTAATTTATCAGTCTGTCATATAATTACAATGGATTATTTTATAATCAGGTTGTGGTCACATCTTGAGTGCTGTATCCAGTTTTGGACCATTCACTTCAAGAAATACATTTAGGGGTTGGAGCATGTCCAGAGGAGGGAACAGAGCTGGGGAAAGGTCTGGAACACCAGGAGCAGCTGAGAGAGCTGGGAAAGGGGCTCAGCCTGGAGAAAAGGAGGCTCAGGAGGGACTTTCTGGCTCTGCACGACTCCTGGATGGGAGAGTGCAGCTGAAGGGGTTGGCAACTTCTCCCAGGCTCAAACTACACCAGGGGAGGCTCAGGTCAGACATCAGGAGGAATCTCTTCATGGAAAGGATCATCAAGCATTGGAATTGACAGCTCAGACAGGTGGTGGAGTCACCATCTCTGGAGGTGTTTAGGGAAAAGCTGGACAGGGCACCCAGTGCTAAGGTGGGAACTGATGATCTCAGATTTTCTTCCAACCCAATCAATTCCATGATTCTGTGCTACATTTCTGATGTGCCCAGAGGCAAAAGAATGACACTCAAACCATGTCCCATGGCTGCCATGATGCTGAGGGCAGGTTCTGTCTCCCACAGGCTTTTCCTGGCTTGCGCCCATTCAAACTTTTTCTCCTCCCGCACCAGCAAAAGATGCAGCCTGTGAATCATCCCCCAGCCCTGGTTTGTTTCCCCCAGTATTTACAGCCCCTTCTTGTCTTTACAGCCCTCCCTCAGAGTATCTCTGGTTATGAAATAGCTGCTGCTGATTCTTTTTCCCTGAGAAATAATTCAAGCCCAGAGGGGTCTCTTGGCACCCAGCAGAAAACATTGCTGCCAAAAAAGCAAATCTAAATGCAAATTTAGACCCATTTCAGGTTTCTCCCTGCTGGCAGATGCAGTCAGATCTCACTTCCCTTCTTCTCTCCATTATAAAATCATGGGTATTTCCTAGACATCTCCAATGAGAGCCTGGGAAGAGGGAATGGGGTAAGATCTTCCCCATCACAGTTTTGTTTATTAACAAACCATGTTTATTTCTTGCTGGCAGGTAGAATGCTCAGCTGGGAACTTGGGACAAGGGGGAATGGCCTTAAGCTGAAAGAAAGTAGATTTAAATTGGATATTAGCAAGAAATTTTTCTCTGTGAGTGTGGTGAGGCCCTGGCACAGACAAGTTTTTGACATCCCATACCTGGAAGTGCTCAAGGCCAGTCTGGGGGACCTGGAACAACCTGAGATGGTGGAAGATGTCCCTACCCAGGGGGTATGAGGTCCCTTCCAACCCAAAACATTCCATGATTTTATGATTTTCTGAACCTTTATGGCTTCTATGACTTTTCCTACCTTAGTCCTGGCCTTGCTGCAAATCCTCCTTTGCCTTCCTCCCTTGCTTGGCATTGCACTCGGTCTTTGCTCCCCGTGGTGGCACTGATGGGAAGAAGGAATGAGCTCTGTATTTTGGCCTCAACTTTTCCTGGAAAGAAGGCAAAACCAGTGAGTTTCCATTCCGTGCTGAGGTCCAGACTTGCCTTTCTTTTCTGCATCAGCTTTAACCTGGTGCAGAGTCTAAGTCTTTAGACTTTGCTTAACAGCAGGAGGCTTATTCTCTATGGCTGAAGAATCATGAAGACCTGAGCTTAGGACAAGCTTTTTTGATCATGAAAAGTCTTGGAGAATGGATAATTTTTCTCTCTGTGACTTTCCAAGCATTTTGGGAAGGCCAAAGTATCCTTTTCCCCCTTTCCTCCTTTGAAGTTATGGCCTTATTTATCCTCATGTATCTTGACAGGAAACAGGCACTAATGAGTTCAAGAACAAGGTAAAAAAGTAATAGGTATATGCCTAAAAAGCCAAGTAAGCAGAATTTAGGTATTTATATTCAAGAATATTTTATAAGAGTCTTGCTTGAATTATCTATGAGCTTGAAATATCTTAGTACTCAGGTTTTGGTGTCTGCAGCTCATTGTTCACCTAATTCTGAGCTAATGAGAAGTGAAAGCACCACCCACATTAGATGAGAGCCAGAAGAAATGGTCTTGTGCTGATGAATTTGAGTTTTGTGAAGTATTTGAGCTTTCAAGGGGTGGCACAGAGGAACAGCAGTGCCTGCACAGTGATATCTCCTGTGACCAGCTGATAAAAGATGTAAATACCTTATTTTTCACAGATGTTGAACTTTTCAGGGGGAAGAAAAATCTTTTCCAGGCTCAGCTCTAGAGGCAGAGAGTTCAAAACAGCAAACTTTAGTCACAGACTGGAATGCTGGTTTTGTTTATCTTGGTTGCAAAAGACAAAAAAAAATTTTTAAAAGTCAGTTCTGAGTGAAAGGTTTCTTTTCCCTCTTGCGGCATTAAAAAATCATAACCTAACTCAGCTAATACACACAGCAACCAAAATAGCTCTGTAAAATGAGTAAATAAAAAGGAGGGTTTCAAATGAGTCAGAGACATGAGTTCAGCAGTTTGGGAACAGATTATCCCAGTGCCCTGGTGCCAAGCCAGAAACCTTGGGAAGAGGTCTCTGCCTCTCTGCCCTGGGATTTGTTGGGGTGTCTGGCCCACACCAGTCTGCTGGCAACTCTTCCCTTTCTCATTTTCCATGCATTTTCCTGGCCACTGCCCAGGGACATCCATGCACAAGAGGTTGGAGGGTTTGTGTGATGGTTTGTGGCAGGAATTAATTTGAATTGTGCCTTCAGCAGGGAGCTGGGAGGACTTGGGAGCTGGCAGGTGCAGGTGGATAATGTGGGAGCTTGGGCCCCAAGATCCT
Organism: Agelaius phoeniceus; assembly: GCF_051311805.1. Classification (NCBI taxonomy): domain Eukaryota; kingdom Metazoa; phylum Chordata; class Aves; order Passeriformes; family Icteridae; genus Agelaius; species Agelaius phoeniceus. The sequence continues at coordinate 153,181,638 of NC_135265.1, read as the reverse complement.
GAGATCTTCAATAAAAACCATCCTGAGAAACTCAGCATTATTGGCAATGAACATTTGCCAACATCCCAGAAAACCAAAAGAGTCCCAGGAAACCAAAAGTGTCCCAGGAAGCCTCATGAGAAGCACGAGCAGGTTGAGGGAGGTGATTCTGCCCCTCTACTCTGCTCCTGTGAGACCTGCCTGGAGCACTGTGACAGCTCTGGGGTCCCCAGGACATGGATGTGGAGCTGCTGGAGTGAGTGCAGGGGATGCCACCAAGTTGACGTCAGGGCTGGAGCCCCTCTCAAAAACACAACACAAACAATATACCAGGATTTAGGTTTTTTTGTTTGTTTGTTTGGTTGGTTTTTTTGTTGGTTTTTTTTTGTTTGTTTGTTTTGTTTTTTTTTTGTTTTTTTTTTTTTTTTTGTTTGTTTGTTTTTTCCAGTTAGGCTGTAGAAAATGGATAAAGATGTAGAAGAAATGAAAAAAATCACCAGTGCTACCACCTGGCTCTGCTGAATGGTGCAACAGGACAAGAGGCAATGGGAAGAAACTGGAATGAAGGAAGTTCCACCTGAATGAGAGGAAGAACTTTGCTGGGATGTGACCATGCAAGGGAACAGGCTGCCCAGAGGGGGTGTAGAGTCTCCTTCCCTGGGGATAGTCAAAATCCACAATCCTAAAGATTGTGGACACGATCCTGGGTTACCTGCTCTGGGGGATTCCCTGCCTGAACAGTGAGGTTCACCTGGATGATCTTTGTGTCCCTTCCAAGCCCAACCATTCTGGCATTCTGGGATTCACATGCAGCTGAAGCATGGCACAATGGGCAGATCTAAGGCTTCTGGAGAATATTTTCCTTCCTGAGGTTTACCAGCGGTGCCCAGGGCTGACAGCAAACGCTTGGGATATTGCTCCTGCCAATCTGACAATCCCAAGTTATCACTTCCACATGTTAACTTCCTGGCTCTGCTGTGGAGCCAGACTGGGAGAGCTGGGGGTGTTCAGCCTGGAGAAGAGAAAATTCCAGGGGGAGCTTAGAGCCCCTTCCAGTGCCTAAGGGGGCTCCAGGAGAGCTGGATAAGGACTTGGGACAAGGGACTGGAGAGACAGGACAAGAGACAATGGCTTTAAGCTGAAAGTGAGAAGGGTTAGATGGGATATTGGGAAGGAATTCTTGGCTGTGAGGGTGGTGAGGCCCTGGCACAGGTTTCCCAGAGAAGCTGTGGCTGCCCCATCCCTGAAAGTGTTCAAGGCCAGGTTGGACAAGGCTTGGAGCAATCTGGGACAATGGAAGGTGTCCCTGCCCATGGCGGAGGTTGGAACAAGGTGATCTTGAAGGTCCCTTCCAACTCAAACTATTCCATGATTCTCTGAAAAGATTCTGCAATTTCTACCTGCATTTCTTAGTTCTTTCAAGTAGACATTTAAGAAATGCTTGGTGTTTATCAGTCCATAATATAGAGGTGTATGAACACAAACATACAAACACAGAAAGAAATATTTCTATAAGGGGAATAATCCCAAAACAAAATCTTCCCTACAGGAAGGAGCATCTCTTGGGTGAGTAGCAGGGATTAATCTTTTCTATTGTTTCTCTCTCAATTTTCAGACCATAATTTTATCATTTGTTGGGCTGGCCTGGCAAAGCAAAGCTCTCAGTAAATGATATTGCCATTAACACATCTCACATCTCACTGCCATCCCTGTGATATCCAGGGTGTGCATTCCCAAGGGAATGCACAAACCTGGTGCAAGACCCCTGAGATGGGATGAGAGGTCGTGAGCCTCAGCAGAAGCGAGGAAGATGAGGGGAAACACCTTGTAAGACAGACAGTGATGGAGAAGAGATTCTGTGAATGGAAAATTTCAGGAAAAGCTTGGGCTAAAAACTGGGGTGGGAAGCAGTGACCACCTCTGAAGGGCAAGGGTATCCCATCACATTTTGGGCTGGCTTCAAAACAAAACCCAAGCTTTGCAGAGAAATCAGGAGTTGGCCTTTGAGACACTGACTTAATTTATGCAGCTGAAGCAGCACTTCTGGTTCCTTCCTTGCCTTTTTTCTGGGATTTACATGTTGGAAAGATAAAGAAAAATAAACTCTGTTTACAAATGAACCACAGGGCAGTTTTGACCATTAAAGGTGTGAAAAACTGGACTGTGATTCTGCACCACTGCAAAGCAGAGAATGTTGCAGTGAGAGCAGAATTTCCATGTTTACACAACCTGGGAGTTTATTGGGAATATCACAAACCAGTCTACTCTCCTTCACTCAGGCAAGGTGGTGCAACATGAAATCCATGAAGGCAGGAAAAGAATACCTGCAAGGACTGTCAGAGCTAAAGAAGAGCTTCTTTTAATAGAAAAGACTGGAAGAGCTTGGCTGGAGCTGGAAGCTGAGTAGGAGTGGGCCTGGTCTGCAGACTCTGCCTCCAGACAAGCAGCAGGAAGGAGGAAGAATTATTTTAGCTGCAGGATGAAGCTGGCACCAGGACAAAGAGCTAAAAACTCATCTCAAACGAATGTTGGCTGGAAAGTAAAATATTTCTAAGCATGAAAGGCAAAGAAGGTTTTGGAACAGCCTCCCAAATGCCCACCAGGTTTGGGATAGGTTTGAGATCCACGTGTGAGAAGGACTACGGAAAAATCATGGAGCTCAAGGAGCAGAAATCTCTATTGAGTCATACATCAGTTCTGAGAAACACATCCTGGCAAATAAAACTAAAAGAGGAGAGGTTTGGATTGGATATTAGGATGAAATTCCTCCCTGTGAGGGTGCTGAGGCCCTGGCACAGGTTGCCCAGAGAAGCTGTGGCTGCTCCATTCCTAGAAGTGCTCATGGCCAGGCTTGGAGCAGCCTGGTCTGGTGAAAGTTGTCCCTGTTCATGGCAGAGGGTTTGAACTGGATGATCTTGAAGTTTCCTTTCAATCCAAACTAATCAAGTATCTAATTCAAATCGTGCTGTAAATACCCTGGAGGAATCCTCAAGGATTTGGGAATTCTCTCTTGTATCATTCCTGCTCTCTGGTCTTGTTCCACAAGGACATGAATCCTTCCCCAGAGCTGCCTCCATTTCCATGTGTGGAAAATTAAGAATTTTCCATTGAAAAACTGTCCTGAAGATATGAAAATAAAAACAAGGTTTACTTCAAATATATGAACATTCACTCAAAGAGTGGTTGAGCATTGGAACAGATTCCCAAGGGAAGGAGTGGAGTCACCATCCCTGGAAGTGTTAAAAAAATGAGCAGATGTGACATTTGTGGGTATGGTTCAGTGAATATGGTGGTACTGGATGGAAGGCTGGACTTGATGATCTTGGAGGTCTTTTCCAACCTTCATGGTTCTATAATTTAGAGGCCACAATTTCCCCACTCAGAACTTTAATTAATGTTTACAGGAGATAAATATCCCAACAGTGTTTCCACTTTATTTGATTAGGGATTTTATAATGCTGCCTTTTTTTTTTTTTAATTTAATGTAATCTAAATTGCATTTACAATATTGAAGGATGCTATTAACTGTGGCAGCCATAAAAAACCTTTTATTTGTGTAAGGTCTGGGTAAACATTTTCGTGGTGCTCAGGAGCACTGCGGGTTTGTCTCTTTGGGGAACATCCAAATAAGTCTCAGCACAACCTCTAATGTCACCAGAAAACTTAAAATTCTGTGACTTGAACAGTTTTAAAGTTTTCCAAGGAAGATATCAGTAAAAGTGGTTCTCGTTTAATTTCACTGCAGGCTAGAGGATGTCCCCAGGAACAAAATTCCAGTCTGGGGAAGCTGGAGATGGGTCATTCTTTGGTAAATTGGCTTTCCAACCGTGGTGGTTATAGGAAGAAAAGAAGTCCTTTGCAAACACAAAATCTTGGAATTATTTAGGTTAGAAGTGACCTTAAAAATCACCTCATTCCATGCCCTTCCATTATCCCTGGTTGCTCCAAGCCCAGTCCAACCTGGGGCTGCCACAGCCTCTCTGGGCAACCTGTGCCAGGGCCTCAGCACCCTCACAGCCAAGAATTCCTTCCTAATATCTAATCTAAACCCACCCTTTGTGCTTCAAAACCATTGTCCCTTTTCCTGTCACTCCATCCCTCATCCCAAGTTCCTCTCCAGCTCCCCTGGAGCTCTGAAGCCTCCCTGGAACTTTCCCTTCTCCAGGCTGAACAGTCCCAAATCTCTCAGTGGATCTGCAAGGGTTTGGTTGGTTAAGACAACTCAAAAGCTGAAAAAGTAAAATCTGGATTATTAAAAGGAGGAAAAAGAGTCACTCTCCGTGTGACAAACCTGAGTAATTTGGTTGTCATTGTCTCCTGTGCAAAGATTCCATCGACCACTGTTACTCAAAAATGTGTTTGTGGGGAGATAAAAATTTACATTCCTGTATCTATTTGTTATTTACTGAGGGGAAAAAAATCCCAGTTATGGATGGGGTTTTTTCACTGCCCGGCGTTTGGTGCTCATCATCATGAAATAGGGGAAGGAGGAAGGCAAAGGGAGGCTTTGCCTGCTCTATTTCAGGTTTTCACTTGGGGCTGGATGAATAAGTAAATAAAATATCGAGTGTGAGGAGCCTTTTGTTCTCATACAGCCTGCAGGAAGTCACACAATATTCCCTACTTGCAAACAAGGAGTAACAACTTGATTAAACTCCCTAAAAAATCGTTTGCTTTTGCACACTACCGAGGAAAAGGGATCTTAGCTATGACTCCAAACAAACTGTAAGAAATAATAACTTTTCAGTGACAGAAAAGGCCTTTTTACATCCAGGTTTTCATGCAAAGAATTTGTATTTGTCAGAAGACTTCAAGTTTTAATTAAAACCAGGAAAGCCTTAGAATTGGATATGAAAGATTTTGAAGATAAAGAATTTTCATGCTTTAAAGGTGAGCAGTTTTTATTTTTTAGCAGATTTATCAAAAAAACCATTTTGTTTTTCCAACATCTGAAGATATTCTGGGTGAAAAATGTAAAGTGTTGTGGAAGGAGGGTTTTTTGATGGAAAGCCAGGAATCATATTTAAGAAATACTAAAGAAGGATTGAGTTCTTTCCAAATAAGAATAATTCAGCTTTTATTTTTTTCCCCCTTTTAATTCTGAATCCTTTTGACATGAGGAAACCTACAGAAGTATAAACTGGATTTACATATTCCTTCTTTTGTGTGTTTTCAAAAATGAAATCTGGCTGACAAGCATTAAAAGTGACAAATTAGTAAAGAAAATAAACCAATGTTCTTTCCACCCTCTATAAATAAATCCCTGGGATATGGAACAGAAATCTGTGAAATCATTTGCTGTAAATGTAAGTTCAGGGCAGTGAACATAAAGGAAAACTTAGATATCATCCAGCATATGCGCAAAGAGAGATCTCCATGGTAAAATATCCATGCCAAGCAAAACCAGCCTGAACTGGAATTCACCTTTAGTGTGGTGACAGCCCAACAAATGTTAAAATGCAGCAGAAACAGAAACAAAATTAATCCCCAGGACAAAAGATTTTCCCAAATCCTCTTCTCTTACAGATTAAAATATTAATTATGTCATGACAAGCACGACAGCAATGATTAATGTTTCGATAAGGAATGTGCTCTGACAGCCAAATCATGATCCCCCATCCCTGGAAGTGTCCAAGGCCAGTTTGGATGAAGCTTGGATCACCCTGGAAGATGTCCCTGCCTGTGGCAGAGGCATGGAACAAGGTGATCTTGATGGTCCCTTCCAACCCAAACCATTCTATGATTTTCCCATGTATCAATTGCTAATTCCACCAAATTTATGGAAGGGAGTTGAATTCAGAGCTCCATGCTTTTCCAGGAGCACCACGATGCACAAAACCCAAGAGTTGGCTCTTCCATGTGTGGTACAAGTGAGGATCTCCATGAAACACGGGTAATGCTACCCAGGGAACTGTTCATCCCACTGGAGTGGGGAATTTGGGGAGAATTTCTGCATGGAAAGGGTGGTCAAGCACTGGAAGGGGCTGCCCAGGGGGGTACTTGAGTCCCCATGCCTGGAGGTGTCCAAGGAATGTCTGGATGTGGCACTCAGAGCTCTGGGCTGGTGACAAGGATTGGTCACATTGCACTTGATGATCTTGGAGGTCTTTCCCAGCCTCAGTTGTTCTGGGATTCTCTGGATTGGGCTCATGATGGTAAAAGAATCAAAATTCCCTGGAGCCAGCTCCAAGGAAAACTCATGGATTTGATTGAGACAGAGCCCACAGGACAAGCAAGACCATGTGAAAAACAGCCTGTCATGCTTTTGTATGAAAATAGTAAACTAAGTAAAAATTTTATTTCTTTACATTATCAGTAGAAAAGAAAAAGTTGTGAAGAAAAATATACTAAAAATTTATTTTATTCTTACTACTTTTCTTTTAGTTACTATTAATACAATTTTCTTTATACCCTTTTAAAATTTTAAACCTACTTTACCTTTCTCCTAATCCTATCTCACAACAAGAAGTAAATACATAATTAACCAGCACTGAAGCCCACCACACTGATCACCAAATTAATTTAAAAAATCTCAAAATTAAAAAAATCTTAAATTAACAAAGCAAAACCACTACACAGCCAAAGGTTTTATTTTTCTCACTAAACTTTTTGGTGCTGACACTTTTTCTAGATGAAATATAAAACTTTGAGGGACTTGGTAGAAGGCTGAAAAATGTCAAGTGATGGTTTGGGATTGGAGTGAAGGGGAAGGAGGGGATATTTGGGTTGTTCATTAAAAAAAGACAAATCCCCTGAAAGGAGACATTTCTCATGGAAATATCACTCCTTTGAAACCAGACAAAAAAAGCTTTTTTGTCTGGGACAGAGATTGAGATCAGTCTGAAAGTGGGATTGAACTGTGAATCCAAGACCTGCCTGAGCCACTGGAGGTTCACTGACTCACCTGGCACCCAGGAGAAATCCCATAATTTCTGGATAGGGCTCTGAGCAGCCTGATTTAGTGGAATTGGATGATTTTTAAGGTCCTTTCCAACCCTTCTATAATTCTAGAATTCCCCATTTCTACATTATGTTTATCACATGAGTCTCTGGTTGAGAGGAGCTGCATTTTCTCTCTTTCCCATGTGTCCAGAGTGGAGTTTACCCGACTTTGCTGGCAAAAACACACAAAATAAAGGGCATTATCCTCTTTTTTCTTCTTATCCCAGGAAAGACCCATTTTCCAGATGGTTACAATATCATTCCAGAATTTTCTCCATGCCCCACTAAGCTCTGAAAATGCAAAGGATCTTCAGGAAAGCTGCCCTGGTGCACCTGTGTGGGATGAAAAGGCAGAGGAAAAAGGTATTTAAAAATTACAGCAGAAGTTCTGGGGGACGGGAGGTCTTGAAAGGACAAGAATGGATTCCTCTTCTCAGTCCTAATTAGGATTTGAGAAATCTCTGTGGGTTAATGAAGAGCAGACGTGTTGAAATGTCACTTATGTACATGGCAATTTAAGAGCCTCCCTTTCTGGAGAGAGTCATTATGGGATATTAATGGCCAGTGTCTCAAAATCACAACGGAAAATGAATCCTTGCCTTGAAACTGAAGAGTGAGGAGGAGTTTTCTGGATGCATTAAAAATGTGTTTAATACCTAACAGGCCAAAAAGAGAAAAATTAAGGAAGAAACAGCTGGAAGAAAGCAAATAATTGACAATAAGCACAAACTGTCATCCCAGGAATCACCAGAGCACCTGCTTGACCAGGAAAATACTTTTCTCTAACGCATTTTTTCTAATAACATTTGGCCCTTTTCTTTACAAAGATCAGTTAATTGAACTTAAACCTAAATTTAGTTTGTTTTCACCCTTTAATTGCCTCCTTCCATGTCCTGAAAATGCAGCATTGCTCTCTGCAAGGGCTCCCTTCCAGGTGCTGTGTTCAATACTCTGAAATGCTCTGGGCTAATCAGAATCACTGGTTTGGATCAGTGTTTTCAGTTTGATCAGGGTTATTTTATCTGTTCCTTAGACAGAAAAAAACCTTTCCTGTGAGGGTGGTGAGGCCCTGGCACAGGTTGTCCAGAGAACTTCCATCCCTGGAAGTGTCCAAGGCCAGCTTGGAAGGGACATGGATGAACATGGGACAGTGGGAGGTGTCCCTGCCCATAGCAGGGGGGTGGAGTTTGATGATCTTTAAGGTCCATTTCAACCCAAGGTTTTTTGTGATTCTACAATATCTGGAAAATTAGAGGCAAGTAGAGGCAACTAAAACAAATTGTCAAGTTGCCAAACAACAATCATTTTGTGTTTCTCATTTTCTTAAAATCTGGCAGCTGGGGAAGCAACATTCCCTCTATATCGTCCTCAAAGATTTAAGAATAAACTCTTTTGTGGTTTAGGGTTCTTTTTTTAATAAAGAGTGAAAAAAAAAATCATTCAGGGACTGTAATTCCTTGTACACTGAGTTGATTCCAAAGAACAATTTAACATGAATTCCTCAGTTTGGATGCTCCTCTGTTCGTATCCTTCTGTTCCACTTTGGACTCTGCTGGGGGATATCTGTGCCAACATTTCTTGCACCATGGCAATTTCCTGCTCTGGGAATTCCTTGAAATGACTTAGAATGGTGTAATATTGCTAAGCCCATTGCTCTCATCCCATAAAACAGGAGACACCTGCAAGCAGGTGGAATTCCCTGTTTACTGTAGTGTTTATTAGCTGGCACCATTCATATGGTGTCTATATTTAATTCAGCCCATTCTGCTTCGATTCATTGGCATAAAATAAAGATCATAAAGCATCAAGGCTCTAAGAGAAATAGAGAACTTCATTTTCTGCAAAAAGTCACCCTCATGTGTGGATTTTTGGGTGCACCGGGTACTGTGAAAGCATCAAAATGACGTAGAGTTGGTAAACCAAGATATTTTGGGGTGCAACAGTTATCATGGTCATGTTTGAAGATGCTGAGCAGGCAGCCAAAAGTGTCACTCAGTGACAGCACCCCAGCAGGGCCTATGACACACAAAGAAGGGGAAACAGAATTGGGATCACTAAAAATAGAGCTCTCCTGCCATAAATGCCAGATTTATTTCCTTTGTAGGAAGGACAGAGCAAGGCTCTGAAGGTGCCATCCCTCTTGATTTTCTGAGCAAAGCAACTGGGGGATATTTTTGTTTGGTTTGATGTTTGCTTTGAGTAAAAATAAACCGGAATAGGAACATTGCTGCTTGTTTTGACGTTAGGTATGGTTAGAGAGATACAGAAAGATGAGAGCACAAGAAACAGCTCCTTCTTTGGGCATCTTAAATCCTGTTATCTCTTGTGGGAATTGTTCTTGGAAATGGTCTTTGGTTGTAAAAATAAAGTGGTTTGGCTTCAAAAAAAAGCCCGCATTGAGGCCAATTTCCACAGAACATGGTAGGTGAGACCCAGGCACAGGTAGCCCAGAGAAGTTGTGGATGCCCCATCCCTGGAAGTGTCCAAGGTCAAGGTGGACGGGGTTTGGAGCAACCTGAATGTTGGAGAAAGTGCTGAAAGATGTCCCAGCCCACAGCAGGGTGTTGCAACGCAATGATCTTTAAGGTCCCTTCCAACATGAATAAATTCTCTGTTCTTAGCACTTCTCAAGGCTCTTTTTCAATTCTCACAGCCCTGACACAAGCTCTGACTTTTGCTTTTTTGCTGAGTTTTTTTGACCATGGGATACTGAGAATTCAGGGGAGGCTTCTCCAAGCCAGCAGATTCTCCAAGAGGCAGATTCCCAAAATAAAGAGACACAGCTCAGTCACCTCCAGGCTGTTGGGCTCAACTGGTCTTGGAGAGTTTGAAGTCCCCTGCCCAGGCAGATGCTGCTTTTTAAAGATTTCCATTTGGAGATTTAAAATGTGTGAGAAGCTGAGAAGAAAAATTCAGTGTTTAGAACCAGAAATCAGCAAAAATAGTGTTTAGAACTTTAAAAAATCTTAATGTGGGAAGAAGAGAAAAAGGAGGAGAGGAAGAGAGAGAGGGAGGGAGGGAGGGAAGGAGGGAAGGAGGGAAGGGAGGGAGGAAGGGAGGAAGGGAGGAAGGGAGGAAGGGAGGAAGGGAGGAAGGGAGGAAGGGAGGAAGGGAGGGAGGAAGGAAGGAAGGAAGGAAGGAAGGAAGGAAGGAAGGAAGGAAGGAAGGAAGGAAGGAAGGAAGGAAGGAAGGAAGGAAGGAAGGAAGGAAGGAAGGAAGGAAGGAAGGAAGGAAGGAAGGAAGTAAGTGGCGGAAGGAAGGAAGGAAGGAAGGAAGGAAGGAAGGAAGGAAGGAAGGAAGGAAGGAAGGAAGGAAGGAAGGAAGGAAGGAAGGAAGGAAGGAAGGAAGGAAGGAAGGAAGGAAGGAAGGAAGGAAGGAAGGAAGGAAGGAAGGAAGGAAGGAAGGAAGGAAGGAAGGAAGGAAGGAAGGTGGATGAAATCTAAGTCTGCCTCTGAAATACATCAGGAACCAAAGCAATTTCTCCAGTGAATCATTATTTTTGTGTGAGATCAAAGGGCAGATTTCACCTCCTGGTGTCTCGCAGGGGCAGGAGCATGGAACAGCTGAGCCCCTACTGCAACACAAAAGAAACTAAAATAAGAAAAAAGCAAAGCTCTTTTCAAAATCTACCAATTAAGAGTGAACACAAATGTACCAAGTTATTCAAATGGTGGGGATCCATGGGGATATTTATATAAATAAACTCACCAACACTTTTTTTCTTGAGCAAACAGGTTTAATGGAAGGTGGCCCTGGGGCTGTAATGAGAAGATTTTTCAGGTCCCTTCATATTTAAACTGTTCCATGAACTTTCAGGATGTCTATCACCACTATCCCTGAAAGTTTTTCCATCTATTCCTCAGTCTTCCCCACTCCCTAATTCTAAGCATTATTACTGGGATACAAAAATTGGGTTCTTATCCTGCCACTTATTAAAAGCCTTAAGCAGTTCCTGTTTTGCCCCCTGGCTCACAGTTAGAAACAACAGACTTGACACATTTGGTTTAAATAGGAATAAACAGAAATTACTCATCCTGATAATATCTTAGAGGATGAGATTCCAGCTGAGCATGGAACTGGTGACAAGATGTCCAGAAGGGTTTGGAGAGGCCCTGCAGTGCCAAGGTGAAGGTTTCCTGTAGTCAGAGAGACTTTTGAAGTGGAATTTCCCAAATTTTGAATTAAAGTGAGCACAAAAAAGTCCTCATTGAGTTATCTTTGTTTCTCTAAAGGTTTGCATTGCTGAACTCCAGCTTGATGAATGTGTTGTTTAAAGAAAGGTCTTTGGATCTGCTGGAGAAAATGAGAAAAAAATCAAATTGGATTTGAAAACAAAGATGTTCTTTGATCATTGTCTTATAAATCAGATCAATGTCTCCCATCATTAACTTCCAGTATTTTCTGTATTGCAACAAAACTGAATTTTTGGGATCCGTAGGAAAAAGCCTCATCTCTTCCATATTTCATGAGGCTTTCTCACACATTTGCTGTGAGTTTCCTCATTTCTGCTTATTCTTAACTTCCCCACCTGGCCAGGTCCCCCCTGTTTTATCTCTGTCTCCAATGCACAGTTGGAAGTGGAAAGTTCCCTTGTCAGAGAGTACAGCAGAAAATTACTCAAACAAATTGCTTTTCTCCCAACTTCTCTGCCCAAAACTTCCTAAGAAACATAAACACTGTGGAAAAAAAGGAACACAAGAATTGCACTTTCACACCAGGGAATCATAACCTTTTTTAACATAACTCCAACTATTTTTCAAGTACCATTTTTGCTGTTGTTTTTGTGGTGTTGCTGCAGTAGATTTTGGGTTCTAGACACATAAAAATGAGCATAACTTTTAAACACAAAAAAAAGCATAACTTTTTAATAACTATTCATTTACTGGTTTATATTTTGACTGATTCACTGTCAAGCAGAGTTTTGGGTCATTCCTCTTCTCCACTGATGGGTTTCTTCCATGTTTTTGCAGAATACTTCATGCTTGACATACCACAGGTTGGTCAACACTGATTGTCCAAACATCCAGACTTTCAAACTATCTATTATTACATCCATAACCTGGGCATTACCCTCAGTATAAGTTATGTTCCTACAAGGACTTCCAAAAAGAGACCAGAGACTTGTCTTTATCTCAGAATAAAGATTTCCTATCAAAGCAAATATGGTTTTAGTCGTGCATTGAATAGAACAGCATTAGTGGGCAGGGATTTTCTCTTCTAACCTTTGCCTGGCAGCATGTAAAATAATATTTGTTTTCCTTATTTGAAGAGGAAAATGAACTTGCTCACCTTTCTGTGAGTTAATAAAGAGAGTAAAACAATGGCACCATGAGTATCTGAGTTAATGAAGTTTATTTCCCTTCAGACTTGTGTCTTGCTGATTTTGAATCTTGTGGAAATATAACCCTTGAGAACCTTTGAGATCTCTGCTCTTTTGCCAGAGGGGTTTTGATTCAGATGAATTAAAAAACTGCAAGGAAAACATACAGAAAAGGCAACAGCCACACACACAGGACAGCCAGGACATCACATCTAAATCCAGCTCAAAAATACTTTGGGATAGATCAGACCCTCAGGAATGGGCTGGAAGAGCATCCCTGCGGCAGAAAACAAGCTCCTGCTCTGTCTGTCTGTCTCCCACCAGGATCTCTGGGCTGTGGTTTGCAGTCCTTGAGAGGGGAATGTGGGAATATGAGACTGGAAGGATTTGGGTCCAGATCCAACCACCTCTGCCCTGATGTCCTCATCCATGTGCCAGCTGGAAACCTGCCAGTACAGACAGCAATGACTTCAGAATTCACAGGATCACCAAATCATGGAATGTCCTGAGTTGGAAAGGGCCCACAACGAATATTGAGTCCAGCTTTTGGTCCTGCACAGGACAACTCCATGAATCACCAATTTCCTGAGGACATTGTCCAAGATTTACGTGGGGCTGTCCAAGATCCTCATAAAAAGGGCCTCTCCACTGGGTCATTCCACCCTTTTAAATTCAGTTCTTCCAGCCCTTGGTGTCAACAATCCATCCAAATGATTCTGGTTTAGAATGTTTAACATTTGAGCTGTGGTAGGATCCAGACCCAGAGCAAAATCCCACAGCAGTTCAGGACTGAAGGAACAGATTGTTCCTGCTCAGAGAAGTTTGCAAACAGCGTGAAGAGACTCAGACAAGCAGAGACTCCAAACCCAGGGATCTCAGCATACCATCAATTCCAGCTTCCCACAGGCATTGCCCACAATGACCATTAAGTTCCCTCACTGAAATTCAAAGAACTGGATGTGTGTTCCAAACCAATTCCCAAGATTAGCTGCTCCATCAGCTTCCCGAGGAACTCCCTGTCCTGAGTTCCATTTCTGTCCTTCTTGAAGACAGGGATGGAATCTGCCTCCTTCTGCTCCTGGGAACTTCCAAGGTCCCCATGACCTTTCAAAGATAAGTGAGAGTGACTTTGCAATGACATCAGATCCCATGGATCCATCCCGTCCTCATCCATGCATTCCATAAGTCTATTTTGTCTTAGTGTTCCCTGACTGGATCCTCCTTCCCTGAGGCTAAATCTTCCTTGCTCTGGTCCAGGAAACTGAGATTTCTGAAGGCTGATTTTACCAGCAAAGACTTAAATGAGGAGTACTTGGGCAATTTCCATGTTCTTTGCCACCAGAATTCCCACCCTGCTGAGCAGCAGCCCCACATTTTTCTCACTCTTCCTTTTGCTGCTGATATTCCTGCAGAAAACTTGCTGCCCTCCATGTCCCTCACCAGATTTAATTCCAGATGGGCTTTGATTTCCCCCCTCCAGTTGTATCCATCAACTCCCTTTTATCGATTTTTTTTTTCTGCAGATGGAATGACATGGAGATCTACAACACAGGGAGCACAATCCCAGCTCCAGAGCCCATATTTGTTGGTCCATCTCACCAGGATTTTTGCAGCTTTGCCAGCTTTCACCACATATGGAGTCTTTTTTCCATGGGAAAACATGGAAGTGTTTTGTCCAAATAAAGGCAGGGAAATGTCACTGCATGGGGTTTGGAGGCAGACTTGGTTTTGATGCATCCCACAAAACAGTCACAGAAAAAAGGGAAAGACACACGGTAAGGGCTGGAATTGATTTTTTTACTATGGGATGGAATGCCAGGAGTGGTTTCTTCTGTGTGAATGTTCATGTAAAAACCTGCTGGGGTTTCTGCCAGCTCATATGGAACAAGAAAGATGCTTGTGCCACTCTACATCCCAAAAATGGGAGTCTCAGGAAGAGGAAAGGTTGGGAAGTTGAAAGGGCAGAATATTTCCTTTGGTTTTCTTTTCAAATGTCTTGTTAAAAAGAAGCCCTGATTCTTAGTTTTTTTTTTTTTTCATGGGGAGAGATTTCTGTAGCAGGACTGCAAGGCTCAGTCAGAGACTTGGGCTCTGTGTGGGGCTTCTCAGAGTCCACCTGATGGGTTATTCCTGGAAATCACATTCCCTTCAGCAGTGACATCACTTGCCTTCCTCTTTTCTCTGTAATAATCTTCATTTCAGAATCAGTGACCTTTACTCTTTCCAAAATTCAGCTCCCCAACACCATGAGGAGGCAAAAGGGTTTTTCCTTTGCCTCTCCCATTTCCACAGGTTGTAAATGTTCTGTTTTCTCTAGATATCATTGCCCAGTATAACTTTTGTCAAGGACCATTAACACCTCAAGTTTTGGAAACCACTGAATTTAAGATTTTTGAATGCTGATTTTATGTTACTCATATTTTTTTTTTTCAGTTCTTATATTTCTCCTGGTTATCTCCAGTTTCTCATCGGATCCTGGAGACAGGAAGCTGTTCCCAGAACACCCAGGATGCCAACTCCTCTGTTTTAAAGTATCCAGACCATGGATAACAGGCTTGAAAGCCATAATAACATCAATGATACAAGGTACATATATAAAATTCCACTGCACACATCCAGGCACTTTCAACTCGGAGAGATTTCCCAGAGGAGAACTCAGTTTCTCCTGCTCTGATTTATTCTGATGCGTTATTCCTTTCCATCTCCATTCATCAAGGCCTGAATGGGATAACAGCCTTAATAGATGCTAATTAGCAATATAAACCATCCACTATGCAGTAATAGCAAACTCAGACTGAAAAAAGCCCTGTCAAAATAATGGTTGGGCTCGATGATTGAAAGGGGGAAAATGCAGTTGGATTCTTAATACTGGAGTGCAACTGAGAAAGAAAAGAGAAATTATTGCTTTTCCCATGTAGATTATAAGCAATTAAGAAAGGCATGGAATAAACCCTGGGACTGGAACCCCTTTGACTTTCCTGTGTCAGCTCCTCCCTGTGTTTCAGGGTGCTGCAGGAGCTGAAACACAATTTCTGTGTGTTTATTATCAGCTCTGGTTTGATTTTGTGCTCAAGCAGGGAAGAACAGCCCCAACTAGCACAGATTTCCTGCTGGAAAGAGGAGACACATTCTGGATTCAGCTCAGAGCCTTCCTTTCAGTGGGTGCAGATGTTTTGCTTTTGCTTGGAGGATTGGTATGTGCTAATTGGGCAAAGAACAGTAATTAGTCAGGGTGTGTGGGAGGTGATTTGTCTGGATACCACCACAGAGCCTCCCATAAGGCCCCAAGGCTGGAACAGCCCTTGGGAACTCCCTGTAATTGCCTGGACAATTGGTTCACTGTAAACACATGAAATTTGGGGTGTCTTCCTCCCTCTCCCCAAATCCTTTCTGCTCAAACATGGAACCGTTACAGTCCATTTGGAAAACAGGCAATTTCCAGGGAAAAAGGAGGATCACTTCTGGCCATGCCAAAAGATCACATCACATCATAGGATGGGATTGCAACAGAAATTATTTCATCCACACATTGCCTGGGTTGTGCAGAGAAAACCATTCCATCACACATGAACTTTACGAGATTTTTAATATATTTTATCTATTATTATATTATTATATTTATTCATTTGTTTTATGTATTCTATATATTATTATAATATTATTATTGTTATCATTATCATTATTATTATATATTTTGTAATAACCCGGTCAAAACCCATAGAAATTAATTGGTTGGATGTTCTTTGGTCCCAGGTAGTGCAGTTCTTATAAGGTATTGGGGCTCCTGTTCGATATGGATTTCTTTGCCTCTGATATTAATTAAGTTCTCATTCTCCTTTCTTTTATCTCTCTTTTCCCAGACCAGGTGTTTCAGACCATGCCAGAGGTGATGGTTGAAGTTAATGGTCATTAATGGTCTTTGTCTTTTTTGTATTTTCTGAGCTACTCCCAATCTGCTGAGATGTTCAGACCTCATCAGACCTTACCTGGTAAAACAATCTTCTGCAAGGAAACTTCAGTTCCCTTCCCACATAACAAAGGTGAACAAAAACCCCTGACTAAAGTTTTATAAAAAATTTTGAACTTGGTATCATTTCCAACAGTAGGACCCGAAGGAATGGTCTGAAGTTGTGCCAGGGGAGGTTTAGGTTGGAAATTAGGAGGAGCTTTTCACTCAGAGCTGTTTGGACACTGGATCAGCTCCACTGACAATCCCCAGGGAATTGTCACAGCCCCAAGGATGCTCAAGAAGGTTCTCAGGCACAGGTGGGATTGTTGGGATGTCCAGGACCAGAAGCTGGGCTCGATGATCCTTGTGGATCCCTCCCAGCTCATTCACCTTAAAAAGACATTCTGAAATATTAGAATGACATTCTAAAGTATTCTAAAGACATTCTCCAGCAGCAATCTCCAGTAGCAATCCAATGCCCAATGTTTTAAAGATGAACACCTTCTTGCCACATTCTTCTGGGTCATTTTAAAGGAGACAACCAGGCCATTAACTGAACTTCACTTGTCACCAGCCTGTCCTGAAGTCTCCTGGCCAAGAGCAGATAGATCCCTGCTCCAGAATATTTGGATGCCAATCAAAATGTTGGCCATGTTGCAGGGATCAGCTGCTGAGATTATTCTGACTTCAGGAAAACCACAAAATTCCTGTGAATTTGAATGTTAAAGCTCATCAGAGAAGGAGCAACTTTTTCCAAGTTGGTGTCCACTTAAAAGTTGTTGGAACAAGCAAATTCCATGTTCCTGTCTCTCTGTTTATCCACCCACCTGCCTATTTATGCAGCTAATTTTCCTCAAGAGCTTCAGAGTTTCCTCTGGGTTGTATAATTTTGTGGGGAAGATCTTACACCTCATGGGATCAGAAAAAAAAGTCTCTCCCACCATCCGGCTTCTGCAAGCGAGATTTGGGGAGTAGGATAATAATTTCCTATAAAATTCTGTGTGAAAAGCACTGGTTCCCTATATATATGTGTGAATACATATTTATGTGTATAAATAAATATATCTATGTGCATCTGTGTATATATGAACATACACACACATGTATATATAAATATATATGAAGTCTGGAAGGCACTGGAGAAATTTTTGGGCACATGTCTTTTTCCTGCAGTGAATGTTTTCCTGGAGAATTCAACCAATTTTCTTCTCTACCATCAAATTCCAGTGTTTCTCTTACATGGTCCTGTTTCTGAGGCGTCTCTAAATTGGACTTGGTGTGTCCAGAGGAGATTTTGGTGTCTTCCTGCCTTTCCAAGAACCCAGGAATCAGAGTAAATTCCAACCAAATGTCTTTTATTACATAATCCTGTTTATTAAAAAATAGTCTACAGATGGTGTTTCTTTTCAAGTCCACCACTGAAAGCTAGAATTATTTTTTTTATTGTTTCTATTTAAAAACAACAATAACAACAAAAGATGATGAATTATCACCATTTATTCTGTAAAACCCCTGACATTTTTGGAAAGATTAAGTTTTTAACACAAATGTTACATAACAGGAATGCCTACAGAAGAATGCATTAAATTCCAAGCAGTTCAGGCTGTATTTTCTTTCATTTCCCACTGCTCCTAATAACATTATTTGTTCCTCTCTGACCCAATCTTTCTCATTCTTTGTTGGTTTTACATTCTGCAAATGCCTGTGGACAGTTCTGCTCCCCTTAGCCAGGTATTAGACAAACTGCACACATTGTTTCCTTTTAATCTCATCTCCCTCCTGACTTCTGAAACACTCAGAGTTGTTCTCCACCATCCTCAGCAGTTTGCCAACACTTACTTGATATTTTGATGTGCTGAACCAGCACCATTCCACAGTGGGAGTCAGCTGATCCCAAAACACTCAATCCTTTCTGTTCAGCAGCAGTTTTGGGGGAAGCATCTCACTGCTGATCGCACCAGAACATCTGATTTTGAGAAAACTGTTGCACTCGGATATTCTAATTAGAGACAAGGCTTGGTGTCTTCTCCCACACAATTAATGACAGGACAAGGGGAGACGGCCTCAAGTTGCACAAGGGGAGGTTCAGGTTGGATATCAGGAAAAAAATATTCACTGGAGGAGTGGTCAAGCGTCAAAATAGGCTGCCCAGGGCAGTGGTGAAGTTGCCAACTCTGACCATCACAAAAACCTTCTAAGGTTTGATGTTCTCTGTTGGACTTGGGCTCTTGCAGCAGCCAAGCCTTTCCTTCCACAATGTCTGTCTCAAAGTAAGAGTTTATTTTTTTGACTTAAAACTTGAAATTCATCACTACCCTGACATCAGCTCTGCACCTTTTTTTCTCCTTCCCCATAGCAGAAAAGCATATCATATTTAAAGGAAGGTGCACACCTGAATCTGCAGAAAGTGCTGCTGCGTTGCTCTTATTAAGAAAGTGAAGATGGGATGATTCATTTGGTCCAATTTCTTTGCCTTTCAAGACAAACCAGTTTTCCTGCTCTTTTAATGCATCTTTATTTGCTGGACTCCCCTGTCTGCCTGGGAGGCACACAAGGATCTCAAGGATTTGCTACTGGTTTTGAAAATGAATGATGGAAGAAATCCAGGGTGTGGGGTTTGATTGCAATGGAGATAAGCTATGACCAAAAAAATTCTTGTGGAAGAGGAGTGGAGCAGTTATTGCTGAGAGTCCCTGCTCTGACAGATGAGGATATTTCTATTACCAGCAGTACTCAAACACTGCAGGGCTGGATAAAACACTCAATAAAAGACATCATCTCAAGGAATTTGCAGTATAAATGTTATGAAGCCTCACATGCATTAGGGAAAAAATGGTGCAGTAAAAAGATTGTTCTGGGTTTAAC
This sequence comes from Agelaius phoeniceus, assembly GCF_051311805.1. Lineage (NCBI taxonomy): Eukaryota > Metazoa > Chordata > Aves > Passeriformes > Icteridae > Agelaius > Agelaius phoeniceus. The sequence continues at coordinate 153,162,583 of NC_135265.1, read as the reverse complement.
TGCTGCAGCTGCTGCTTTTTATTTTTCTTTTCCTTGTTGTCTTGTTTAGGTTTGAAGAGGATTTCTGAGTTTAAGAACCACAGAATTGATAGGTTTGGCAAAGACCCCCTAGATCATCACACCCTTTGACTGAATGCCACCATGGCCACTGAATCATGGCACAACGTGCCACATTTATTCATGTTTTGAACTTAGCCCACTGATCCAGCCTGTCCAGGACCCTCTGTAGAGCCTTCCAAGCAGATGGATTTCAATCCCAACAGTGGCATGGTGCCCCTGGGCTCACCCACAGAGCCTGGGTTTATCCCCTTCCCCTTCAAACTTCATTTAAAGCCCTCCATCATCCCCAAAACTCATATATCAGAACTCTTTTCCCCCCTGAGACAATTGAGACCCACTTTTCATCAGCAGGCCCAGTGCCTGTAAAACACCAGAAAAGCCAAAATTCCACCTGAGCCAGGTGGATCCTATGGAAAAATAAAACCCCACCTACACCAGGTGTTGATTAGCGAGAGGGACACTCTCTATAAACATGAACAACATGAGCAACCAATGGTGGGTGCAGATCGCTGGGACAAAACCAGGGAGATTTCCAGGACTCTCTCTTGCACAGAGAGGCAGCAGAATTCCCTGTGGGATGGCTCAGGCCAGCAAAGGATTTGTCAGGAGTGGGATTCGAACCCACGCCTCCAGGGGAGACTGCGACCTGAACGCAGCGCCTTAGACCGCTCGGCCATCCTGACCCATGGAACCTGTCCCCCTGCATCCTGAAATTCCTGGGAAATTGTTTTCCATTGAGTTTGTCCTTTTAGTGTGTGGAGCATTTCTCTGGGCATCCAAGATTTTCCTTTAGGAAGCAAAGAACAGCTGGAACTCTGGAACTGACAGGAGAGTGCAGCCAGGTAGGGGTTGGTTTCTTCTCCCATGTTAAAAAGAGATAGGAGAAGAAGAAATGGCCTAAAATTGCACCCGGAATGGTTCAGATGGGATATTAGGACAAATTTCTTTAGTGAAAGGGTGGTCAAGGATAGGAATGGGCTGTCCAGGGAAGTGCTGGAGTCACCAGTCCCTGGAGGTGTTCCAAGGTGTGTGGATGTGGCTCAGGGGTATGGTGTGGTGGTGAACCCAGTGCTGGGTCAGTGATGGGCCTTGGTGATCTCAGAGGTCTTCTCCAAATGTAATAATTCTGTGAAAAGGCTCAGAGTTCTCTCTATCCTCACTTACAGCTAAGTTAACAATTAGTTAAGAGATTAATAATTAGCTTAGGGTGGGCCTAACCAATGCAAATACCAAACACCAGCTTAATGAAGGAGGTAAAAACCCCAAAGAACCTCGAGAATCAGAATAAAAAAGAGATACAATAATTTCTGGCATATCCCATTATCTCTGCCAGCTCCTTTTTATTTCTTTCTCTTTGTTTTATTTTTTTCTTTCCCTGCAGAGTGCTGGAATTTGTCCAACAGACTTTAGATGAATTGACAGTGGCATATGCATGAGCTGATGGCTGCTGCAGCGACGAGGTTTTCCCCTCCTCCACAGCTCAGTGCAACTCCCCAGAGAGGACCTGAGCAAGGTCGTCTCTTCCCTTTGAAGGTGGAAACAGGGGAACAGCAGGACTTTTCAGGGTCCAGAAACAGGGCTGAGGAAGTTCAGTTTCAATTTAAAAGAAAGATTTCATTCCAAGAGAAAGGGAAATTGAGGTAAGCAACAAATCTTCCAGAGTGAGCAGGAGTGGCTCACAAAATATATCTGAGAAAGAGAAAGACATGCAAAATAAATTTCACCCTTTATGTAACAGATGCTGGGGGGCTGGAACTGGATCTTTAAGGTTTCTTCCAACCCTCACCAGTTCTGTGATATTTTAAGGAGGTTGGGTGGTAACAATCCATGGCCCTGAACAGGGGTGAGGGTCTTCATGAGGGTCTTCACAGGAGAAGAGAGGTGATATTTACACAGGGAGAGGAAGAGAGGGCTCAGAGCATTCAAAGTCCCTTCCAGCTCAAACCATCCTATGATTCTATAGCTCTCTATAAAACCCCATTTTAGGGGATTTTACATGGAACTCTTATAACTGTATCATTACAGATGAAAACTTCAGCATCCCTTTTAACTTTATCCTGCTGAAGGATTTCCTGAGCTTGTAAGGGAAGAGTTGCAGGATTTCTATAATTATCAGCTGCTTCTGCCCACATTCCTGGCTGATGGGAAATCGTTAGTCTTGAGCCTTGGCTAATGGGCCATGTTAGAGAGACAGAGGAGATTTTGGCACTACAAATTCAAAGTCTGTGTCGACACTGCCCGTCACAAGGATGTGGCCTTAATGACAATGACCCTTTGCCCTGGGAGGCATCAGTAGCAGAGAAGGGAATCAAACACCTGGGAATAGAGTATCAACCCGCCATCAAAGCAATGTGCCTTGTGTCTTTTATAAATTTAAAGGCAGAAATGGAGAAAAAGGGCAGGAGGGCAAGTCGGGGGCTTCTGTGTTGGCTTAAAAGTCATCCTGGTCAATCCCTGTTCCTGGAGCTCCTTCAGGCATGGTGTGGGTGGCATCTGGGTGTGGGTGGCCATGGGTGAGTAAGAAAGGTATTTCTCAGAGCTCCAGCTGGCGAGGAATGAGCTGTGCGAGGCTCCAAGGGGGAAACACAATGCCGAGGGGTTTCCATTGGGTAAACATTCCACATTTGGATTGCTTTGTATGAGAATAAACAGCCGGCACAAAGGAAGCTGCCAACTCCCCATCAACACCACCGCCGTCCTTCTAAGGCTTTTTTTTTAACAGCTTCACAGACTCCCAGGCAGGATCGTGTAGCAGTTTTGAAATCAATGAGGCATTTGCCATTTCCCTCTCACCTTTCCTGCCTTTGGATTGGCACAGCTCCACAGCTCAGGTTTTATGCCTGTGGATCTCTCTTGCTCTATCTATTGTTAAAACAAACGATGCTTTGGCTCATTCTGGCTTGGGAAAGGAGAAGGGGAAGGAAAGTTTGCTCATCATGGCAGATAAGTCATGGACTCAGAAGGAGATTTTGGAGGGTTGGGGCAGCCACCACCTGCAAAGAACGAGGGCAGAGCTTCACTCCAAGGTCAGGCACCTTGAAGAGACCTCCTTCACTAAAGGTCACTTATCTAGGGGGACATCTCCAGGATCTTATGTCCCCATCCCATGTCCAGCAAGTAGGATCTTTAATTGGAAGAGGTCATAGCTCTCATTCCCCATGTGAGAAGGAATCCTTGATGAGGTTGTCTAACACTTTGTCCAATTTCATCTTCATGGATCCATGGAATGGTTTGGTTCAGAAGGAACTTCCAAGATTTTCTGGTTTCAGCCCCTTGCCACGGGCAGGGACAACTTCCACTGGACCAGGTTGCTCAGAATCCTTTCCAGCCTGGCCTTTGGACACTTCCAGGGATGGGGCTTGAAACCCTTCAAGACTGGGGACTCCACCACATCCCTGGTCAGGTTGTTTCAGTGTTTGATTGTTCTTCCTGTAAAAAGAAATAAATAAAATATTTTGTATCTCGAGATGGAAATTTTTTGATGTGTCCACATTGGATGCAGGCTCCCACTTGGAAGAGATGCTTGGAAGAGATTTGTGACTCTAATCAATGCTTATTAAGGGAAACTATTTCAGAAATCTCTTATTTTCATTTATTACTCGAGGCTGGGTGGAGAAAGGGTGTTCATTTCTTGAATTTTCTAAGCTATGGAGGGCTTTAAGTGCCCATCAAAAAGTGCCATTAAGTCAAAACCACTTGCTTAAAAGTATCCAGAATCTCAGCTGCAGAAGAGGTTTCCTTATGAAAAAAAAAAAAAAAAAAAAAAAAAAAAAAAAAAAAAAAAGAAAAAAGAAAAAAAAAAGTTTTGTACATGGATTTACCTGAGCCTGAAGTGACAGAGGCACCTGTGTAGAGTGCTGTCCATCCGAACGTGACCAGGGCGCTGGGGTGTCGCTGCCAGACCCTCGGAGAGGAGCGGGGACAGCAGCAGCACTGTGTGTCTGTCCATGAGCATTGCTGCCCTCTCCTGGCTCCAAAGCACACAAAACCAGGGAAAATCGGCTCGGGAAGAATGAGGATGACAGCAGGGAGCACAGGGACGGATGCGGGACAGGTGGGACCTGTGGAGATTGCTGCTGCTTTTGGAGCAAACGGGGTCATCCACGCTGCTGGCAGATGTCACCCCGAATAATCCCAGCCACCAGGGTCCTGCTGGCCAGCTCTGTCTTCCTGGTGTTTTTGTCACTCTGCAGGGGTCACAGAACCATGGAATGGTTTGGGTTGGAAGGACCTTAAAGATCATCTCATTCCCTTTGCCATGGGCAGGGACACCTTCCACTATCCCAGATTGCTCCAAGTCCCATCCAACCTGGTCTTGGACACTTCCAGGGATGGAGCAGCCACAGCTTCTCTGGGCAAGGCAAGGCAAGATCTCTCTTCAGAGGACTCCAAAGGCACTTTCAGGTAGGGGAACAGAGGTTTCAAGTGTTTCCCCATGAAGCTCAGACCTTCTTTGACCTTCCACATATTTCTCAAGGTTTTTCTCACCTGTCAAGCAATGGGAATTGTGATTTCCCCAGAATGCAGCAAGGGAAGCCTTTCTTCTCTCAGCAGCCACTGTCTGCCCTAGAACAGGAGTCTCTTCTCAAAAAATCACAGAATGGGTCAGGCTGGAAGTGATCACAGTGGGGTCATCTGCTCCCACCTCCCTGTTCAACCAGGGCCATCCCAGAGCACCTGGCACAGGATTGTGTCCAGATGGTTCTGGAATGTGTCCAGTGAGGGAGACTCCACACCCCTTCTGGACAATCTGTTCAGGGCTTGGTCATTGCACAGGACAGAAATTTTCCCTCATGATCAGGTAGAACTCCCTGGGCATCATTTCCTGCCTGTTCTTCCTCTCCTATTGCTGGGCCCCATGGAGCAGAGCCTGGTCCAACTTCTGACCCCTCCTTGTAGATATCACTGGACATTGATGAGGTTCCCTCTCAGTCACTTTATTTGAGACTGAACATGTTCAACTCTCTCACCCTGGTCTCATAACAAAGATGCTCCAGTCCCTTCATCATCTTTGTTGCCATCTTCCGTTCTTCCCTCTTCACTTTCTCTGCTGCTGAATCTCTACAGCTGCAGGCCCAGTCTAGAAGACCACATAAAAGAGCTGACACATGTTCTTAATCCCAGAATCAAAGTGTTTTAGAAGGGATTTGGTCCATATGGACAAAGTCTCACCCTCCTTTCCACCCTCAAACCAGGGATTCACATCCCTGGCACCTCCTGGGACTTGTCTGGCCTAATCAAACTTACAAACTAGGCCAGAACACCAACAGGGAGAGGTTGGCAAGAAAAAAATACCTTTGCAAAACATCCTGAGAGTTTTGCTTCCAATACTGGAAATGTGGAAGTCTTATTTGGGCCTGACAAGCTGTTGGCTCAGAAAAATCCGACATTTGCTGAACTGTTAACACGAGTTTCTGGAAAGATGTGCTTGGGTTTTTCACTCACGTGGCACCTTCATGTGGAGCTTCAGGAATAAAGAGGGTCATCCCAACATTTTCCATGGGAACAAGGTTACCTGGAGCAGAGCTGTGTGTGAGGGAGAGGGACAAAAGTGTCCTGTTGTGGTGACAGGATGTCCCTCAGCAATCTGTCCCTGAATTTTGTGGGATGATGTCTAAATATTCACAAAATTGGCTTAGCAAATGTTGCCTCTGTTGGGGGCAACTTGATTAATTCCATCTTGAAAACCCCTCAGCTGAAATCCTCTCCCTCTCTTTTCCTTTACAGGGAAAGAAATAAAACATTGGTAAATAAGCAACCACTTCCATTAATCATCACTTTTTCTCCAGTCAAGCAACAAATGAAAAATATCCCCCCCCACCCCCACTTGAACCCTGCTGACTGCAGGCCAGTCCTAACAGAAGAGAGTTCTTGAAAATAGAAGAGATAAATGGTAACTAATCACATGAAGAATGAAAGAAAAATGAAAAGAAATCTCTGAAAAATAAAAAGAAATTTCTAAAAAAGAAGGAAAGCTTCCAAAATCTATTAAGGAACGCTTAGACCCTGAAGACCTTTGTATATGAAGCTGTGGAGAGCCTGCATCTCTGGATGAGTCACATCTCCAGCCCATAAACTTCATATTTCTCCTTTCCAGAAAGGTGTCTCCACCAATCCCAAGCACAACTTCTTCCAGCACAACTACTCCTTCCAGCAGCTCGGAAATGAAGAGAAGAAATTTATTCCTGCAGCAGACAGGAAGACTTGGAAGAGCTGCAGAGTTGTCCATACCTAACTGTGGGTCAGCTGAAGCCAAACCCTTCTCCCTCTGGGTTTTCTCCTGTACTCACCAACCCCCAGCAAATGCCAGGAGCTGCTGTTCCTGGCAGTGCAGCCAACAGTCGTGATTCCTTGGAGCTGAAAATAGGACGGTGCTGGCGGCAGCTGATGCTTTTGCTCACAGTTCCCAGCTGAGTGGGCTACCTCCAAAAAAGCAGATGGCCAGGGAGGAACTCCAGCAATTTGCTACCAAGCAGCTAAAAAGTCCCCTTCGCCCACAGCTCTGAGAGCATCCACAGCATTTCATGACATCTAGTGGGCAAGGCAGGCACAGTGACTTGTGTGGAGAGAAAGCCTCAGAAAAAAACAACAAATTGGCCCTGGAGAAAAAGCAGATATGGAATGAAATAGGAAAATAAAGACAGCTGATTTCCTCCCTTGAAAGAGTTACAACCCCAGCAGTAAGTCCAGGGGGAGACAGGGAAGAAAATCAGAATTATGGAAAGGGCAAGTGATTTGAGAAAGATCAAACATCAGGTTAGCTCAATAAAGACAATTATATTCAAGCCCAGCCCTCCTCAGCCTCAGCCTGTCCTGTCTCCTGGCTGGAAGGAAAACAGAGCTCTCTGAACAGGGACATCACCCAGAAAGTGCCAAAGAAAGGAGAAAATTTCCTAAGAGAAACTTGTGGATCTATATTACAAAATCAGAGGGAGAAACCAGGAGTGTGATCTCCTAGGTGAAGTGTGACACTGGGACACATCACCCAAGTGTGGGGTGTGGAATCCTCATGGCAGGTAAGATATTGAGGAGCTGGAGTGTGATCAGAGAAGGGAATGGAGATGGGGAAAGGTCTGGAGCACCAGGAGCAGCTGAGGGAGCTGGGGGGGTCTCAGCCTGCGGAAAAGGAGACTCAGGAGGGACCTTCTGGCTCTGCACAACTCCCTGACAGGAGGGTGCAGGCAGGTGAGTGTTGGTCTCTTCTCCAGGACGAAGGGAAATGGTCTCAAGTTCCATCAGGAGAGGTTTAAACTGGACATCAGGAATAAATTCTTCACTGAAAAGCTGGTCCAGCCCTGGAACAGGCTACCCGTGGACGTGGTGGAGTCACCGTCCCTGGAGATGTTTAAAAGATGTGTAGGTGTATGTGGCTCTTGGGGACATGGTTTCATGGTGGCCTTGGCAGTGTTGAGTTAAGGGCTGGACCTCATGACCTTCAAGGTCTTTTCCAACCTAAATGATCATAGGATCCCCTGTTTCTATGTTATCCCCTTGTACTTTAGAGACAGACTGCAACACACTAAAATCACTAAAATTCAGTTTTTAAACCATTTTTGATTCATCTTCCCTAGTATCATTACAACGAGGTGCCCAGTTTCATAAAAATCCCAAATTCCCTCAATTTCCTTAAAATAATTCCCTCAATTCCTCACCTCCAGTCATGTATTTGGAGGAATTTGTCAACATCTGACCAGATAAAACCCATCTCAATGGGCCAGAGCATCCTCACCCCAGTTTTTTTGCAAGTTTTAGCAGCGGGTTATGCTGGAACTCAATGGATGGAAAAAAACTGCATGAATGCAAGACGGATTTGCAGGTCTGTGGTTCTCCAGTGTTTTGCAGTTGAGTCTGAGGAGACAGATTGACCCTGAAGCTGCCAGGGAGGCTTCTGAAGTCATGGAGGATGAAATCAGAGATGAGGCCATGAAGTGCCATGAAGCCAGAGAGGACCAGTTTCATTCTTTAAGGACCCCACTGTGTGTCCATCACATCCCAGTCTTTCTATTTTCTGCCTTTTTTTATCCCTGTGAGTGTCTCTAAGTACCTTCTCTCCCTTTCCAGTGGCACTTATACACATCCACCCATTACTTTCCTGAGAGAATAACTCACCCCATCCTCCATCCTCCTGTAAGGAGAAAAGAGAATTTATTCAAGCTGCAAAATGTGGGTTTTTTTGCCCTTGCCCCAAGACTTTTCCCAAACCTTTTATTTGGGAGAATCCCAGGAGCTCCTGTTTGCTTTCAGTGATTACCTCAGTGATTGTTGCTGTGTTGTCTTGCTTTGCTTTCCTGGCTGTTCCTTCCCAGAGCTGTTTCTATTCCAGGTTTTCTGAGTTGTAGAGGAAAAGAAAAAAATAATTAAACAAAATAACTTCTTCCTTTGAGCCAAACACAAATTAGGCAACTGAGCAGACAGAAATGCTCACTGGTCCAGGGGAGAGTGGATTTGTAATCTAAATTACTGTGGAATAAAAGCATCATCCTCCCTCTGCTCTCTAATTTAAACATTGTCTCCTGTTCTTCTTCCCTTTTGGTTTGACTAATTTAGTTACCTTTGGTCTAAGGACAAGGAAATCTCATTTGCATATTGTAGAGGACATTAATTACAAGTCCTTTTACTTCAAGCCCTGCTCCTCCTGCACTGACTGGAAGCCTCAGTCTGACTGCAGCCCTGGTTCCTGTGAGGGTTGTTAATTATTGAGCTATACCTGAAGATAACGAGCTCAGGGATGAGCTGTGTCACCCTGGGGGCTGGCTGGAAGGAGAGGACGGGCAGTGGGAAGGGGATGAGCCACAGCAATCCCAGTTTAGGAGAAGGTGTGACTGTCAGAAGGACAGAGCGAATGTCACAGAGTCACAGAACCATGGAATGGTTTGGATTGGAAGAGACCTAAAAAATCATCCAGTTCCAGCCCCCTGCCATGGGCAGGGACACCTTCTACTGGACTAGGTTCCACAATCTGCATTCCAGATCCACAACTTCTCTGGAAAACTTGTTCTAGGGTCTCACCACCCTCACAGTAAAGAATTTTTTCCTAATATCTAATTGAAAGGTGCCATCTCAATTGGAAAATAATTCCCCCTTGTCCTGCAGTATTGGGATTTATTGAGCAGTGAGGCAAAGGTACAGGTTGGAGAGACAAGCTGTGGATGCCCCATCCCTGGAAGTGTCCAAGACCAGGTTGGACAGGGCTTGGAGCAACCTGGGATAGTGGAAGGAATCCCTGCCTTAATATGGGGGTTGCAACAAGATGGTTTCTCAAACCCTTCCAAGCCAAACCACATAATGATTGTGAGAATGAAATGCCCTAATTCTGACCAAGACTTCCCATCCCACAAAGTCTGAAGTCACTAGATCCAGGACTCCAGACAAGATCACCTTTGCCTCTGCCAAAATTTATGAGACCCCAGCACAACTGTGTGAGCAAGAAGAAACCTCAATTCATGCAGAGGCATCTCTCACAAATCAAATCTTAACAGGGGCACACTATTGCACACAGCTCTCGAGGTATGACCACACCAATGCCCAGCACAGAGGGACAATAAATGCCCTGGTCCTGCTGGCCACACTATTGCTGACACAGAATACCAGGATTCAACTGGAATATTCCTGACCAGAATTCTAACCTCCCCGACCACCTCATTATGAAATAATGAATGGAAATTTCCTTGGCCATAGTTTCTTATAGATGGCTTTTAAAAACACACTTCATACCGTCTCACAGTAGCCACCAGATGAAGTTCAAATGGAGCTTTTGCCTTCTTGATGATCTTTCAAAAAGAGGCTGGAGGAGGGCAGGGGAACCCATTCTGGGCAGGGTAGAAACAAGCAATTTGGCACATTGGCACAGGGCTGCCTTAGGGATGTTTAGGGGAGGAACAGAAAGTAGAACAACACAGAGCTTCAGGTCACTGAGAGAGGAACAAGTGGAAGAAAAGTTCAGGGGCAAAGACATTAAAAAGGCCTTTGTGTCGAGGGGCATCAGGATGGAAACAATCAGGCCTCTGGGATAAAGGGCGGCCATGCCCACTAGGCCTTTGTGACCCACAGTGACATCGTGCCCAGAGGCCATTGTGACGTGGGTGCATGTCATGAGCCTTGGGGCTGCCAAACCCTGCAGTGGCCACTCCCAGGAGAGCAGCTCTGTGAGGAGGCAGCAGCTTCTCTGGAGGCAGCAGCTCACTTGGGAGATTGTGGCCAGCGCTCATCAGAGCATTGCCACAATGTCAAAAAAGCGGGAGGCGAATGCCCATGGCCTGCCCCGTGAGGGGCAGCCACTGCTGTACTGGCGGCGGCAACAGGTGAGGGCTGGGGAAGGAGGGACAGCCTGCAGTGGGACATAGGGGAAGCCCTGGGGCAGAGAGAGCCAGGCCTGGCAGCAGGTCATGCTCTGTGCAGGGCCTGCACTGGGACGGCCCAGGCCCAGCAATGGCCCTGAGGCAGCGAGCCCAGCTGGGAACCCGGCCCAGCCTGGCTGCTGTTGCCAGCACCTGCCTTGGGGGCAGGCCCGGGCTTGCAGGCACGTGGGGGACACTGTGCTCACACAGCCGCCTCCATCCCTTGCCTCCTCCTGCTTCCCACAGGTGACCCCCAGGCAGCCACAGGCAGCACCTCAGGTCACCTGGACGACCATCACACCCATCCCCGGGGACAGGCCCACTCTGTTGCCCATCCTGTCACGGAGCCCCACCATGACCTGCACAGGCAGGGGCAGCAGGGAGGGCGGGCACTCAGTGCCCCTGAGCCGTGTCACAGGGCCACAGAGATTGTCCGTGTCGGACTTGCCGCCTCTCCGCGGCCCTCGCTTGACACCGGCACCTCCACGCCAGCTCAGTGGGCAAAGCCCAAGGGCACCCACTGACTGCGTTAAGCTGCCCCCTCTGACAGCAGCAGCTGCCGCCTCTGCATCCTCTCTCAGAGGCACAGCACGTGCTGTGGGAGCAGCCTCTGACAGTGTCAAGCTGCCCCCTCTGCCAGCAGAAGCAGCAGCAGCAGCTGCCTCTGGGTCCTCTGCCAGAGGCACAGCTCGTGCTGTGGGCCCCATGGCCAGGGGCCAAGCAGAGCGTGTGCCACCTCCTCCATGGGGCACTCTGGCTGTGGGCAGAGCCCAGGGAACACCTTCCCTGGAGAGAAGGATGGAAGGGCTCTGGCAGGGGTCAGTGGCAAGGCAGGGCCATCACCTGCCACCCGTGACAGCTGCACGCAGCGTGCCGCTCTGCACTGGGGCCCAGCCAGGTTGGGAGCAGGTGAGATGCCCTGAGATGGAGGAGCTGATTGAGGTGCAGTCAGGGCATGGTGGCAACACCTTCAAAGACCCTTATGGAGGCCTGGGCCCACACAGTTTAGAAGACAGGTCCACGGAATCCACCTGCACCCATCAGCAGGCAAATGCCATCCAAGAGATGGATGTAGAGCATCAGGAGCTGCCCGGTGCTTGCATCTTCACCCCAGGCTCCACAGGAGAGGCAGCCAAGTGCTCTGAGCGCCTGTGCCCTGCCCAGCAGGCAGAGCAGTGCCCTTCCTCTGGAAACCTGCAGCCCTGGGACACTCCTGTAAAGGAACTGGAAGAAATGCAGGAGGAGGAAGAGCTCCCAGAAATGCAGGCTGCAGGGGAGCGGGACAGAAACCTGCAGAGCGTGTCGCTTTCACTGCGGAAGGAGGCCGAGGTAGAGGAAGGAATTTGTGCCCTGGCTGGAGATCCCTGGGACGAGGGCTGCAGCAAGGTCCTCCTCACATCAGACACTGAGGAAAGCTCCAACTTCTCAGCTTCTCCTTTGTCTGGAGTCTCTGGCGAGGAGACGGCAGCTTGTTGGACAGCCGAACACGCTGAGCTCTACACGCAAATGTGCATGGTACTTGATGCTAGGCTCCATATAATGCGGAGAAAGAGAGAGGCACTGGAGCGGCTGCTGGAAGAGAAACTCTATGCAGAGCTCTTTGGAGACATCTCCTCCTCCGTGAGCAGTGCAGAAAGCCCCATGACATCCGGTGGTGACCACTGGGGCTCATCAAGTGCCAGCCTGGAACCAGAGGCAGACCCCTCGATGCCACTCAGCACTTGCAGTGTGACTGAGGATGCCACAGCAGAGACACAAAGCTTCTCTGAGCTTGTGTCTCCTGAGCTGGTGGTAGACTCGGGGTCTGCCTCCGAGGATTCGCTGTCCCTGGAAACACTTCTGAACGAGTTCTTGGAGAGGTCACAGCAAGAAGAAGCGGCTGGGCAGAGGGACAGAGCGGTAGAGAGCCCGTTGTCCATCCTGCCGCAAGAAGAAGAGTTCCAGCCAGGGCCTAATTCTCCGGACAGCAACCTCAGCACCCAGGGGCACAGCGAGCCTCTCTCCAGGGCACCGCCCCAGGAGCCAAAGGGGTTTGCGGGTTGCCCCTGGCCTGCCGATGCTGCGGACGAGGCCTCGGCAGCAGGCATGGAGGCTGGCTGTGCCCAGGCCGCCCCTCCCCAGGAAAAGCCCTGCGGGGATGAGCCGCCGGCAGGAGCTTGCCCGGTGCCTGTGCAGCCCCTGGCACGCAGCGCTCCTGCTTGCCCCGCTGGCAGCGCAGCCGTCCCGCAGCCCCCGGCCCCACGGCCATGGCGCTCCATGGCCAAGAGGGCCCGGCGGGCTCTGCGCCGCCTTTTCTCCTTCAGCTGCCTCAGGGGGCAGCCAGAGGAGTGAGCCCGGGGCCAGCAGCAGGACGATGGCCAAAGGTGCCGGGGCTCACCCTGGGGACACCCAGCTCCCAGGGGCAGCGACAGGTCCCCGAGGGATCGGCCCTATGGGTTGAGAAGATGGGATGCATGGATGGATGGGTGGATGGTGGCCAAGGCAACCACTTGCTAAAGGTAGGTCCTGCTGTTATAGATAAAAGTTATGTTCAATTAAGGTATAGTTCAATTATATTGTATTAATTATGGTCTATTAATTGTATTATGTTAATCGGGATGGGGGGGCTGATTAGAATATTTTAGGTGAACGGTCCCGGGTTTGGTGGCACAATGGTCTGGAGGGGCAAGGCGAGGTCAGAGAGGGATTGAATGGAAGATCTGACCAATCATTCGAAGCCCTTCAGAGACCATTGGTCCAGAATGAACGGCGTTAAAGGCCAATGAGAAGCCTGGAAAAGGACCAATCACCATGCGAATCTAAAATGGACCAATCCTGGATTCCAAGGGGGCTATAAATTGGGGGGAGTTCGGTTGCGTCGAGGGTTTTCTTTTTGGATACTGTTTTCTGGGGAGAAGCCAGTGCACCTGGGGTTAGTGCACTCTTCTCGTTTTGGCTTGCTGTGTGGGTGCCTGGGCTTATTCTGGGTACTCCGTTCCTTGCAGCTCTTTTCATGAAGAGAACCTTTTTCTCCAGAGAAAGTTTGGCCTTGTTCATATTCATAACACTGCTTGCAGCCCCAGCCCTTCACCGCAAGCCAACAGCAAGGCAGTCTGGTCAGGGAGAGTTTTGTGAGGAAGGATGACAGCGCTACATTCCATAATCCCACAGAAACTCACTTTAGCCTAGGCTGCATTTGGAGCTGAGAAATGCTCCTTGAGCCTCAGTATTGCAGGTATATCAAGGCAAACCCATTCTCTTTTCACAGGGAAATTAGGAAAATGCCTCCCTGGCTATCTGCATCACAGACTGGCCAAAGGTGTGAACTCCAGGTGATGGACCTGGCGTCCTCAACTCCAGAAGAAACACCAGGAGCCCGGTTCAGAGAAGCGCAGGGAGGAGAAAGGACCAAAAGGATGCTGCTGCCAGCAGACCTCTTGGACTCTCCTCTATCAGACATCTTCACCTCCCCACTCCAGCCGTGCTCTTCCCCAATACCTTCCAAGCCCACTCTTCCTCTCCCTACCCCATCCCTAATTTTCCCTATGTTTCCTTCTCACTTTCCGATTTCACACCCCTTTCTATCTCTCTCCCCCATATTTATTGGTAAATAAAATCCCAGTTGTTGATGTTTGTAGATGATCTCCGGAGCACCTTAATTCACACACAGGCATCTATGACTAATCACATGTCTTGGTTTGGAAAGACAGGAGTTTGCTAAGGAAGGCAGGAGCCTCCCCTGAAATGGAGAATGTAAACCCACCCCACCCCTCTGTATTGCCATAAACTTTAAATTACGTGGCTCTCAGGCAAAAAATATGGGAGCAGGAAATAACAGTTCTTTAATAAGGAACAAAAAAAAAAATCAAAGATTAAATAAACAATGCAGTAATGCAGTACACTAGAACAACACTGACAGTGTCAGAACACAACCTGACACCCTGTTGGTCAGGTTGTGGGTACCAGTCCAATTGGAAACGTGGCTGCAGTCCTCCTGAAGTGTCACGGGTGGTTCTCTTGGAGCAGGCGGTCCTGGAGAGAAGGATGTATTCTTCCTCCAAAGATCCAGTGGAAGAAGAGGCAGCTGCTGTTCCTCTGGAGAATCCAGTGGAGAAAACTGCGCTGGTGTCTCAAAACCTCTGGATTATATCTGGGTAGAAATGCTTGGCTCCTCCCTCAGAGCAGAGCACCTCACAATGGGATGTAATAGTTCTTATCAGTCATGCAGTGACATTCAATAGTCTGTTACCAACAGATGGCCCCTCCAGAGGGAGGAGTTATTGTGGTCACTCAAAGAGGGAGATAAGGGAAATTGCCCACTTGACAAAAGACAACTGCAATACAAATGGTAATGGAATACATCTTGCCTTGCAATCTGGAACATCACACCTTAATGGGGGCACACGTCTGCAGAGAGCACTCGAGGTATGGCCACACCAGTGCCGAACACAGAAGGACAATAAATGCCCTGGTCCTTCTGGCCACACTATGGCTGACAGAGAAGACAAGGATGCCACTGGCGTAGTCCTGAATCAACAATATACTCACTCGCCCCAAACTCCAGAGTAAGTACAGAATGGAAATGTTCCTTGGCTTTATTTCCTTATAATTCTTTTTCAAAAACACGCTGTTTATAGACATTGAAAGTAGTGACTAGATGAAGTTCAAATGGAGCTTTCTCCTTTCTGATGATCTCTCTACCTGGGGTCAAGGTTGAAGGCTGGGATACATGGAGATGTGGGTGGGCAAAGCAATTTGGCACTTTGGCACAGGGCTTACTTAGGTGTTTTTAGAGGAGGAACAGAAGGTGGGACAAGAGAGAGTTGCAGGACATGAAAAGAGGAACAAGTGGAAGAAAAGTTCAGGGGCAAAGACATTAAAAAGGCCTTTGTGTCGAGGGGCATCAGGATGGAAACAATCAGGCCTCTGGGAGAAAGGGCGGCCATGCCCACCAGGCCTTTGTGACCCACAGTGACATCGTGCCCAGAGGCCATTGTGACGTGGGTGCATGTCATGAGCCTTGGGGCTGCCAATCCCAGCAGTGGCCACTCCCAGGAGAGCAGCTCTGTGAGGAGGCAGCAGCTTCTCTGGAGGCAGCAGCTCACCTGGGAGATTGTGGCCAGCGCCCATCAGAGCACTGCCACAATGTCAAAAAAGCAAGAGGCGAATGCCCATGGCCTACCCCGTGAGGGGCAGCCACTGCTGTACCGGCGGCGGCAACAGGTGAGGGCTGGGGAAGGAGGAACAGCCTGCAGTGGGACGTGGGGGAAGCCCTGGGGCAGAGAGAGCCAGGCCTGGCAGCAGGCCACGCTCTGTGCAGGGCCTGCACTGGGACAGCCCAGGCCCAGCAATGGCCCAGAGGCAGCGAGCCCAGCTGGGAACGCGGCCCAGCCTGGCTGCTGTAGCCAGCACTGGCCTTGGGGCCAGACCCGGGCTTGCAGGCACGTGGGGGACACTGTGCTCACACAGCCGCTTCCATCCCGGGTCTCCTCCTGCTTCCCACAGGTGACCCCCAAGCAGCCACAGGCAGCACCTCAGGTCACCTGGACGACCATCACACCCATCCCTGGGGACAGGCCCACTCTGTTCCCCATCCCGTCACGGAGCCCCACCATGTCCTGCACAGGCAGGGGCAGCAGGGAGGGCGGGCACTCAGTGCCCCTGAGCCGTGTCACAGGGCCACAGAGATTGTCCGTGTCGGACTTGCCGCCTCTCCGCGGCCCTCGCTTGACACCGGCACCTCCACGCCAGCTCAGTGGGCAAAGCCCAAGGGCACCCACTGACTGCGTTAAGCTGCCCCCTCTGCCAGCAGCAGCAGCAGCAGCAGCCGCCTCTGGGTCCTCTCCAAGAGGCACAGCTCGTGCTGTGGACCCCATGGCCAGGGGCCAGCCAGAGCGTGTGCCACCTCCTCCATGGGGCACTGTGGCTGCGGGCAGAGCCCAGGGAACACCTTCCCTGGAGAACAGGATGGAAGGGCTCTGGCAGGGGTCAGTGGCAAGGCAGGGCCATCACCTGCCACCCATGACAGCTGCACACGGCCTGCCGCTCTGCACTGGGGCCCAGCCAGGTTGGGAGCAGGTGAGACGCTCTGAGATGGAGGAGCTGATTGAGGTGCAGGCAGGGCACAGTGGCAACACCTTCAAAGACCCTTGTGGAGGCCTGGGCCCACACATTTTAGAAGACAGGTACACGGTATCCAGCTGCACCCATCGGCAGGCAAATGCCATCCATGAGATGGATGTAGAGCATCAGGAGCTGCCTGGTGCTTGCATCTTCACCCCAGGCTCCACAGGAGAGGCAGCCAAGTGCTCTGAGCGCCTGTGCCCTGCCCAGCAGGCAGAGCAGAGCCCTTCCTCCGGAAACCTGCAGCCCTGGGACACTCCTGTAAAGGAAGTGGAGGAAATGCAGGAGGAGGAAGAGCTCCCAGAAATGCAGGCTGCAGGGGAGCGGGACAGTAACCTGCAGAGCGTGTCGCTCTCGCTGCGGAAAGAGGCTGAGGTAGAGGAAGGAATTTGTGCCCTGGCTGGAGATCCCTGGGACGAGGGCCGCAGCAATGCCCTCCTCACTTCAGACCCTGAGGAAAGCTCAAACTTCTCAGCTTCTCCTTTGTCTGGAGTCTCTGGCGAGGAGACGGCAGCTTGTTGGACAGACGAACATGCTGAGCTTTACAGGCAAATGTGCATGGCACTTAATGCTCGGCTCCAAATAATGCGGAGAAAGAGAGAGGCACTGGAGAGGCTGCTGGAAGAGAAACTCTATGCAGAGCTCTTTGGAGACATCTCGTCCTCCGTGAGCAGTGCAGAAAGCCCCATGACATCCGGCGGTGACCACTGGGGCTCATCAAGTGCCAGCCTGGAACCAGAGGCAGACCCCTCGGTGCCACTCAGCGCTTGCAGTGTGACTGAGGATGCCACAGCAGAGACACAAAGCTTCTCTGAGCTTGTGTCTCCTGAGCTGGTGGTAGACTCGGGGTCTGCCTCCGAGGATTCGCTGTCCCTGGAAACACTTCTGAACGAGTTCTTGGAGAGGTCACAGCAAGAAGAAGCGGCTGGGCAGAGGGACAGAGCGGTAGAGAGCCCGTTGTCCATCCTGCCGCAAGAAGAAGAGTTCCAGCCAGGGCCTAATTCTCCGGACAGCAACCTCAGCACCCAGGGGCACAGCGAGCCTCTCTCCAGGGCACCGCCCCAGGAGCCAAAGGGGTTTGCGGGTTGCCCCTGGCCTGCCGATGCTGCGGACGAGGCCTCGGCAGCAGGCATGGAGGCTGGCTGTGCCCAGGCCGCCCCTCCCCAGGAAAAGCCCTGCGGGGATGAGCCGCCGGCAGGAGCTTGCCCGGTGCCTGTGCAGCCCCTGGCACGCAGCGCTCCTGCTTGCCCCGCTGGCAGCGCAGCCGTCCCGCAGCCCCCGGCCCCACGGCCATGGCGCTCCATGGCCAAGAGGGCCCGGCGGGCTCTGCGTCGCCTTTTCTCCTTCAGCTGCCTCAGGGGGCAGCCAGAGGAGTGAGCCCGGGGCCAGCAGCAGGACGATGGCCAAAGGTGCCGGGGCTCACCCTGGGGACACCCAGCTCCCAGGGGCAGCGACAGGTCCCCGAGGGATCGGCCCTATGGGTTGAGAAGATGGGATGCATGGATGGATGGGTGGATGGTGGCCAAGGCAACCACTTGCTAAAGGTAGGTCCTGCTGTTATAGATAAAAGTTATGTTCAATTAAGGTATAGTTCAATTATATTGTATTAATTATGGTCTATTAATTGTATTATGTTAATCGGGATGGGGGGGCTGATTAGAATATTTTAGGTGAACGGTCCCGGGTTTGGTGGCACAATGGTCTGGAGGGGCAAGGCGAGGTCAGAGAGGGATTGAATGGAAGATCTGACCAATCATTCGAAGCCCTTCAGAGACCATTGGTCCAGAATGAACGGCGTTAAAGGCCAATGAGAAGCCTGGAAAAGGACCAATCACCATGCGGATCTATAATGGACCAATCCTGGATTCCAAGGGGGCTATAAATTGGGGGGAGTTCGGTTGCGTCGAGGGTTTTCTTTTTGGATACTGTTTTCTGGGGAGAAGCCAGTGCACCTGGGGTTAGTGCACTGTTCTCGTTTTGGCTTGCTGTGTGGGTGCCTGGGCTTATTCTGGGTACTCCGTTCCTTGCAGCTATTTTAACGAAGAGAACCTTTTTCTCCAGAGAAAGTTTGGCCTTGTTCATATTCATAACACTGCTTGCAGCCCCAGCCCTTCACCGCAGGCCAACAGCAAGGCAGTCTGGTCAGGGAGAGTTTTGTGAGGAAGGATGACAGCGCTACATTCCATAATCCCACAGAAACTCACTTTAGCCTAGGCTGCATTTGGAGCTGAGAAATGCTCCTTGAGCCTCAGTATTGCAGGTATATCAAGGCAAACCATTCTCTTTTCACAGGGAAATTAGGAAAATGCCTCCCTGGCTATCTGCATCACAGACTGGCCAAAGGTGTGAACTCCAGGTGATGGACCTGGCGTCTTCAACTCCAGAAGAAATACCAGGAGCCCGGTTCAGAGAAGCGCAGGGAGGAGAAAGGACCAAAAGGATGCTGCTGCCAGCAGACCTCTTGGACTGTCCTGTATCAGACATCTTCACCTCCCCACTCCAGCCGTGCTCTTCCCCATAACCTTCCAAGCCCAGTCTTCCTACCCCATCCCTGATTTTCTCTATGTTTCCTTCTCACTTTCCGATTTCACACCCCTTTCTATCTCTCTACCCCATATTTATTGGTAAATAAAATCCCAGTTGTTGATGTTTGTAGATGATCTCCGGAGCACCTTAATTCACACACAGGCATCTCTGACTAATCACATGTCTTGGTTTGGAAAGACAGGAGTTTGCTAAGGAAGGCAGGAGCCTCCCCTGAAATGGAGAATGTAAACCCACCCCACCCCTCTGTATTGCCATAAACTTTAAATTACGTGGCTCTCAGGCAAAAAATATGGGAGCAGGAAATAACAGTTCTTTAATAAGGAACAAAAAAAAAAATCAAAGATTAAATAAACAATGCAGTAATGCAGTACACTAGAACAACACTGACAGTGTCAGAACACAACCTGACACCCTGTTGGTCAGGTTGTGGGTACCAGTCCAATTGGAAACGTGGCTGCAGTCCTCCTGAAGTGTCACGGGTGGTTCTCTTGGAGCAGGGGGTCCTGTAGAGAAGGATGTATTCTTCCTCCAAAGATCCAGTGGAAG
This sequence comes from Agelaius phoeniceus, assembly GCF_051311805.1. NCBI lineage: Eukaryota > Metazoa > Chordata > Aves > Passeriformes > Icteridae > Agelaius > Agelaius phoeniceus. The sequence continues at coordinate 153,142,991 of NC_135265.1, read as the reverse complement.
AAGAGGCAGCTGCTGTTCTTCTGGAGAATCCAGTGGAGAAAACCGCACTGGTGTCTCAAAACCTCTGGATCATATCTGGGTAGAAATGCTTGGCTCCTCCCTCAGAGCCGAGCACCTCACAATGGGATGTAATAGTTCTTATCAGTCATGCAGTGACATTCAATAGTCTGTTACCAACAGATGGCCCCTTCAGAGGGAGGAGTTATTGTGGTCACTCAAAGAGGGAGATAAGGGAAATTACCCACTTGACAAAAGACAACTGCCATACAAATGGTAATGGAATACATCTTGCCTTGCAATCTGGAACATCACACCTTAATGGGGGCACACTTCTGCACAGAGCACTCGAGGTATGGCCACACCAGTGCCGAACACAGAAGGACAATAAATGCCCTGGTCCTTCTGGCCACACTATGGCTGACAGAGAAGACAAGGATGCCACTGGCGTAGTCCTGAATCAACAATATACTCACTCGCCCCAAACTCCAGAGTAAGTACAGAATGGAAATGTTCCTTGGCTTTATTTCCTTATAATTCTTTTTCAAAGACACGCTGTTTATAGACATTGAAAGTAGTGACTAGATGAAGTTCAAATGGAGCTCTCTCCTTTCTGATGATCTCTCTACCTGGGCTCAAGGTTGAAGGCTGGGATACATGGAGATGTGGGTGGGCAAAGCAATTTGGCACTTTGGCACAGGGCTTACTTAGGTGTTTTTAGAGGAGGAACAGAAGGTGGGACAAGAGAGAGTTGCAGGACATGAAAAGAGGAACAAGTGGAAGAAAAGTTCAGGGGCAAAGACATTAAAAAGGCCTTTGTGTCGAGGGGCATCAGGATGGAAACAATCAGGCCTCTGGGAGAAAGGGCGGCCATGCCCACCAGGCCTTTGTGACCCACAGTGACATCGTGCCCAGAGGCCATTGTGAGGTGGGTGCATGTCATGAGCCTTGGGGCTGCCAATCCCTGCAGTGGCCACTCCCGGGAGAGCAGCTCTGTGAGGAGGCAGCAGCTTCTCTGGAGGCAGCAGCTCACCTGGGAGATTGTGGCCAGCGCTCATCAGAGCATTGCCACAATGTCAAAAAAGCAAGAGGCGAATGCCCATGGCCTACCCCGTGACGGGCAGCCACTGCTGTACCGGCGGCGGCAACAGGTGAGGGCTGGGGAAGGAGGGACAGCCTGCAGTGGGACGTGGGGGAAGCCCTGGGGCAGAGACAGCTAGGCCTGGCAGCAGGCCACGCTCTGTGCAGGGCCTGCACTGGGACAGCCCGGGCCCAGCAATGGCCCAGAGGCAGCGAGCCCAGCTGGGAACCCGGCCCAGCCTGGCTGCTGTGGCCAGCACTGGCCTTGGGGCCAGGCCCGGGCTTGCAGGCACGTGGGGGACACTGTGCTCACACAGCCGCTTCCATCCCGGGTCTCCTCCGGCTTCCCACAGGTGACCCCCAAGCAGCAACAGGCAGCACCTCAGGTCACCTGGACGACCATCACACCCATCCCTGGGGACAGGCCCACTCTGTTCCCCATCCCATCACGGAGCCCCACCATGTCCTGCACAGGCAGGGGCAGCAGGGAGGGCGGGCACTCAGTGCCCCTGAGCCGTGTCACAGGGCCGCGGAGATTGTCCGTGTCGGACATGGTGCCTCTCCACGGCCATCACTTGACTCTGGCGTCTCCATGCCAGCTCAGTGGGCAAAGCCCAAGAGCACCCACTGACTGCGTTAAGCTGCCCCCTCTGACAGCAGCAGTTGCCGCCTCTGGATCCTCTCTCAGAGGCACAGCATGTGCTGTGGGAGCAGCCTCTGACAGTGTTAAGCTGCCCCCTCTGCCAGCAGCAGCAGCAGCAGCAACCTCCTCTGGGTCCTCTCCCAGAGGCACAGCTCGTGCTTTGGGCCCCATGGCCAGGGGCCAGCCAGAGCGTGTGCCACCTACTCCATGGGGCACTGTGGCTGCGGGCAGAGTCCAGCGAACACCTTCCCTGGAGAACAGGATGGAAGGGCTCTGGCAGGGGTCACTGGCAAGGCAGGGCCATCACCTGCAACCCGTGACACCTGCACGCAGCGTGCCGCTCTGCACTGGGGCCCGGCCAGGTTGGGAGCAGCTGGGACGCTTTGAGATGGAGGAGCTGATTGAGGTGCAGGCAGGCCATGGTGGCAACACCTTCAAAGGCCCTTATGGAGGCCTGGGCCCACACATTTTAGAAGACGGGTCCACGGTATCCAGCTGCACCCATCAGCAGGCAAATGCCATCCAAGAGATGGATGTAGAGCATCAGGAGCTGCCCGGTGCTTGCCTCTTAACCCCAGGCTCCACAGGAGAGGCAGCCAAGTGCTCTGAGCGCCTGTGCCCTGCCCAGGAGACAGAGCAGAGTCCTGCCTCCAGAAACCTGCAGCCCTGGGACACTCCTGTAAAAGAACTGGAGGAAATGCAGGAGGAGGAAGAGCTCCCAGAAATGCAGGCTGCAGAGGAGCGGGACAGCAACCTGCAGAGCATGTCGCTTTCGCTGCGGAAAGAGGCCGAGGTAGAAGAAGGAATTTGTGCCCTGGCTGGAGATCCCTGGGACGAGGGCCGCAGCAATGCCCTCCTCACTTCAGACCCTGAGGAAAGCTCAAACTTCTCAGCTTCTCCTGTGTCTGGAGTCTCTGGTGAGGAGACGGAAGCTTGTGGGACAGACGAACACGCTGCGCTTTACAGGCAAATGTGCATGGCACTTAATGCTAGGCTCCAAATAATGCGGAGAAGGAGAGAGGCGCTGGAGAGGCTGCTGGAAGAGAAACTCTATGCAGAGCTCTTTGGAGACAATTCTCCTCCATGAGCAGTGCAGAAAGCCCCATGACATCCGGCTGTGACCACCGGGGCGCATCAAGTGCCAGCCTGGAACCACATGCAGACCCCTCGGTGCCACTCAGCACTTGCAGTGTGACTGAAGATGCCAAAGTAGAGACACAAAGCCTCTCTGAGCTTGTGTCTCCTGAGCTGGTGGTAGACTCGGGGTCTGCGTCTGAGGATTTGCTGTCCCTGGAAAGTCTTCTGAACGAGTTCATGGAGAGGTCGCAGCAAGAATAAGCCTTGGGACAGAAGGACAGAGAGGTAGAGAGCCCGTTGTCCATCCTGCCGCAAGAAGAAGAGTTCCAGCCAGGGCCTACTTCTCCGGAGAGCGACCTCAGTGACCAGGGCCACAGTGAGCCTCTCTCCAGGGCACTGCCAGAAGAGCCAAAGGTGTTTGCGGGTTGCCCCTCGCCTGCTGATTTGGCGGACAAGGGCGAGGCTGCAGGCATGGAGGCTGGCTGTGCCCAGGCCGCCCCTCCCCAGGAAAAGCCCTGCGGGGATGAGCCGCCGGCAGGAGCTTGCCCGGTGCCTGTGCAGCCCCTGGCACGCAGCGTTCCTGCTTGTCCCGCTGGCAGCACAGCCGTCCCGCAGCCCCCGGCCCCACGGCCATGGCGCTCCATGGCCAAGAGGGCCCGGCGGGCTCTGCGCCGCCTTTTCTCCTTCAGCTGCCTCAGGGGGCAGCCAGAGGAGTGAGCCCGGGGCCAGCAGCAGGACGATGGCCAAAGATGCTGGGGCTCACCCTGGGGACACCCAGCTCCCAGGGACAGCAGCAGGTCTCAGAGGGAACGGCTCCAGGGAGATTAAAAGGCGGCATGTATGGATGGATGGGTGGATGGTGGCCAAGGCAACCACTTGCCAAAGGTAGGTCCAGCTGCCGGCCCCAGCCCCTCAGCCCAAGCCAGCGGCAATGCAGCCTCGTCAGGTAGAGCCGGCTGAGGAAGGGTGACATAGCTACATTGTATAATCCCAGAGAAGCTGACTTGAGGCCCAGGCTGCATTGTGTGGTGCATCCCCACCCTGCTGCAGGCCTCCTCATTTAGAGCTGAGAAATGCTCCTTGGGCCTCAGCATCTCGGGTAAATCAAGGAAAACCCATTCTCTTTTCACATGGCAATTAGGAAAATGCCTCCCTGGCTACCTGCAACACGCGCTGGACAAAGGTGTTAAGTCTCATGATGGACCTGGTGTCCTCAGCTCCACACGAAGCACCAGGAGCCCAGTACAGCGAAGCGCAGGGAGGGCAAAGGACCAAAGGGATGCTGCTGGCAGCAAACATCATGGACTGTCCTCTATCAGACATCTTCAGCTCCCCACTCCAGCCATGCTCTTCCCTATAACCCTCCAAGCCAACTCTTCCTCTCCCTACTCAATCCCTGATTTTCTCCCTCTCTCCTATTTCCTACCCCTTTCTATCTCTCTACCCCACATTTATTGTTCAATAAAATCCCAGCTGTTGATGTTTGTAGATGATCTCCTGAGCACCTTAATTCACACAGAGGCATCTCTGACTAATCACACCTTAATGTTGGCACACTTCTGCACAGAGCACTCGAGGTGTGGCCACACCAGTGCCCAGCACAGAAGGACAAGAAATGCCCTGGTCCTTCTGGGCACACTATGGCTGACACAGAATACCAGCATGCCACTGGCATTTTCCAGATCAAAATTCTAACCATTCCCTACTCCCCTCTCCCCGCCATAAGTAAAGAAAGGAAATTTTCCTGGTATGGATTTTGTTCTAGTTCTTTTTCAAAAACACACTGTTTAGAATCGTTCACAGTAGTGACTAGATGCAGTTCAAATGGAGCTTTCTCCTTTCTGATGATCTCTCTACATGGGGACAACGCCAAGGGCTAGAACACATGGCGATGTGGGTGGGAAAAGCACTTTGGCATGGCTTCCTTGGGTGTGTTTAGGGGAGGAACAGAAGGAGGGACAAGAGAGAGGTGCAGGACATGAAAAGAGGAACAAGTGTAGGCAAAACTGAGGGGCAAAGGGCTTTAAAAAGGCCTTTGTGTCGAGGGGCATCAGGATGGAAACAATCAGGCCTCTGGGTGACAGGGTGGCCATGCCCACCAGGCCTTTGTGACCCACAGTGACATCGTGCCCAGAGGCCATTATGAGGCAGGTGCATGTCATGAGCCTTAGGGCTGCCAATCCCTGCAGTGGCCACTCCCAGGAGAGCATCTCTGTGAGGAGGCAGCAGCTTCTCTGGAGGCAGCAGCTCACCTGGGAGATTGTGGCCAGCGCTCATCAGAGCATTGCCACAATGTCAAGGAATCAGGAGGCGAATGCCCATGGCCTACCCCGTGACGGGCAGCCACTGCTGTACCGGCGGCGGCAACAGGTGAGGGCTGGAGAAGGAGGAACAGCCTGCAGTGGGACGTGGGGGAAGCCCAGGGGCAGGGATAGCCAGGCCTGGCAGCAGGCCATGCTCTGTGCAGGGCCTGCACTGGGACGGCCCAGGCCCAGCAATGGCCCAGAGGCAGCCAGCCCAGCTGGGGACCCGGCCCAGCCTGGCTGCTGTAGCCAGCCCCTGCCTTGGGGCCAGGCCCGGGCTTGCAGGCACGTGGGGGACACTGTGCTCATACAGCCGCTTCCATCCCGGGTCTCCTCCTGCTTCCCACAGGTGACTCCCAAGCGGCCACAGGCAGCACCTCAGGTCACCTGGACGACCATCACACCCATCCCTGGGGACAGGCCCACTCTGTTCCCCATCCCGTCACGGAGCCCCACCATGTCCTGCACAGGCAGGGGCAGCAGGGAGGGCGGGAACTCAGTGCCCCTGAGCCGTGTCCCAGGGCCACAGAGATTGTCCGTGTCGGACTTGCCGCCTCTCCGCGGCCCTTGCTTGACACTGGCACCTCCAGGCCAGCTCAGTGGGCAAAGCCCAAGGGCTCCCACTGACTGCGTTAAGCTGCCCCCTCTGACAGCAGCAGCTGCCGCCTCTGGATCCTCTCTCAGAGGCACAGCAGCCTCTGACAGTGTCAAGCTGCCCCCTCTGCCAGCAGCAGCAGCAGCAGCAGCCGTCTCTGGGTCCTCTCCCAGAGGCACAGCTCGTGCTGTGTGCCCCATGGCCAGAGGCCAAGCAGAGCGTGTGCCACCTACTCCATGGGGCACTCTGGCTGTGGGCAGAGCCTAGGGAACACCTTCCCTGGAGAACAGGATGGAAGGGCTCTGGCAGGGGTCAGTGGCAAGGCAGGGCCATCACCTGCCACCCATGACAGCTGCACACGGCCTGCCACTCTGCACTGGGGCCCAGCCAGGTTGGGAGCAGGTGAGACGCTCTGAGATGGAGGAGCTGATTGAGGTGCAGGCAGGGCATGGTGGCAACACCTTCAAAGGCCCTTATGGAGGCCTGGGCCCACACATTTTGGAAGACAGGTCCACGGTATCCAGCTGCACCCATCGGCAGGCAAATGCCATCCATGAGATGGATGTAGAGCATCAGGAGCTGCCCGGTGCTTGCATCTTCACCCCAGGCTCCACAGGAGAGGCAGCCAAGTGCTCTGAGCGCCTGTGCCCTGCCCAGCAGGCAGAGCAGAGCCCTTCCTCTGGAAACCTGCAGCCCTGGGATACTCCTGTAAAGGAACTGGAGGAAATGCAGGAGGAGGAAGAGCTCCCAGAAATGCAGGCTGCAGGAGAGCAGGACAGCAACCTGCAGAGCGTGTCGCTTTCGCTGTGGAAAGAGGCTGAGGTAGAGGAAGGAATTTGTGCCCTGGCTGGAGATCCCTGGGACGAGGGCCGCAGCAATGCCCTCCTCACTTCAGACCCTGAGGAAAGCTCAAACTTCTCAGCTTCTCCTTTGTCTGGAGTCTCTGGCGAGGAGACGGCAGCTTGTTGGACAGACGAACACGCTGAGCTTTACAGGCAAATGTGCACGGCACTTAATGCTAGGCTCCAAATAATGCGGAGAAAGAGAGAGGCGCTGGAGAGGCTGCTGGAAGAGAAACTCTATGCAGAGCTCTTTGGAGACATCTCCTCCTCCGTGAGCAGTGCAGAAAGCCCCATGACATCCGGCTGTGACCACCGGGGCTCATCAAGTGCCAGCCTGGAACCAGAGGCAGACCCCTCGGTGCCACTCAGCGCTTGCAGTGTGACTGAGGATGCCACAGCAGAGACACAAAGCTTCTCTGAGCTTGTGTCTCCTGAGCTGGTGGTAGACTCGGGGTCTGCCTCTGAGGATTCGCTGTCCCTGGAAAGTCTTCTGAACGAGTTCTTGGAGAGGTCGCAGCAAGAAGAAGGGGCGGGACAGAGGGACAGAGAGGTAGAGAGCCCGTTGTCCATCCCGCCGCGAGGCGAGGAGTTCCAGCCAGGGCCTACTTCTCCGGACAGCAACCTCAGCACCCAGGGGCACAGCGAGCCTCTCTCCACGGCACCGCCCCAAGAGCCAAAGGGGTTTGCAGGTTGCCCCTGGCCTGCCAATGCTGCGGACGAGGCCTCGGCAGCAGGCATGGAGGCTGGCTGTGCCCAGGCCGCCCCTCCCCAGGAAAAGCCCTGCGGGGATGAGCCGCCGGCAGGAGCTTGCCCGGTGCCAGTGCAGCCCCTGGCACGCAGCGTTCCTGCTTGCCCCCCTGGCAGCGCAGCCGTCCCGCAGCCCCCGGCCCCACGGCCATGGCGCTCCATGGCCAAGAGGGCCCGGCGGGCTCTGCGCCGCCTTTTCTCCTTCAGCTGCCTCAGGGGGCAGCCAGAGGAGTGAGCCCGGGGCCAGCAGCAGGACGATGGCCAAAGATGCCGGGGCTCACCCTGGGGACACCCAGCTCCCAGGGGGAGCGACAGGTCCCCGAGGGATCGGCCCTATGGGTTGAGAAGGTGGGATGCATGGATGGATGGGTGGATGGTGGCCAAGGAACCACTTGCTAAAGTTAGGTCCTCCTGTTATAGATAAAAGTTATGTTCAATTAAGGTATAGTTCAATTATATTGTATTAATTATGGTCTATTAATTGTATTATGCTAATCTGGATGAGGGTCTGATTAGAATATTTTAGGTGAACGGTCCCGGGTTTGGTGGCACAATGGTCTGGAGGGGCAAGGCGAGGTCAGAGAGGGATTGAATGGAAGATCTGACCAATCATTCGAAGCCCTTCAGAGACCATTGGTCCAGAATGAACGGCATTAAAGGCCAATGAGAAGCCTGGAAATGGACCAATCACCATGCCGATCTTAAATGGACGAATCCTGGATTCCAAGGGGGCTATAAAGGGGGGGAGTTCGGTTGCGTCAAGGGTTTTCTTTTTGGATACTGTTTTCTGGGGAGAAGCCAGTGCACCTGGGGTTAGTGCACTCTTCTCGTTTTGGCTTGCTGTGTGGGTGCCTGGGCTTATTCTGGGTACTCCGTTCCTTGCAGCTCTTTTCATGAAGAGAACCTTTTTCTCCAGAGAAAGTTTGGCCTTGTTCATATTCATAACACTGCTTGCAGCCCCAGCCCTTCACCGCAAGCCAACAGCAAGGCAGTCTGGTCAGGGAGAGTTTTGTGAGGAAGGATGACAGCGCTACATTCCATAATCCCACAGAAACTCACTTTAGCCTAGGCTGCATTTGGAGCTGAGAAATGCTCCTTGAGCCTCAGTATTGCAGGTATATCAAGGCAAACCATTCTCTTTTCACAGGGAAATTAGGAAAATGCCTCCGTGGCTATCTGCATCACGGACTGGCCAAAGGTGTGAACTCCAGGTGATGGACCTGGCGTCCTCAACTCCAGAAGAAACACCAGGAGCCCGGTGCAGAGAAGCGCAGGGAGGAGAAAGGACCAAAGGGATGCTGCTGCCTGCAGACCTCTTGGACTGTCCTCTATCAGACATCTTCACCTCCCCACTCCAGCCGTGCTCTTCCCCAATACCTTCCAAGCCCACTCTTCCTCTCCCTACCCCATCCCTGATTTTCTCTATGTTTCCTTCTCACTTTCCGATTTCACACCCCTTTCTATCTCTCTCCCCCATATTTATTGGTAAATAAAATCCCAGTTGTTGATGTTTGTAGATGATCTCCGGAGCACCTTAATTCACACACAGGCATCTCTGACTAATCACATGTCTTGGTTTGGAAAGACAGGAGTTTGCTAAGGAAGGCAGGAGCCTCCCCTGAAATGGAGAATGTAAACCCACCCCACCCCTCTGTATTGCCATAAACTTTAAATTACGTGGCTCTCAGGCAAAAAATATGGGAGCAGGAAATAACAATTCTTTAATAAGGAACAAAAAAAAAAATCAAAGATTAAATAAACAATGCAGTAATGCAGTACACTAGAACAACACTGACAGAGTCAGAACACAACCTGACACCCTGTTGGTCAGGTTGTGGGTACCAGTCCAATTGGAAACGTGGCTGCAGTCCTCCTGAAGTGTCACGGGTGGTTCTCTTGGAGCAGGGGGTCCTGTAGAGAAGGATGTATTCTTCCTCCAAAGATCCAGTGGAAGAAGAGGCAGCTGCTGTTCTTCTGGAGAATCCAGTGGAGAAAACCGCACTGGTGTCTCAAAACCTCTGGATCATATCTGGGTAGAAATGCTTGGCTCCTCCCTCAGAGCAGAGCACCTCACAATGGGATGTAATAGTTCTTATCAGTCATGCAGTGACATTCAATAGTCTGTTACCAACAGATGGCCCCTCCAGAGGGAGGAGTTATTGTGGTCACTCAAAGAGGGAGATAAGGGAAATTACCCACTTGACAAAAGACAACTGCCATACAAATGGTAATGGAATACATCTTGCCTTGCAATCTGGAACATCACACCTTAATGGGGGCACACGTCTGCACAGAGCACTCGAGGTATGGCCACACCAGTGCCGAACACAGAAGGACAATAAATGCCCTGGTCCTTCTGGCCACACTATGGCTGACAGAGAAGACAAGGATGCCACTGGCGTAGTCCTGAATCAACAATATACTCACTCGCCCCAAACTCCAGAGTAAGTACAGAATGGAAATGTTCCTTGGCTTTATTTCCTTATAATTCTTTTTCAAAGACACGCTGTTTATAGACATTGAAAGTAGTGACTAGATGAAGTTCAAATGGAGCTCTCTCCTTTCTGATGATCTCTCTACCTGGGCTCAAGGTTGAAGGCTGGGATACATGGAGATGTGGGTGGGCAAAGCAATTTGGCACTTTGGCACAGGGCTTACTTAGGTGTTTTTAGAGGAGGAACAGAAGGTGGGACAAGAGAGAGTTGCAGGACATGAAAAGAGGAACAAGTGGAAGAAAAGTTCAGGGGCAAAGACATTAAAAAGGCCTTTGTGTCGAGGGGCATCAGGATGGAAACAATCAGGCCTCTGGGAGAAAGGGCGGCCATGCCCACCAGGCCTTTGTGACCCACAGTGACATCGTGCCCAGAGGCCATTGTGACGTGGGTGCATGTCATGAGCCTTGGGGCTGCCAATCCCTGCAGTGGCCACTCCCAGGAGAGCAGCTCTGTGAGGAGGCAGCAGCTTCTCTGGAGGCAGCAGCTCACCTGGGAGATTGTGGCCAGCGCTCATCAGAGCACTGCCACAATGTCAAGGAATCAGGAGGCGAATAGCCATGGCCTACCCCGTGAGGGGCTGCCACTGCTGTACCGGCGGCGGCAACAGGTGAGGGCTGGGGAAGGAGGGACAGCCTGCAGTGGGACGTAGGGGAAGCCCTGGGGCAGAGACAGCTAGGCCTGGCAGCAGGTCATGCTCTGTGCAGGGCCTGCCCTGGGACGGCCCAGGCCCAGCAATGGCCCAGAGGCAGCGAGCCCAGCTGGGAACCTGGCCCAGCCTGGCTGCTGTAGCCAGCACCTGCCTTGGGGGCAGGCCCGGGCTTGCAGGCACGTGGGGGACACTGTGCTCACACAGCCGCCTCCATCCCGGGTCTCCTCCTGCTTCCCACAGGTGACCCCCAGGCAGCCACAGGCGGGACCTCAGGTCACCTGGACGACCATCACACCCATCCCTGGGGACAGGCCCACTCTGTTCCCCATCCCGTCACGGAGCCCCACCATGTCCTGCACAGGCAGGGGCAGCAGGGAGGGCGGGCACTCAGTGCCCTTGAGCCGTGTCACAGGGCCACAGAGATTGTCCGTGTCGGACTTGCCGCCTCTCCGCGGCCCTCGCTTGACACCGGCACCTCCACGCCAGCTCAGTGGGCAAAGCCCAAGGGCACCCACTGACTGCGTTAAGCTGCCCCCTCTGACCGCAGCAGCAGCTGCCGCCTCTGGATCCTCTCTCAGAGGCACAGCACGTGCTGTGGGAGCAGCCTCTGACAGTGTCAAGCTGCTCCCTCTGCCAGCAGCAGCAGCAGCTGCAGCCGCCTCTGGGTCCTCTCCCAGAGGCACAGCTCGTGCTGTGGGCCTCATGGCCAGGGGCCAACCAGAGCGTGTGCCACCTCCTCCATGGGGCACTGTGGCTGCGGGCAGAGCCCAGGGAACACCTTCCCTGGAGAGCAGGATGGAAGGGCTCTGGCAGGGGTCAGTGGCAAGGCAGGGCCATCACCTGCCACCCATGACACCTGCACGCAGCGTGCCGCTCTGCACTGGGGCCCAGCCAGGGTTGGAGCAGCTGGGATGCTCTGAGATGGAGGAGCTGATTGAGGTGCAGGCAGGGCATGGTGGCAACACCTTCAAAGACCCTTGTGGAGGCCTGGGCCCACACATTTTAGAAGACAGGTCCACGGTATCCACCTGCACCCATCAGCAGGCAAATGCCATCCAAGAGATGGATGTAGAGCATCAGGAGCTGCCTGGTGCTTGCATCTTCACCCCAGGCTCCACAGGAGAGGCAGCCAAGTGCTCTGAGCGCCTGTGCCCTGCCCAGCAGGCAGAGCAGAGCCCTTCCTCTGGAAACCTGCAGCCCTGGGACACTCCTGTAAAGGAAGTGGAGGAAATGCAGGAGGAGGAAGAGCTCCCAGAAATGCAGGCTGCAGGGGAGCGGGACAGCAACCTGCAGAGCGTGTCGCTTTCGCTGCGGAAGGAGGCTGAGGTAGAGGAAGGAATTTGTGCCCTGGCTGGAGATCCCTGGGACGAGGGCCGCAGCAATGCCCTCCTCACTTCAGACCCTGAGGAAAGCTCAAACTTCTCAGCTTCTCCTTTGTCTGGAGTCTCTGGCGAGGAGACGGCAGCTTGTTGCACAGACGAACACGCTGAGCTTTACAGGCAAATGTGCATGGCACTTAATGCTAGGCTCCAAATAATGCGGAGAAAGAGAGAGGCGCTGGAGAGGCTGCTGGAAGAGAAACTCTATGCAGAGCTCTTTGGAGACATCTCGTCCTCCGTGAGCAGTGCAGAAAGCCCCATGACATCCGGCTGTGACCACCGGGGCTCATCAAGTGCCAGCCTGGAACCAGAGGCAGACCCCTCGGTGCCACTCAGCGCTTGCAGTGTGAGTGAGGATGCCACAGCAGAGACACAAAGCTTCTCTGAGCTTGTGTCTCCTGAGCTGGTGGTAGACTCGGGGTCTGCCTCTGAGGATTCGCTGTCCCTGGAAAGTCTTCTGAACGAGTTCTTGGAGAGGTCGCAGCAAGAAGAAGGGGCGGGACAGCGGGACAGAGAGGTAGAGAGCCCGTTGTCCATCCCGCCACGAGGCGAAGAGTTCCAGCCAGGGCCTACTTCTCCGGACAGCGACCTCAGCACCCAGGGGCACAGCGAGCCTCTCTCCACGGCACCGCCCCAAGAGCCAAAGGGGTTTGCAGGTTTCCCCTCGCCTGCCGATGCTGCGGACGAGGCCTCGGCAGCAGGCATGGAGGCTGGCTGTGCCCAGGCCGCCCCTCCCCAGGAAAAGCCCTGCGGGGATGAGCCGCCGGCAGGAGCTTGCCCGGTGCCTGTGCAGCCCCTGGCACGCAGCGTTCCTGCTTGCCCCGCTGGCAGCGCAGCCGTCCCGCAGCCCCCGGCCCCACGGCCATGGCGCTCCATGGCCAAGAGGGCCCGGCGGGCTCTGCGCCGCCTTTTCTCCTTCAGCTGCCTCAGGGGGCAGCCAGAGGAGTGAGCCCGGGGCCAGCAGCAGGACGATGGCCAAAAGTGCCGGGGCTCACCCTGGGGACACCCAGCTCCCAGGGACAGCGACAGGTCCCCGAGGGATCGGCCCTATGGGTTGAGAAGATGGGATGCATGGATGGATGGGTGGATGGTGGCCAAGGAACCACTTGCTAAAGGTAGGTCCTGCTGTTATAGGTAAATTTATGTTCAATTAAGGTATAGTTCAATTATATTGTATTAATTATGGTCTATTAATTGTATTATGCTAATCTGGATGAGGGTCTGATTAGAATATTTTAGGTGAACGGTCCCGGGTTTGGTGGCACAATGGTCTTGCAGCGCAAGGCGCCAGGTGCAAGGTCAGAGAGGGATTGGATAGAAGATCTGACCAATCATTCGAAGCCCTTCAGAGACCATTGGTCCAGAATGAACGGCATTAAAGGCCAATAAGAAGCCTGGAAATGGACCAATCACCATGCCGATCTAAAATGGACGAATCCTGGATTCCAAGGGGGCTATAAAGGGGGGGAGTTCGGTTGCGTCGAGGGTTTTCTTTTTGGATACTGTTTTCTGGGGAGAAGCCAGTGCACCTGGGGTTAGTGCACTCTTCTCGTTTTGGCTTGCTGTGTGGGTGCCTGGGCTTATCCTGGGTACTTCGTTCCTTGCAGCTCTTTTCATGAAGAGAACCTTTTTCTCCAGAGAAAGTTTGGCCTTGCTCATATTCATAACACTGCTTGCAGCCCCAGCCCTTCACCGCAAGCCAACAGCAAGGCAGTCTGGTCAGGGAGAGTTTTGTGAGGAAGGATGACAACGCTACATTCCATAATCCCACAGAAACTCACTTTAGCCTAGGCTGCATTTGGAGCTGAGAAATGCTCCTTGAGCCTCAGTACCGCGTGTATATCAAGGCAAACCCATTCTCTTTTCACAGGGAAATTAGGAAAATGCCTCCGTGGCTATCTGCATCACGGACTGGACAAAGGTGTGAACTCCAGGTGATGGACCTGGCGTCCTCAACTCCAGAAGAAACACCAGGAGCCCAGTGCAGAGAAGCGCAGGGAGGAGAAAGGACCAAAAGGATGCTGCTGGCAGCAGACCTCTTGGACTGTCCTTTATCAGACATCTTCACCTCCCCACTCCAGCCGTGCTCTTCCCCATAACCTTCCAAGCCCACTCTTCTTCTCCCTACCCCATCCCTGATTTTGGCTATGTTTCCTTCTCACTTTCCGTGTTCACAACCCTTTCTATCTCTCTACCCCATATTTATTGGTAAATAAAATCCCAGTTGTTGATGTTTGTAAATCATCTCCGGAGCACCTTAATTCACACAGAGACATCTCTGACTTATCACATGTCTTGATTTTGAAAGACAAGAGTTTTCTAAGGAAGGCAAGAGCCTCCCCTGAAATGGAGAACGTAAACCCTCCCCACCCCTCTGTATTGCTATAAATTTTAAATTAAGTGGCTCTCAGGCAAAAAACATGGGAGTAGGAAATAACAGTTTTTAATAGGGAAGAAAAAAAGATCAAACTATTAAATAAACAGTGCAGTACACTAGAACAACACTGACAGAGTCAGAACACAACCTGACACCCTGTTGGTCAGGGTGTTGGTACCAGTGGAATTGGAATCGTGGCTGCAGTCCTCCTGAAGTGTCACGGGTGGTTCTCTTGGAGCAGGCGGTCTTGTAGAGAAGGATGTATTCTTCCTCCAAAGATCCAGTGGAAGAAGAGGCAGCTGCTGTTCCTCTGGAGAATCCAGTGGAGAAAACCGCACTGGTGTCTCAAAACCTCTGGATCATATCTGGGTAGCTATGCTTGGCTCCTCCCTCTGAACAGAGCACCTCACAATGGAATGTAATAGTTCTTATCAGTCATGCAGTGGCATTCAATAGTCTGTTATCAACAGATGGCCCCTCCAGAGGGAGGAGTTATTGTGGTCACTCAAAGAGGGAGATAAGGGAAATTGCCCACTTGACAAAAGACAACTGCAATACAAATGGTAATGGAATACATCTTGCCTTGCAATCTGGAACATCACACCTTAATGGGGGCACACGTCTGCAGAGAGCACTCGAGGTATGGCCACACCAGTGCCGAACACAGAAGGACAATAAATGCCCTGGTCCTTCTGGCCACACTATGGCTGACAGAGAAGACAAGGATGCCACTGGCATAGTCCTGAACCAACAATCTACTCACTCGACCTACGCCTCACAGAAAGTAAAGAACAGAAATTTTTCTTGGCTTTCTTTTGTTATAATTTTTGAAAAAGAACCATAATTCTTATAATCTTTCACAGTAGTGTCTAGATGAAGTTCAAATAGAGCTTTCTCCTTTCTGATGATCTCTCTACCTGGGCTCAAGGTCAAGGGCTAGAACACATGGTGATGTGGGTGGGAAAAGCGCTTTGGCACTTTGGCACAAAGCTTCCTTGGGTGTGTATAGGGGAGGAACAGAAGGTGGGAAAAGAGAGGGCTGCAGGACATGAAAAGAGGAACACGTGTAGGCAAAGTCTTGGGGAAAGGGCTTTAAAAGGCCTTTGTGTTCAGGGTCATGAGGATGGAAAGCGTCAGGCCTCTGGGAGAAAGGGCGGCCATGCCCACCAGGCCTTTGTGACCCACAGTGACATCGTGCCCAGAGGCCATTGTGAGGTGGGTGCATGTCATGAGCCTTGGGGCTGCCAATCCCTGCAGTGGCCACTCCCAGGAGAGCAGCTCTGTGAGGAGGCAGCAGCTTCTCTGGAGGCAGCAGCTCACCTGGGAGATTGTGGCCAGCGCTCATCAGAGCATTGCCACAATGTCAAAAAAGCAAGAGGCGAATGCCCATGGCCTACCCCGTGAGGGGCAGCCACTGCTGTACCGGCGGCGGCAACAGGTGAGGGCTGGGGAAGGAGGAACAGCCTGCAGTGGGACGTGGGGGAAGCCCTGGGGCAGAGACAGCTAGGCCTGGCAGCAGGCCACGCTCTGTGCAGGGCCTGCACTGGGACAGCCCAGGCCCAGCAATGGCCCAGAGGCAGCGAGCCCAGCTGGGAACCCGGCCCAGCCTGGGGTCTGTCGCCAGCACCTGCCTTGGGGGCAGGCCCGGGCTTGCAGGCACGTGGGGGACACTGTGCTCACACAGCCGCCAACATCCCGGGTCTCCTCCTGCTTCCCACAGGTGACCCCCAGGCAGCCACAGGCGGCACCTCAGGTCACCTGGACGACCATCAAACCCATCCCTGGGGACAGGCCCACTCTGTTCCCCATCCCGTCACGGAGCCCCACCATGTCCTGCACAGGCAGGGGCAGCAGGGAGGGTGGGCACTCAGTGCCCCTGAACCGTGTCCCAGGGCCACAGAGATTGTCCATGTCGGACTTGCCGCCTCTCCGCGGCCCTCGCTTGACACTGGCACCTCCACGCCAGCTCAGTGGGCAAAGCCCAAGGGCACCCACTGACTGCGTTAAGCTGCCCCCTCTGCCAGTAGCAGCAGAAGCCTCTGGATCCTCTCTCAGAGGCACAGCACGTGCTGTGGGAGCAGCCTCTGACAGTGTCAAGCTGCCCCCTCTGCCAGCAGCAGCAGCAGCAGCAGCCGCCTCTGGGTCCTCTCCCAGAGGCACAGCTCGTGCTGTGGGCCCCATGGCCAGGGGCCAGCCAGAGCGTGTGCCACCTTCTCCATGGGGCACTGTGGCTGCGGGCAGAGCCCAGGGAACACCTTCCCTGGAGAGCAGGATGGAAGGGCTCTGGCAGGGGTCAGTGGCAAGGCAGGGCCATCACCTGCCACCCATGACAGCTGCACACGGCCTGCCGCTCTGCACTGGGGCCCAGCCAGGTTGGGAGCAGGTGAGACGCTCTGAGATGGAGGAGCTGATTGAGGTGCAGGCAGGGCATGGTGGCAACACCTTCAAAGACCCTTATGGAGGCCTGGGCCCACACAGTTTAGAAGACAGGTCCACGGTATCCAGCTGCACCCATCGGCAGGCAAATGCCATCCATGAGATGGATGTAGAGCATCAGGAGCTGCCCGGTGCTTGCATCTTCACCCCAGGCTCCACAGGAGAGGCAGCCAAGTGCTCTGAGCGCCTGTGCCCTGCCCAGCAGGCAGAGCAGAGCCCTTCCTCTGGAAACCTGCAGCCCTGGGACACTCCTGTAAAGGAAGTGGAGGAAATGCAGGAGGAGGAAGAGCTCCCAGAAATGCAGGCTGCAGGGGAGCGGGACAGCAACCTGCAGAGCGTGTCGCTTTCGCTGCGGAAGGAGGCTGAGGTAGAGGAAGGAATTTGTGCCCTGGCTGGAGATCCCTGGGACGAGGGCCGCAGCAATGCCCTCCTCACTTCAGACCCTGAGGAAAGCTCAAACTTCTCAGCTTCTCCTTTGTCTGGAGTCTCTGGCGAGGAGACGGCAGCTTGTTGCACAGACGAACACGCTGAGCTTTACAGGCAAATGTGCACGGCACTTAATGCTAGGCTCCAAATAATGCGGAGAAAGAGAGAGGCGCTGGAGAGGCTGCTGGAAGAGAAACTCTATGCAGAGCTCTTTGGAGACATCTCGTCCTCCGTGAGCAGTGCAGAAAGCCCCATGACATCCGGCTGTGACCACCGGGGCTCATCAAGTGCCAGCCTGGAACCAGAGGCAGACCCCTCGGTGCCACTCAGCGCTTGCAGTGTGAGTGAGGATGCCACAGCAGAGACACAAAGCTTCTCTGAGCTTGTGTCTCCTGAGCTGGTGGTAGACTCGGGGTCTGCCTCTGAGGATTCGCTGTCCCTGGAAAGTCTTCTGAACGAGTTCTTGGAGAGGTCGCAGCAAGAAGAAGGGGCGGGACAGCGGGACAGAGAGGTAGAGAGCCCGTTGTCCATCCCGCCACGAGGCGAAGAGTTCCAGCCAGGGCCTACTTCTCCGGACAGCAACCTCAGCACCCAGGGGCACAGCGAGCCTCTCTCCACGGCACCGCCCCAAGAGCCAAAGGGGTTTGCAGGTTTCCCCTCGCCTGCCGATGCTGCGGACGAGGCCTCGGCAGCAGGCATGGAGGCTGGCTGTGCCCAGGCCGCCCCTCCCCAGGAAAAGCCCTGCGGGGATGAGCCGCCGGCAGGAGCTTGCCCGGTGCCTGTGCAGCCCCTGGCACGCAGCGTTCCTGCTTGCCCCGCTGGCAGCGCAGCCGTCCCGCAGCCCCCGGCCCCACGGCCATGGCGCTCCATGGCCAAGAGGGCCCGGCGGGCTCTGCGCCGCCTTTTCTCCTTCAGCTGCCTCAGGGGGCAGCCAGAGGAGTGAGCCCGGGGCCAGCAGCAGGACGATGGCCAAAAGTGCCGGGGCTCACCCTGGGGACACCCAGCTCCCAGGGACAGCGACAGGTCCCCGAGGGATCGGCCCTATGGGTTGAGAAGATGGGATGCATGGATGGATGGGTGGATGGTGGCCAAGGAACCACTTGCTAAAGGTAGGTCCTGCTGTTATAGGTAAATTTATGTTCAATTAAGGTATAGTTCAATTATATTGTATTAATTATGGTCTATTAATTGTATTATGCTAATCTGGATGAGGGTCTGATTAGAATATTTTAGGTGAACGGTCCCGGGTTTGGTGGCACAATGGTCTTGCAGCGCAAGGCGCCAGGTGCAAGGTCAGAGAGGGATTGGATAGAAGATCTGACCAATCATTCGAAGCCCTTCAGAGACCATTGGTCCAGAATGAACGGCATTAAAGGCCAATGAGAAGCCTGGAAATGGACCAATCACCATGCCGATCTAAAATGGACGAATCCTGGATTCCAAGGGGGCTATAAAGGGGGGGAGTTCGGTTGCGTCGAGGGTTTTCTTTTTGGATACTGTTTTCTGGGGAGAAGCCAGTGCACCTGGGGTTAGTGCACTCTTCTCGTTTTGGCTTGCTGTGTGGGTGCCTGGGCTTATCCTGGGTACTTCGTTCCTTGCAGCTCTTTTCATGAAGAGAACCTTTTTCTCCAGAGAAAGTTTGGCCTTGCTCATATTCATAACACTGCTTGCAGCCCCAGCCCTTCACCGCAAGCCAACAGCAAGGCAGTCTGGTCAGGGAGAGTTTTGTGAGGAAGGATGACAACGCTACATTCCATAATCCCACAGAAACTCACTTTAGCCTAGGCTGCATTTGGAGCTGAGAAATGCTCCTTGAGCCTCAGTACCGCGTGTATATCAAGGCAAACCCATTCTCTTTTCACAGGGAAATTAGGAAAATGCCTCCGTGGCTATCTGCATCACGGACTGGCCAAAGGTGTGAACTCCAGGTGATGGACCTGGCGTCCTCAACTCCAGAAGAAACACCAGGAGCCCAGTGCAGAGAAGCGCAGGGAGGAGAAAGGACCAAAAGGATGCTGCTGGCAGCAAACCTCTTGGACTGTCCTTTATCAGACATCTTCACCTCCCCACTCCAGCCGTGCTCTTCCCCATAACCTTCCAAGCCCACTCTTCTTCTCCCTACCCCATCCCTGATTTTGGCTATGTTTCCTTCTCACTTTCCGTGTTCACAACCCTTTCTATCTCTCTACCCCATATTTATTGGTAAATAAAATCCCAGTTGTTGATGTTTGTAAATCATCTCCGGAGCACCTTAATTCACACAGAGACATCTCTGACTTATCACATGTCTTGATTTTGAAAGACAAGAGTTTTCTAAGGAAGGCAAGAGCCTCCCCTGAAATGGAGAACGTAAACCCTCCCCACCCCTCTGTATTGCTATAAATTTTAAATTAAGTGGCTCTCAGGCAAAAAACATGGGAGTAGGAAATAACAGTTTTTAATAGGGAAGAAAAAAAGATCAAACTATTAAATAAACAGTGCAGTACACTAGAACAACACTGACAGAGTCAGAACACAACCTGACACCCTGTTGGTCAGGGTGTTGGTACCAGTCCAATTGGAAACGTGGCTGCAGTCCTCCTGAAGTGTCACGGGTGGTTCTCTTGGAGCAGGCGGTCTTGTAGAGAAGGATGTATTCTTCCTCCAAAGATCCAGTGGAAGAAGAGGCAGCTGCTGTTCCTCTGGAGAATCCAGTGGAGAAAACCGCACTGGTGTCTCAAAACCTCTGGATCATATCTGGGTAGCTATGCTTGGCTCCTCCCTCTGAACAGAGCACCTCACAATGGAATGTAATAGTTCTTATCAGTCATGCAGTGGCATTCAATAGTCTGTTATCAACAGATGGCCCCTCCAGAGGGAGGAGTTATTGTGGTCACTCAAAGAGGGAGATAAGGGAAATTGCCCACTTGACAAAAGACAACTGCAATACAAATGGTAATGGAATACATCTTGCCTTGCAATCTGGAACATCACACCTTAATGGGGGCACACGTCTGCAGAGAGCACTCGAGGTATGGCCACACCAGTGCCGAACACAGAAGGACAATAAATGCCCTGGTCCTTCTGGCCACACTATGGCTGACAGAGAAGACAAGGATGCCACTGGCATAGTCCTGAACCAACAATCTACTCACTCGACCTACGCCTCACAGAAAGTAAAGAACAGAAATTTTTCTTGGCTTTCTTTTGTTATAATTTTTGAAAAAGAACCATAATTCTTATAATCTTTCACAGTAGTGTCTAGATGAAGTTCAAATAGAGCTTTCTCCTTTCTGATGATCTCTCTACCTGGGCTCAAGGTCAAGGGCTAGAACACATGGTGATGTGGGTGGGAAAAGCGCTTTGGCACTTTGGCACAAAGCTTCCTTGGGTGTGTATAGGGGAGGAACAGAAGGTGGGAAAAGAGAGGGCTGCAGGACATGAAAAGAGGAACACGTGTAGGCAAAGTCTTGGGGAAAGGGCTTTAAAAGGCCTTTGTGTTCAGGGTCATGAGGATGGAAAGCGTCAGGCCTCTGGGAGAAAGGGCGGCCATGCCCACCAGGCCTTTGTGACCCACAGTGACATCGTGCCCAGAGGCCATTGTGAGGTGGGTGCATGTCATGAGCCTTGGGGCTGCCAATCCCTGCAGTGGCCACTCCCAGGAGAGCAGCTCTGTGAGGAGGCAGCAGCTTCTCTGGAGGCAGCAGCTCACCTGGGAGATTGTGGCCAGCGCTCATCAGAGCATTGCCACAATGTCAAAAAAGCAAGAGGCGAATGCCCATGGCCTACCCCGTGAGGGGCAGCCACTGCTGTACCGGCGGCGGCAACAGGTGAGGGCTGGGGAAGGAGGAACAGCCTGCAGTGGGACGTGGGGGAAGCCCTGGGGCAGAGACAGCTAGGCCTGGCAGCAGGCCACGCTCTGTGCAGGGCCTGCACTGGGACAGCCCAGGCCCAGCAATGGCCCAGAGGCAGCGAGCCCAGCTGGGAACCCGGCCCAGCCTGGGGTCTGTCGCCAGCACCTGCCTTGGGGGCAGGCCCGGGCTTGCAGGCACGTGGGGGACACTGTGCTCACACAGCCGCCAACATCCCGGGTCTCCTCCTGCTTCCCACAGGTGACCCCCAGGCAGCCACAGGCGGCACCTCGGGTCACCTGGACGACCATCAAACCCATCCCTGGGGACAGGCCCACTCTGTTCCCCATCCCGTCACGGAGCCCCACCATGTCCTGCACAGGCAGGGGCAGCAGGGAGGGTGGGCACTCAGTGCCCCTGAACCGTGTCACAGGGCCACAGAGATTGTCCATGTCGGACTTGCCGCCTCTCCGCGGCCCTCGCTTGACACTGGCACCTCCACGCCAGCTCAGTGGGCAAAGCCCAAGGGCACCCACTGACTGCGTTAAGCTGCCCCCTCTGCCAGTAGCAGCAGAAGCCTCTGGATCCTCTCTCAGAGGCACAGCACGTGCTGTGGGAGCAGCCTCTGACAGTGTCAAGCTGCCCCCTCTGCCAGCAGCAGCAGCAGCAGCAGCCGCCTCTGGGTCCTCTCCTAGAGGCACAGCTCGTGCTGTGGGCCCAATGGCCAGGGGCCAGCCAGAGCGTGTGCCACCTTCTCCATGGGGCACTGTGGCTGCGGGCAGAGCCCAGGGAACACCTTCCCTGGAGAACAGGATGGAAGGGCTCTGGCAGGGGTCAGTGGCAAGGCAGGGCCATCACCTGCCACCCATGACAGCTGCACACGGCCTGCCGCTCTGCACTGGGGCCCAGCCAGGTTGGGAGCAGGTGAGACGCTCTGAGATGGAGGAGCTGATTGAGGTGCAGGCAGGGCATGGTGGCAACACCTTCAAAGACCCTTATGGAGGCCTGGGCCCACACAGTTTAGAAGACAGGTCCACGGTATCCAGCTGCACCCATCGGCAGGCAAATGCCATCCATGAGATGGATGTAGAGCATCAGGAGCTGCCCGGTGCTTGCATCTTCACCCCAGGCTCCACAGGAGAGGCAGCCAAGTGCTCTGAGCGCCTGTGCCCTGCCCAGCAGGCAGAGCAGAGCCCTTCCTCTGGAAACCTGCAGCCCTGGGACACTCCTGTAAAGGAAGTGGAGGAAATGCAGGAGGAGGAAGAGCTCCCAGAAATGCAGGCTGCAGGGGAGCGGGACAGCAACCTGCAGAGCGTGTCGCTTTCGCTGCGGAAGGAGGCTGAGGTAGAGGAAGGAATTTGTGCCCTGGCTGGAGATCCCTGGGACGAGGGCCGCAGCAATGCCCTCCTCACTTCAGACCCTGAGGAAAGCTCAAACTTCTCAGCTTCTCCTTTGTCTGGAGTCTCTGGCGAGGAGACGGCAGCTTGTTGCACAGACGAACACGCTGAGCTTTATAGGCAAATGTGCACGGCACTTAATGCTAGGCTCCAAATAATGCGGAGAAAGAGAGAGGCGCTGGAGAGGCTGCTGGAAGAGAAACTCTATGCAGAGCTCTTTGGAGACATCTCCTCCTCCGTGAGCAGTGCAGAAAGCCCCATGACATCCGGCTGTGACCACCGGGGCTCATCAAGTGCCAGCCTGGAACCAGAGGCAGACCCCTCGGTGCCACTCAGCGCTTGCAGTGTGAGTGAGGATGCCACAGCAGAGACACAAAGCTTCTCTGAGCTTGTGTCTCCTGAGCTGGTGGTAGACTCGGGGTCTGCCTCTGAGGATTCGCTGTCCCTGGAAAGTCTTCTGAACGAGTTCTTGGAGAGGTCGCAGCAAGAAGAAGGGGCGGGACAGAGGGACAGAGAGGTAGAGAGCCCGTTGTCCATCCCGCCACGAGGCGAAGAGTTCCAGCCAGGGCCTACTTCTCCGGACAGCAACCTCAGCACCCAGGGGCACAGCGAGCCTCTCTCCACGGCACCGCCCCAAGAGCCAAAGGGGTTTGCAGGTTTCCCCTCGCCTGCCGATGCTGCGGACGAGGCCTCGGCAGCAGGCATGGAGGCTGGCTGTGCCCAGGCCGCCCCTCCCCAGGAAAAGCCCTGCGGGGATGAGCCGCCGGCAGGAGCTTGCCCGGTGCCTGTGCAGCCCCTGGCACGCAGCGTTCCTGCTTGCCCCGCTGGCAGCGCAGCCGTCCCGCAGCCCCCGGCCCCACGGCCATGGCGCTCCATGGCCAAGAGGGCCCGGCGGGCTCTGCGCCGCCTTTTCTCCTTCAGCTGCCTCAGGGGGCAGCCAGAGGAGTGAGCCCGGGGCCAGCAGCAGGACGATGGCCAAAGATGCCGGGGCTCACCCTGGGGACACCCAGCTCCCAGGGGCAGCGACAGGTCCCCGAGGGATCGGCCCTATGGGTTGAGAAGATGGGATGCATGGATGGATGGGTGGATGGTGGCCAAGGAACCACTTGCTAAAGGTAGGTCCTGCTGTTATAGGTAAATTTATGTTCAATTAAGGTATAGTTCAATTATATTGTATTAATTATGGTCTATTAATTGTATTATGCTAATCTGGATGAGGGTCTGATTAGAATATTTTAGGTGAACGGTCCCGGGTTTGGTGGCACAATGGTCTTGCAGCGCAAGGCGCCAGGTGCAAGGTCAGAGAGGGATTGAATGGAAGATCTGACCAATCATTCGAAGCCCTTCAGAGACCATTGGTCCAGAATGAACGGCATTAAAGGCCAATGAGAAGCCTGGAAATGGACCAATCACCATGCCGATCTAAAATGGACGAATCCTGGATTCCAAGGGGGCTATAAAGGGGGGGAGTTCGGTTGCGTCGAGGGTTTTCTTTTTGGATACTGTTTTCTGGGGAGAAGCCAGTGCACCTGGGGTTAGTGCACTCTTCTCGTTTTGGCTTGCTGTGTGGGTGCCTGGGCTTATTCTGGGTACTCCGTTCCTTGCAGCTCTTTTCATGAAGAGAACCTTTTTCTCCAGAGAAAGTTTGGCCTTGTTCATATTCATAACACTGCTTGCAGCCCCAGCCCTTCACCGCAAGCCAACAGCAAGGCAGTCTGGTCAGGGAGAGTTTTGTGAGGAAGGATGACAGCGCTACATTCCATAATCCCACAGAAACTCACTTTAGCCTAGGCTGCATTTGGAGCTGAGAAATGCTCCTTGAGCCTCAGTATTGCAGGTATATCAAGGCAAACCCATTCTCTTTTCACAGGGAAATTAGGAAAATGCCTCCCTGGCTATCTGCATCACAGACTGGCCAAAGGTGTGAACTCCAGGTGATGGACCTGGCGTCCTCAACTCCAGAAGAAACACCAGGAGCCCGGTGCAGAGAAGTGCAGGGAGGAGAAAGGACCAAAGGGATGCTGCTGCCTGCAGACCTCTTGGACTGTCCTCTATCAGACATCTTCACCTCCCCACTCCAGCCGTGCTCTTCCCCAATACCTTCCAAGCCCAGTCTTCCTCTCCCTACCCCATCCCTGATTTTCTCTATGTTTCCTTCTCACTTTCCGATTTCACACCCCTTTCTATCTCTCTCCCCCATATTTATTGGTAAATAAAATCCCAGTTGTTGATGTTTGTAGATGATCTCCGGAGCACCTTAATTCACACACAGGCATCTCTGACTAATCACATGTCTTGGTTTGGAAAGACAGGAGTTTGCTAAGGAAGGCAGGAGCCTCCCCTGAAATGGAGAATGTAAACCCACCCCACCCCTCTGTATTGCCATAAACTTTAAATTACGTGGCTCTCAGGCAAAAAATATGGGAGCAGGAAATAACAGTTCTTTAATAAGGAACAAAAAAAAAATCAAAGATTAAATAAACAATGCAGTAATGCAGTACACTAGAACAACACTGACAGTGTCAGAACACAACCTGACACCCTGTTGGTCAGGTTGTGGGTACCAGTCCAATTGGAAACGTGGCTGCAGTCCTCCTGAAGTGTCACGGGTGGTTCTCTTGGAGCAGGGGGTCCTGTAGAGAAGGATGTATTCTTCCTCCAAAGATCCAGTGGAAGAAGAGGCAGCTGCTGTTCTTCTGGAGAATCCAGTGGAGAAAACCGCACTGGTGTCTCAAAACCTCTGGATCATATCTGGGTAGAAATGCTTGGCTCCTCCCTCAGAGCAGAGCACCTCACAATGGGATGTAATAGTTCTTATCAGTCATGCAGTGGCATTCAATAGTCTGTTACCAACAGATGGCCCCTCCAGAGGGAGGAGTTATTGTGGTCACTCAAAGAGGGAGATAAGGGAAATTACCCACTTGACAAAAGACAACTGCCATACAAATGGTAATGGAATACATCTTGCCTTGCAATCTGGAACATCACACCTTAATGGGGGCACACTTCTGCACAGAGCACTCGAGGTATGGCCACACCAGTGCCGAACACAGAAGGACAATAAATGCCCTGGTCCTTCTGGCCACACTATGGCTGACAGAGAAGACAAGGATGCCACTGGCGTAGTCCTGAATCAACAATATACTCACTCGCCCCAAACTCCAGAGTAAGTACAGAATGGAAATGTTCCTTGGCTTTATTTCCTTATAATTCTTTTTCAAAGACACGCTGTTTATAGACATTGAAAGTAGTGACTAGATGAAGTTCAAATGGAGCTCTCTCCTTTCTGATGATCTCTCTACCTGGGGTCAAGGTTGAAGGCTGGGATACATGGAGATGTGGGTGGGCAAAGCAATTTGGCACTTTGGCACAGGGCTTACTTAGGTGTTTTTAGAGGAGGAACAGAAGGTGGGACAAGGGAGAGTTGCAGGACATGAAAAGAGGAACAAGTGGAAGAAAAGTTCAGGGGCAAAGACATTAAAAAGGCCTTTGTGTCGAGGGGCATCAGGATGGAAACAATCAGGCCTCTGGGAGAAAGGGCGGCCATGCCCACCAGGCCTTTGTGACCCACAGTGACATCGTGCCCAGAGGCCATTGTGACGTGGGTGCATGTCATGAGCCTTGGGGCTGCCAATCCCTGCAGTGGCCACTCCCAGGAGAGCATCTCTGTGAGGAGGCAGCAGCTTCTCTGGAGGCAGCAGCTCACCTGGGAGATTGTGGCCAGCGCTCATCAGAGCACTGCCACAATGTCAAGGAATCAGGAGGCGAATAGCCATGGCCTACCCCGTGAGGGGCTGCCACTGCTGTACCGGCGGCGGCAACAGGTGAGGGCTGGGGAAGGAGGGACAGCCTGCAGTGGGATGTAGGGGAAGCCCTGGGGCAGAGAGATCCAGGCCTGGCAGCAGGTCATGCTCTGTGCAGGGCCTGCCCTGGGACGGCCCAGGCCCAGCAATGGCCCAGAGGCAGCGAGCCCAGCTGGGAACCTGGCCCAGCCTGGCTGCTGTAGCCAGCACCTGCCTTGGGGGCAGGCCCGGGCTTGCAGGCACGTGGGGGACACTGTGCTCACACAGCCGCCTCCATCCCGGGCCTCCTCCTGCTTCCCACAGGTGACCCCCAGGCAGCCACAGGCGGCACCTCAGGTCACCTGGACGACCATCACACCCATCCCTGGGGACAGGCCCACTCTGTTCCCCATCCCGTCACGGAGCCCCACCATGTCCTGCACAGGCAGGGGCAGCAGGGAGGGCGGGCACTCAGTGCCCCTGAGCCGTGTCACAGGGCCACAGAGATTGTCCGTGTCGGACTTGCCGCCTCTCCACGGCCCTCGCTTGACACTGGCACCTCCACGCCAGCTCAGTGGGCAAAGCCCAAGGGCACCCACTGACTGCGTTAAGCTGCCCCCTCTGACCGCAGCAGCACAAGCCTCTGGATCCTCTCTCAGAGGCACAGCATGTGCTGTGGGAGCAGACTCTGACAGTGTCAAGCTGCTCCCTCTGCCAGCAGCAGCAGCAGCTGCAGCCGCCTCTGGGTCCTCTCCCAGAGGCACAGCTCGTGCTGTGGGCCTCATGGCCAGGGGCCAAGCAGAGCGTGTGCCACCTCCTCCATGGGGCACTGTGGCTGCGGGCAGAGCCCAGGGAACACCTTCCCTGGAGAGCAGGATGGAAGGGCTCTGGCAGGGGTCAGTGGCAAGGCAGGGCCATCACCTGCCACCCATGACACCTGCACGCAGCGTGCCGCTCTGCACTGGGGCCCAGCCAGGGTTGGAGCAGCTGGGATGCTCTGAGATGGAGGAGCTGATTGAGGTGCAGGCAGGGCATGGTGGCAACACCTTCAAAGACCCTTCTGGAGGCCTGGGCCCACACATTTTAGAAGACAGGTCCACGGTATCCACCTGCACACATCAGCAGGCAAATGCCATCCAAGAGATGGATGTAGAGCATCAGGAGCTGCCTGGTGCTTGCATCTTCACCCCAGGCTCCACAGGAGAGGCAGCCAAGTGCTCTGAGCGCCTGTGCCCTGCCCAGGAGACAGAGCAGAGCCCTTCCTCTGGAAACCTGCAGCCCTGGGACACTCCTGTAAAGGAAGTGGAGGAAATGCAGGAGGAGGAAGAGCTCCCAGAAATGCAGGCTGCAGGGGAGCGGGACAGCAACCTGCAGAGCGTGTCGCTTTCGCTGCGGAAGGAGGCTGAGGTAGAGGAAGGAATTTGTGCCCTGGCTGGAGATCCCTGGGACGAGGGCCGCAGCAATGCCCTCCTCACTTCAGACCCTGAGGAAAGCTCAAACTTCTCAGCTTCTCCTTTGTCTGGAGTCTCTGGCGAGGAGACGGCAGCTTGTTGGACAGACGAACACGCTGAGCTTTACAGGCAAATGTGCATGGCACTTAATGCTAGGCTCCAAATAATGCGGAGAAAGAGAGAGGCGCTGGAGAGGCTGCTGGAAGAGAAACTCTATGCAGAGCTCTTTGGAGACATCTCGTCCTCCGTGAGCAGTGCAGAAAGCCCCATGACATCCTCCTGTGACCACCGGGGCTCATCAAGTGCCAGCCTGGAACCAGAGGCAGACCCCTCGGTGCCACTCAGCGCTTGCAGTGTGAGTGAGGACGCCACAGCAGAGACACAAAGCTTCTCTCAGCTTGTGTCTCCTGAGCTGGTGGTAGACTCGGGGTCTGCCTCTGAGGATTCGCTGTCCCTGGAAAGTCTTCTGAACGAGTTCCTGGAGAGGTCGCAGCAAGAAGAAGCGGTGGGACAGAGGGAGAGAGAGGTAGAGAGCCCGTTGTCCATCCTGCCGCGAGAAGAAGAGTTCCAGCCAGGGCCTACTTCTCCGGAGAGCGACCTCAGCGACAAGGGCCACAGCGAGCCTCTCTCCAGGGTACTGCCGGAAGAGCCAAAGTGGTTTGCGGGTTGCCCCTCGCCTGCTGATTCTGTGGACGAGGTCGAGGCTGCAGGCATGGAGGCTGGCTGTGCCCAGGCCGCCCCTCCCCAGGAAAAGCCCTGCGGGTGTGAGCTGCCGGCAGGAGCTTGCCCGGTGCCTGTGCAGCCCCTGGCACGCAGCGTTCCTGCTTGCCCCGCTGGCAGCGCAGCCGTCCCGCAGCCCCCTGCCCCACGGCCATGGCGCTCCATGGCCAAGAGGGCCCGGCGGGCTCTGCGTCGCCTTTTCTCCTTCAGCTGCCTCAGGGGGCAGCCAGAGGAGTGAGCCTGGGGCCAGCAGCAGGACGATGGCCAAAGGTGCTGGGGCTCCCCCTGGGGACACCCAGCTCCCAGGGGCAGCGACAGGTCCCCGAGGGATCGGCCCTATGGGTTGAGAAGATGGGATGCATGGATGGATGGGTGGATGGTGGCCAAGGCAAGCACTTGCTAAAGGTAGGTCCTGCTGTTATAGATAAAAGTTATGTTCAATTAAGGTATTCTTCAATTATATTGTATTAATTATGGTCTATGAATTGTATTATGTTAATCGGGATGGGGGGGCTTATTAGAATATTTTAGGTGAATGGTCCCGGGTTTGGTGGCACAATGGTCTGGAGGGGCAAGGCGAGGTCAGAGAGGGATTGAATGGAAGATCTGACCAATCATTCGAAGCCCTTCAGAGACCATTGGTCCAGAATGAATGGCGTTAAAGGCCAATGAGAAGCCTGGAAAAGGATCAATCACCATGCGGATCTAAAATGGACCAATCCTGGATTCCAAGGGGGCTATAAATTGGGGGGAGTTCGGTTGCGTCGAGGGTTTTCTTTTTGGATACTGTTTTCTGGGGAGAAGCCAGTGCACCTGGGGTTAGTGCACTCTTCTCGTTTTGGCTTGCTGTGTGGGTGCCTGGGCTTATCCTGGGTACCCCGTTCCTTGCAGCTCTTTTCATGAAGAGAACCTTTTTCTCCAGAGAAAGTTTGGCCTTGTTCATATTCATAACACTGCTTGCAGCCCCAGCCCTTCACCGCAAGCCAACAGCAAGGCAGTCTGGTCAGGGAGAGTTTTGTGAGGAAGGATGACAGCGCTACATTCCATAATCCCACAGAAACTCACTTTAGCCTAGGCTGCATTTGGAGCTGAGAAATGCTCCTTGAGCTTCAGTACCGCATGTATATCAAGGCAAACCCATTCTCTTTTCACAGGGAAATTAGGAAAATGCCTCCCTGGCTATCTGCATCACAGACTGGACAAAGGTGTGAACTCCAGGTGATGGACCTGGCGTCCTCAACTCCAGAAGAAACACCAGGAGCCCAGTGCAGAGAAGTGCAGGGAGGAGAAAGGACCAAAAGGATGCTGCTGCCAGCAGACCTCTTGGACTCTCCTCTATCAGACATCTTCACCTCCCCACTCCAGCCGTGCTCTTCCCCAATACCTTCCAAGCCCACTCTTCCTCTCCCTAC